>NC_141890.1:27916412-28227889 GCF_030686135.1 Camelina sativa
AAATATTGAAAAGTGTAATCATCTTCTTCTTCAATTCTCTCTGAAATCTCTTAGGGTTTGTTGTTTCATTGTTGTTAGAGCTGATTCTTCTTCTAAGATCTATCACATGAAATTTTGGATTCTCGTTTCATGAACGACGATTCAATTTGGTGTTTGTAATTTGAATTTCAGTTAAATTACAGTTTCTCTGTAACAAAGGTATCAAAGCTGTGTCATCCTCAAATTTGTTTCAATGGCGGTGAAACAATATCAGACGGTGGTTCGTGAAGCTATGATGGAGACTCGATCGGCATTGTTTGAATCGGTGGTTAGCAATACAGAAGAATCGATTGGAGCTCACAACGTCGGACGATTCTCAAGGCTTGTAACTACCAAACCGATCAAGAATCATTACGCTAGCACTGGTGGATCTGGTACGTCAAGGAACAATTATTTTGATGCTACACGTTTGGAGAAATTAGAGTCCCTCAGATTTAATGGTGATAGAATCAAGGATTGGCTGTTCCAGATCGAAAAGTTCTTCTTAATTGATAATACTCCGGATGAATTCAAAGTTAGTCTTGCTTCAATGAATTTAGATGCTCTAGCTGCTACTTGTCACCAATCCATCTCACAATCAGTTTTGTGTAAGCATGTTAGGTGTAATTGGGGGCTTTACAAACATTGTTACAAGGATACTATTATAAGATAGTGGATGCTATTGCAGAGCTGAAACAGTTGCAGGAAACAGAAGGAATTAAGGAGTATCATAAAAAATTTGATTTGATTAGCGACAAAGTGACATTATCTGAAGATTAATTGGTTGATATTTACTTAGCAGGGCTGAGCACTGATATTCAGCTGAATATTAGAATGTTTCAACCCAAGTCTATTCAACAATGCTTATTGGTGGGAAGATTGTATGAGAAAGCTCAAGCTTATTGGAAAAAAGTTCAATATAAAGGGGTTTTATCATCCAAACCAGAGCCTGTTCATAAAACAGTTCTTATTCCTACTATAGAGAAACCTATGGATACTATAGCTCAGCCTCACAATAAAGCTTGTGGTGAATAAGAAGAAGTTCAGGTGGAGAAGGTAGCATGGGAAGAAACCGGAGTTATAGCTCATGTTTCGGTTAATGCAATTTCAAGAGTTTATGATCGCCGAACAGTGAGAGTGAAGGGTTCTTATGGGAAGCAAGTGTTGTATATACTCATTGATTCCACACAACTTTATGGATCCTAAGGTAGCTGAGCAGTTGAACTGTGTTTTAAAACCTGAAAGTATGGCTCGAGTTTCAGTAAGTGATGGGAGAATGTTAAAGGTTGATGCTGAAATTGATAAGTTTCAATGGGAATTTAGAGGTACACAATTTCAGACTGATCATATGGTAATTCCCTTAGGTGGGTGTGATATGGTGTTAGGTAAGCAGTGGTTGGAGACATTGGGGCCAATAACTTGTGATTTTGAGAAGTTAGTGATGCAGTTTCATATAGGACATAAGAAAATTCTTCTTCATGGTATTAGGCAAGGTTCTGTTAGAGACATGAAGGCCATAAAGCTTAATAAGCTAAGGGAAGATCCACTTTCCATGATAGGTGTTCATGAAGTTTCTGGGGAAGAACTGATATTAGAGTGCTCTTTGGTAGAGAAGGAGATTAAGAAGGACTTGGTAGAAGTTAATGTTACTAAGTCTAGTAATGATAATCCAGTCTCGGGTGCTAGAGAAGTGCTTGAATTTAACATAGAAGAGTGTGAAACAGATTCAGGGACTGAACATAATCCGTTGATTCAAGAACAAGCAGAGATTCACTCCACATACAGAGAAGGTGTCTCACAACCTCCGGATGTTTTTTCAACCCTTGAAGACTGTGATCAAGTCGATGCAACAATGAATCAAATGTTCTCATCAGTTGGATTACAATCTCGTTATGGAAACGTTGAGGTTTTCCATGCCTTGGCTTTTGGCATTCATATGGGGTTTGATCATTATAAGGAAATGTTGCATGTTTTCGTTGGTGCTGTTGTGAATGTGTTGTTTCAGCATTACCCTGATCGCTTTCTTTGATTACATAGTAAGGAAAAGCAAAACAAATGTTGCAAGTCTTGGATGTTCAAATTCAAGATGGATTCTAAGCTTGCAAAAACTAGCCACGTAAAGTGTCACAACGAATATTGTCTTTGCACACAAATCGGAGGATTCAAGAAGCAGAGAAAACTTCTTCTGCTTTCTCCTTGTCCTAGTTTCGTATGGCGAGAAGTGATAGGTGTACATGAAGTTCCTGCAGAAGAACTGTTATTAGTTTCTTTGGAAGGTAAACCTCAATCTGACCAAGCGATTTCTGAAGAAGAACAAATGGTTCAGCAAGGGCCTTCTGTTGGTGGGAAGAAACTGTTGCTAATGTTGTTAAAGGATTTTGATTCACCTATGGTCATTAAGGATCAGCAACCTGTTGTGGAAAAAGCTTTGAGTCCACTCTTTGATGATTTCTATTCGGTAGTGGCTAACCTTTGTGAGCGGTCAACATGTGTCAAGCCTTATAAGTGGAAGCAACGATTATCTCCAAAGTCTTGGATATTTAAATATAAATTGGGAAAGGAGTGGAAGAAGAGATTGAACATTTCGTTTCAATGTTCTATACTGATAATTGCAGTTGGTTACAGATCAGCCTTAGCGAGATTCTTCTGCTTTATACGAAAGTTTCAAGCCAATAAACCTTGTGGTCAAGGTTTTCTAAAGAGGGAGGATTTGATACAGGAAAAGAGATAAGAAGAGTAGCACGTGTGGCACGTGAGAGGGAGAGGAGTTGTTGGACACATGGGAGAAGTTTATTGGCCGTTAAGGTTGAGAGAAGAAGAACTAGATCGGGAGCTGAAGTTATATAAGAGAAGAGGGAATAAATTAAAGGAATAACCAGAAAAATATTGAAAAGTGTAATCATCTCCTTCTTCAATTCTCTCTGAAATCTCTTAGGGTTTGTTGTTTCATTGTTGTTAGAGCTGATTCTTCTTCTAAGCTCTATCACATGAAATTTTGGATTCTCATTTCATGAACGACGATTCAATTAGGTGTTTGTAATTTTCATTTCAGTTGAGTTACAGTTTCTCTGTAACATTTGTATTGGTATGTATCATTCATTCATCAATTTGATTGCTTTTTTTGGTTCTTTGGTTGTTTTTTAGAGTAAATCAGATACTGCTTTGATATCTCCTCTTAACTGGCCCATGACTCCAACAACACCTTCTTCTCACCGTAGAAGGTTGTCCAGAAGTTGCAGCAGATCGTCAAAGGTTTGTTACATCATGACCCATATTCTCAATTCTCTTTAATTGCCATAAAGCTTGCTACTTTTGGTTGATGAGGAATAAAAAGACTTGACTTTTTGTGGTTCATGGGTCTGTCCTGTTCTGCTTTCTATCTTCTCTGTTCTCCAGTATTGGATAAGTTCTTGTCCTCCTTTGCTAGATATGTGAATTGGCAATGTTATGAAAAAACTCAGATCTTTCAGCCTTATTGTGTGTAGTTAGTTGTTACTAAGAAGGTCATGACGTCATGTTGTCTATTTGGTAGTTCTAGGTTTGTTTAAGTAGAAAATAGTGATGTATCTTTTTGTTGTTGCTCTAAAACATATGTTCTGAATAATGGGAATAACATAGGTCTACCAAACAAGTCATACATAGGTCATGTATCCAGGTTATGAGTTTAAAGACCAAGTCACATGGACAAGGATGTCTTTCTCATCTTTGTTTTGGTATTACACTGTGAATAACTCGGTTTGAGTATTCATTGGAGTTGTAATATGTTCTCTATAATGGTATATATAGATGATCTCAAGGTGTGGTATGAGATTTTTTCTTAGTGTGGGACCTGTGGGTATCTGGGGATTTACTAAGGCGTTGTTTGTAACATGTGTAATGGTCAAAATCAGTATATGCCTTTAGTTTTGTCTTTTGTGGCAATAACTACATCTAAACATTTTTCTCTTGTTAGTGCTTCGGTATACTCATCTTGATAACCTGTGTTTTCTTAATTCTAGGTGCAAGAGTTGTTGATGGGCTTGCAGGAGCTTACACCTGCAGCTACTGATGTTAGTTGGTACATTCTTCGTGAAAACCAGGATAACCTGGGTCCATATACCTTCTCTGAGCTATGTGGTAAGTCGTTGATGTGAATAGATTCCTTGTTGTATTAAGGTTTATAGCATCTACAGCAGGGAAATTCTTCAGCATTGCTAAAAAGAAAAAAAAAATAATATTTAACTAATGAGAAATGTACAAGTGTAGAAATAAACTGAGCAACGATTTTACTCTAAGCACTTTCAACAACGTTTTCTCTCCTTCTCTCTTCTTTTTACATTATTTTATTAATTTTTAATAAAAAGAATTTGGGGAAGTAACCACCAGTGGAGATGACCTTAGACAGACATCCATAAAATGATTATGTGAAACAAACAGCTGGGTTAGAGACAAATTGGATCTATTGGTGTTTTCTTATCATTGTATTAGATGTCCAACTATGTTGACATTGTATGTAGTATGTACCGTAAAATCAAATATGAGATGTTTTTCTCAAATTTCTACTCAACAATTAATTGATAAGTTTGGTTTCAAGATTGTTGTCCAAATTTCGCCTCAACAAGTAATAATCACTTATGTTGTATTTGTATTTTGATTTAGTAAAATATGTTTTATATTTCCAAATTATGTAAAATATTTTTGTTTTATTTTTAATGTAATATGAGTAACTGAAATAATTGTTTTATTATTTTTGGATTATTTAATAATTTATTAAAATTTCATAAATAATAAACAAAAATTATTATTTTAATGAATAAGCAATTTTGATAGAGATTCTTTAGTGGAAAAGTGATTTTGTTTAAAATTTATAGTGGGTTGAATATTAATTTTATAATTAATTTATTATCAGTGGAGATGGTCTAAGTCCCTCCCAAACTCATGTATGAGGTTCACAAACGAGCTTCAAACCCCACTTATCAGAAACCAAGACACCAAACCTATTTAAATAAATAAATAAATGTGAAATAGATATCCAATGAAATAAGTAAAAAGCTTAAAATATAAATTTTTACTAGACTATAGAAAACTAAAACTTGCGTACAAGGAACATTTTTCATTAAATTATATAGAGTTCGACGTGTTTGTTTAAATTAATCGTGAAAAATCTTCGAAGTGCTTTTGTTCTCTCTGATAATGTTTAATACTAATTAGTATCTTCTTGGCGGCACATAAATCTTAATATCCCCGATCGACATAGCCATGTTGATTTAAAATCTTCAATTTTACATTTTCGTTGATTTAAAGCACAAAGTTTGTGTTTGGAGAAAAAAAACAGCAATTGTTTGTTGACTTACAAATAAGTTGTTAATTTTTGTTGATTTAGTCTTTTGAGGCACAACGTTAAGTGGCTAAACGGATAAATTAAACAGGATTAATTATCCGTTAACGAGATCTGTTAATAGTAAAATGATGCTGTTTATAATACCCTAAAATCCCAAAATTGAGAAATCGATTCTCAATTTCCCCAATTCACAAACCATAATCGATCTCAGTTTATCTTTTCTTCTTCAGTTTCTCTTTTCTTCTTCGATTTCTCTCTTTTTCTTCGAGTTGTGGAGATGAGTTCTAGCTCAGAGACATCGGTGGTAGCTTCGTTCGACCGTGGAGTGCCATCAAAGTGTGTTTGTGGTGCCAGTGTAATGATCTTTACATCGAGAAGTGAAAAGAATCCTGGTCGACCGTTCTTCCGATGTATAACAAAAAGAGATCCAAGCTCGTGGACAAACAAAAGCGATGTAAGCAGTCACTGTTTTGTTCAATGTTGATTATCTATGCAATGGTAAGTAATGGTTTTTGTTTTTGCAACAAGGTAACTTGTTTAATTGGGTCGAGGATGCTGTGTATGAGGAAGTTCAAGATGCATTACCGAAACTAGGACTTATGGCCAATGAGATTGTGAAAACAAAATCCAAGGTTAATGAGTTGATGCTTTACAAGACTTGAAGGAAGAAGCATTGTGGAGCAAAATGGAAATCCGCAAGTCTAAAAAGTTGTTGAACGTGTGTTTTGTTTATCTTTGTTTTTTCTCAATTGGCATTGCTTACCTAGTGGTTGTTAAAGCAAAGCAAACAAACTTTGGTTCGTTTGCTCTTGGTTATTAGTGTGTGTGTTTGTATGTTTGGTACTGATGACAAACAAGGATGTTGGTTTGTAATCTTGGTATGTTGGTGAATGGAATTCTTAAGTCTTAAATATTAAAGTAGGCAACAAAAGAGAACAAATTCATGTTAGACTGCAACATACATCAAAGGCAGGTGGCCATTATCTTCGTCTTCACTTTCTGACAAAGGATCTGGAATCTTCTCGTCATCGAAGATATCATCTCCACTATCGTTATCAGTCTCGTCTTTCACTACAAGAAAACAATCGATTTGCGATGAAAGAATACATCGCAAGTGCCTCGCAAATAGACAATCGCTAGGGATTTGCGAGATTCTACGATTCCTCAAAAATCGCGTCTCGCAAATCGACCAACACCGCAAATCCCTCGCAAATTTTGCGAAGATATTTTTTTGGTCGCAAATCCGACGCAATTTGCGATGGCATTTATTCCTCAAAAATCTCACGCATATTGCTAGAGATAATTTTACTCGCAAATCTCAAGAGAATTGCGAGTGAGCCTATTCATAGCAAAATTGTTGCAAGACACGACGTAGTACATCCACTGCAACTTTTTCGACTGCTTTGCGACGTCAGTTTAAATTTGCATGTTTCGATTATGTATCATATAATTGTGTTTAATTTACATTGTACAATTTAAAATTTGTTGGAGAATAATAAAATATAATCGAATTGAAAAATAAAATTAAGATTAAAATAAAATTCAAATATTACAAAACAAAAAAATGTTAACAGATAGTATTTGTCCCTTCAGGGACATCCGATAAACAACAAGAGAGTTTTTAAAATAATTGAGAGAGAGAGGTCACATTTCTGATCCCTGTGTGGCTTCCAGCTACTGTTTCACCGGTGTTGCTCTTTGGTTCGACTTCTTGGTTTCTGCTTGGTGGGTTGGTTATCGGGTGCCCAAAATTAGCAGCAAAGTCCGAATCCTTTTCAGCGAGATACTCAAAGTATGCATCATAGTTATGCTTTCTCTCTGCACTTTGTTGGATTTAAGTCTCCTGAGTTTGAATGCATTCCTCAGCGGCAGCTAGCTTTTGAGCCAAAATAACTGGATCATTAGCCGGAGACATAGGCGGTGGACCGCTACTACTAGAGGATGCTTTGAACTGCAATGAACCAACCCCAAAAAATCCTATTTTTATTCTTCGGAGCAACCTAACAACAAAACAACAATACAACAATGAACTTGTAAGTTCCATGGAAATCAAAGTAAGACAAACACCAAACTCAAAGAAAGAAAATGACAACGAATTATACACCACTTGAACAGATGAATTTTGCATCCACAAGACATTTAAAGTATTGAAAAAAGACAAGTATTTAATACTTACCGATGTGTAAATTTTGTTTTTGACATGGATGAGCACACCACCAGAACCATTGCTCTCTCCATTATCCCCCGTACAAAGCGAATATTCCAACTCTTGAATCTTGGGCGACACCTCATTGAACAGAGACTCAGACTTTTCATCCGTAAATGACCCATGAGGCTTTTGATGAGTCTCTTCTAGGATGCATACAAAATCAGGAGTTAACTCACCAGTTAGCTCAGACTGAAAAGAGAAAAAGAGAGATGATTAGTCAACTATTAATTATCAGTCAATGCTGCTGAAAAAGAAAGCGTAAAACACTTACATGTTTTCGAACACGAGCTTTAAAAGATGTTTGGCCTGAGTGATGCTTATATATGCCGGTGCCATCAGGATCATGATAACGAGCATTGCGGCTGGTGGTACTCTTGACTTCTGATTTGGGATCAAGCCAATATTTAACAAGACCACCCCATACCTGAGGATCAATCCACCGTGGCTTTACCACATCACCTTTGTGTTTCCACTTTAACTTCCATCTAGACACTTGACCACACATCCTGTCCTTAAGCTTGTCTTCAAACTCCTTCCTAAACCCTATCATTTATGGACCAGTCCCAATTATATATTTGCTAACGAAAAAAAATTAAGTTAATATATGTTTTAAAACGACAAACATATACAAACGGATTTGGTAACAGAGGAATTCTTACTGCAAAGGATTCATACCAATCGTCTACCACTTTAGTCGGCGTCTGTGTCCAATTAGCATGAGGCTCTTTGAAATCTCTTTCAAAGATGCTTCGTACAGTAGCGACAACAGAGGAATCTTGGTCAAACCTTCAAAAAATATACAACATGAATAAGCTATCAGATTTCAAGATGATCCGGTTTCAATCAAACTCCTAATTGAATAAACTATCAAACAAAATGAACAAGCTATCAGATTTCAAGATGATTCAGTTTCAATCAAACTAACAACTTGAATAAACTATGCTTCGAATGAGGAATGTTTATGATTCTTACCAGAGAGTTCCTGGAGGTCGATGCGGATCAAGCTTCGGTAAACCTCCACACCCAGGACTATCGAGTAACTCTTCCAGTGTAAGATTGTTGAGACGTGTAGAAGCTCCTGTAGAAGACGAAGGAGCGGGTGGAGACGCCTCTAGATGCTCCCCAGATCCAAGATTCTGATTAGAGGGTGAAGGAGAAGGAATATGAAAAGACGGCATCTGAGGTACTGGTTGTAAGGTTGAACGCGAGAATTAGAACTGGTGGGAGCAGGTAAACCTTGATCAGACAGGAACCTTGTGTAATCGTTAGCATTGAACATCTATAAGGAAAACAAAATCAATTTAATCAGATCTAAGAGAGATTATAAACAATTGAAATAGAAAAACAAAGAGAGATTAGGGTTAATACCTTGACTGAGAAGAGCGGCAAAGATGGAGAAGACAAAGCTGATTAGGGCTCGGGTTTGACAGAGAAGACGAAAAAGAAAGTGGGAGATTAGGGTTTGACTTAGACAGAGCCGGAGATGGAGAAGACAAAGAAGACACCGGAGACAGAGAAGACAAAGAAGACACCAGAGACAGAGATTAGGGTTAGCCGGAGAATATTAGGGTTTGACGAGATGATTAGGGTTAGCCGGAGAAGATTAGGATTTGATGGAGAAGACTAGGGATTGACGGAGAAGATTAGGGTTAGCTGGAGAAGAATAGGGATTGACGGAGAAGATTAGGGTTGGCGGGAGAAGATTAGGGTTAGTCGGAGAAGCTTAGGGGTTGACAGAGGCTACGGTTTGAGAGGATTTGAGAGAGGCTAGGGTTTGAGAGGAAGAGTTTGAGCTTCACTCAAACCAGCTCGATTGTATATATAAATATTTTTTGGCCTCGTAAATCCCTCACAGGCGTTGCGATGGAATAACTAGGATCCCTCGCAAACCAGTTGCAACAACAGACAAATTGACCAATTAGAATACAACAATTTTGCGAGGGATTAACGTGGAATAATCGCACATCCCTAGCAAAACCAGTCCCAACAACCGACAAATTGACCAATTAAAATACATCAACTTTGCAAGGGATTTGTGTGGAGCAATCGCAAAACACTCTTAAATCCCTCGCACATTTGCGATTGATCTGCAAGGCCCAATAAGAAATTCATCGCAAATCCCTCGCATCCTTATACTTTAAATCAAATTCAGGATGTTCACAGGAAACTTTATTTCATATTTAAACCTAAACCCTAAAACCTACACCCTAAACCCTAAACCTTAAACCCCTAATATATATCTGATGTGTCTTCACGTCAAATTTCTTGAAACATCTTAGCAATTTTCAGCATATGCCAATAAATTCCTTAATCTCCAAAGTTTCTTGTCTCTTGATGTTTGTAAGTAATTCTCTTCTTTAATTTACTTATAAAAGATCAAATTGCGAGGGCAACGTGAGGATTTAGCGAGGGATTAGCTAGTGTTCATCGCAGATCCCTTGCAATTAGTGTTCATCGCACATCCCTTGCAATCCGTCGCATATCTCTCGCAAATGTATATATTCTTTTGCATCAATTTTTTTTCTTAGTGATACATTCTCTATTAATTTCATGTTTTTCCTATGTTTTGGAAAGTTCATTGTTCTTATAGTTGGTGATTACTGGACTATAGACTCTACATTGCAATTGTTAATCAAAAACCTATAACACTTGGTCTCATGATCATAATGGAAGTAAATCACATCTTCATATATATATATATATCTTCCATGTCTTTACGTCAAAGTTTCTTTAAACATGCCAACATCTCAAAGGTTTTTTGTCTCTTGATGTTTACGGGGAACTTCACTTCAGATTTAAACTTAAACTCAAACCCTAAACCCTAAAACCTAAACCTTAAACCCCTAATGACCCCACAAATCATCACATCTTCATTTTATATATACCTGATGTGTATTCACGTCAAATTTCTTGAAAGATCTTAGCAATTTTCAGCATATGCCAATAAATTCCTTAATCTCCAAAGTTTCTTGTCTCTTGATGTTGGTAAGTAATTCTCTTCTTTAATTTGCCTGTAAAAGATCAAATTGCAAGGGAACCGTGAGAATTTAGCGAGGGATTAGCTAGGGTTCTTCGCATATCCCTTGCAAATTGCGAAGGATCTGCGAGGTTGTGTAGGAAATCCATCTCATATGTCTCGTAAATGTATATATTCTTTTGCATCAAATTTATTTTCTTAGTGATACATTCTCTATTAATTTCATGTTTTTCCTATGCTTTGGAAAGTTCATTGTTCGTATAGGTTGTGATTACTTGACTATGGACTCTACATTGCAATTGTTGATAAAAAAAACTTTAACATTTAGTGTGATGACCATAATAGAAGTAAATCACATCTTGATTTATATATACTCCCTCCAATCCCATATAAGTGTCGTTTTGTTTTCTTTTCAGGTTTGTGACTAACCCAATATATATTGTTAAGTGACTCTTCATATTGTGTCTATTGATATCCATCGTTAATGCCGTATGCTGATGTAATATTTTCAATATTTGGTATTTTCAGTTTAGTAATCTGTGTTAGTTTAATTAAGGGTATATTAGTAATTTTGGTTGTGTTATTCCATTTTCCAAAACCAACGACACTTAATAAAAAAAAAGGTCCCAGAACGACACTTATATGGGATCAGAGGGAGTATATATCTTCCGTGTCTTCACGTCAAAGTTTCTTTAAACATGTCAACACCTCAAAGGTTTTTTTGTCTCTTGATGTTTACTGGGAACTTCACTTCAAATTTAAACCTAAACTCAAACCCTAAACCATAAACCCTAAACCTAAACCTTAAACCCGTAATGACCTCACAAATCCCTCATCTATTCCTCGCAAATTTTCTACGGATATATCTACTCGCTAATGCGTCGCAAATATGCGATACACTTGATAGGGAGTGTTATCTCTTAGCACATCAGTCGCAAATTCCTAGCAAATTTGCGGGGGATTTTTCTCTAGCAAATTTGCGAGGATTTGCAAGGGTCCTCGTCTTCATAGCAAATGACCCGCAAATGCATAGCAAATTTGCGAGGGCATACATCCATCACAGTTGTCCGTCACAATGAGCGTGTTTTCTTGTAGTGTTTCTCTTCTCTCGCACCCTCTTCAAACTCTGCTCCGAAGTCCTCGCAGAATTCTTCTTCTACACTAACACGGTTACCATCTTCTTCTTCAACTACCTGGTTTCCATTTCCATTCCCCTGATTATCATCTTCCTCTCTGTTAAAGTCTTCCTCGACACCATCTTCCTCTCTATCAGCTTTATACCCAATATTATCACAATCTTTGTCGCCAACAACCTCACAATAATCTCTACTTACAATATCAAAGTCTTCAAAGGGACAAGAATCACACTGTTCTATAAGAATTGGCTCATCTACATACTGAATCATTGCAGTACTTACCCCACCAGCCAATTTGGGAGCAGTAGACTCGGGAGCAATTGAACCGTGAGCAGTAGAGTCATGATGATACAAGCTTGAGCTAACTCGGCTGGTACGATCCGGTTTCATCGCCGAACTTCTCGAACCAAGGAAGGGGTGGTTAAGGGACAAGCTGCTCAAGCCTCCAAACCACAAACAAACACGTAACTTGGGGAAGACGAGGTGCACCACACGAGCTGCGAGATTCTCGTGATCAAACACAAATGTTCTCTAGCTATGGAGTTTCAGAGCTCGACAAAGCTGGGAATGAAGCGGCTGCTCGAAATAGGGCAAGCTTAAGAGAAAGTTCTTATTTTTATTTCATCGTAAAAAATAATGATACACACGGTGGCCTTTATAGGCAATTACAAGAAAGAAAAAATAACGAAAAAATAACGAAAAACTACAAAAATAAAATTAAAATACTCTAGACTCTAGAGTTTATTATGCAACAGTTTTAATTGAAATAACTAAATATGGCTAATGAAATCCTGCAAAATCAAAGCAATAAACTCATTAAAGTAAAAATGGAAATAATCTAAAAAACTTACATTCCCAGATCGGTAATGAAGGAAAGTCTTGAGCTTGTTCACCAAGTCTTAGTTTTAGACGTGCTCCTGTCTTCATGCATCTTCTATGTTGATTACAAGGAAGTTGTGGGCTTGGGACTGTGAGCCCACCAGTGGCCAAAAGGCACTCTGACCTGAATCCAGGTCACGACTCACGGTGGAAAGTGATGCAACGTCTTCTTCATGTTTGTCTTGAGTTATAGAGAAAATAGCTTGACTAAATGGCTCATGCAGAGGTGGTGATGAGCTGACTTGTTTCATGAGTTTTTCCACGTACTTGTTGAACTTGTGTTGAAGCACTTTAGCTCGTTGTCTTGTTATGCTCCATCAAAGACTTGTGGTGCTTCTGGTTTAGATTCTTTGTCCAGTTTTGTTGGACCACCCGGTTCAGTTGGGATGTCCTCATCACTACCACCCTTTTCAAAAGGTTTTGACCTCAAAACTTGATCTCCTACATCAAAACAAGTTAAATAAGTAACATTAAACGTAGGAGTTACGTTAAACTCACTTGGCAAGGCAATGCGGTATGCATTGTTTTTTATATTTTCTAAAATTTGATACGGTCCATCCCCGCAAGGTGCTAGCTTTGAACTCCTTTGGTTAGGGAACCTCTCGTGGCGCATTTGCAATGAAACCCATTCTATCGGCTCGAAGGTTATCTCCTTTCTTCCTTTGTTGGCGTGTTTCACGTATTGTTTGGTCTCTGCTTTGATGTTTTCTCGGACCTTCTGATGTATCCTTTTAACGAATTCGGCCTTTTCTAATCCCTTGTAGTTGATAGCTTTGGCTTGCGGAATAGGGGTAAGGTCCAAAGGTGTTAGCGGATTTACTCCGTTGACTACTTCGAATGGTGTCTCCTTGGTGGCGGAGTGAACGGTGCGGTTTTAGGCGAACTCAATGAATGGAATACACTCCAACCAATTCTTCATGTTTTTCCCAAGTGTGGCTCTTAGTAAAGCCGACAAATTGCGGTTCATCACTTCGGTCTGGTTGTCGGTTTGAGGGTGGCATGTAGTCGAGAATAGGAGGTTAGTTCCAACTTTTCTCCATAGTGTCCTCCAAAAGTGCCCTAAAATTTTTGTGTCACGATCCGACACGATGGTTCGTGGTACTCCATGTAGTCTTACAATTTCTCTGAAAAACAGCTCCGCGGTTTGTGTGGCATCATTCGTTTTAGCGCATGGAATAAAATGTGCCATCTTAGAAAAGCGATCTACCACGACGAAAATGGAGTCTTTGTGGTGGATCTGTGGTAGGCCTAGCATGAAGTCCATGGAGATTTCTACCTAGGGTGCAGTGGGGATCGAGAGGCATGTATAATCCATGAGGTTGGATCCTCGACTTGGCCTTCTTGCAAGTTACACATCTCACACAATGAGCTTCTACGGTCTTCTTGAGGTGAGGCCAATAGAAATGCTCCTTAACCACAGCTAACGTCTTGTAGACTCCAAAATGGCCCATAAGGCCTCCTCCGTGGGCTTCCCGAACTACGAGCTCCCGAAGGGATCCTTGTGGAACACAGAGCCTCCGATCCCAAAATAGAAACCCATCGTAGATGTAAAATTTCCCGTTAGCTCCTTTGATGCTTTCCTTGAATATCTCTCCGAGCTATGGGCCTTCTCCATATAACTCCTTGATTAGTTCGAAGCCTAGTACCTTAGCTTCCATAATGGCAATCAAAGCATGCCTTCGTGACAAGGCGTCAGCTACAATGTTGTCTTTCTCCTTCTTGTACTTGATTACATAGGGAAACGTCTCTATAAACTCCATTCAGCGAGCATGCCTCTTCTTTAGATTGGTTTGACCTCGGAGGTGCTTAAGCGTTTCATGGTCCGTGTGGATTACAAATTCCTTGGATAAGAGATAGTTTTGCCATGTCTCTAAAGCTCGAACTAGTGCGTATAGTTCCTTGTCATAACTCGGGTAATTTAGTGTAGCTCCTCCAAGCTTCTCGCTAAAATAAGCAACAGGTCTTCCTTCTTTAGTGAGTACAGACCCGATCCCAATTCCCAACGCATCACACTCAACCTCAAACATCTTGTCAATATCCGACAAGACAAGCACTAGAGCCTTGGTGAGGCTGTCCTTTAATGACTTGAAGGCCTTTTCTTGGGAGTCTCCCTAACTAAAACCCACACTCTTCTTAAACACGGCGGTGAGAGGAGCGGCTATACTGCTAAAATCCTTGACAAAGCAGCGATAGAAGCTGGCCAACCCATGGGAACTCCTCACTTGGCTAATATTATTTGGTGTCGGCCACTCTTGAATGGCTTTAATTTTCTCCTTGTCCACCTGTAATCCCTGTGAGCTTACAACAAAACCTAGGAAAACCAACTTATCAGTGCAAAATGTGCACTTCTTGAGGTTTGCATAAAGTCCTTCTTTTCGAAGTGTCTTTAATACAAGCTCAAGATGTGTCAAGTGATCAGATATACTTTGACTATAAATTAAAATGTCATCAAAATAAACAACAACAAACTTACTAATGTATGCTCTAAGAACTTGGTTCATTAGATGCATAAATATGCTTGGAGCATTGGTGAGTCCAAAGGGCATTACCATCCACTCGTATAGTCCTTGCTTGGTTTTGAAGGTGGTTTTCCTTCCCTCATTCTTACTTGATGGTATCCACTTTTAAGATTGATCTTTGAAAAAGTAGTGGCCCCACTTAACTCATCCAACATGTCGTCTAGCCGCGGAATAGGATGTCGGTATTTGATGGTCATGTTGTTGATAGCTCGACAATCGACGGACATTCTCCATGTGCCATATTTTTTTGGGACTAGTAATACGGGCACGACACATGGGCTTAGACTCTCTCGGACATATCCTTTGTTGAGTAGTTCTTGTACTTGTCGCTCAAGCTCTTTTGTCTCGTCGGGGTTCATCCGGTACGCAGGTCGATTAGGCATAGCAGCTACGGGCACAAAATCAATTTGGTGTTCAATTCCTCGGAGTGGAGGTAAGCCGTCTTGAATTTCCTTGGGGAAAACATCCTTGAAGTTATTCAATAGCTCATTCACCTCAGGTGGTAAGATTAGTTTGACGAAATCTGCATTCAAAACTTCCTTAAAGACCATTAGTAGCATTGTGTGTTTAGAAGCTAAAGTTTTTCGGACATAACTAGGTTGAACAAGGAAATTAGATTGTGTGCTAACACGCTTCTCCTTTACCATTTGCAATTGCAATTCATGAACTTGATTAGATGTAAGTGGCGCTAAACTAACTTTCCTTTTATCATGCATGAAGGTATAAAAATTGGTGCGGCCATCATGCTTAGTTTCCCGGTCAAACTGCCATGGTCTACCCAAGAGTAGATGTCCAGCTTGCATAGGGACAACATCACTTATGCCTTGATCTTGGTAACATCGCACACTAAATGGGATAGTTACTTGATCGTCGATCTTGAGCTCCACCTTATCATCGAGCCATCTTAGACGATAGGTCGAGGATGCTTAGTTCTCTCAAGGTTTAGCTTTTCTACCAAATAGGCACTTGCCACGTTGGTACAAGATTCGCCATCAATAATTAAATTACATACCTTCCCTTTGATAGTACAACGGGTGTGAAAAATATTTTCACGTTGCATGGTTTTTAGTAGGGTCCTTCTTTGCACTTAAGACTCGTCGTGTCACTAGGAGCTCTCCGACGTCCGGGTATTCAATGTCTCCATATTCACCATGGGGTTCCGTGTCCTCCTCATCATGGGACTCATAGTATCGAGCGTCAATAATAAGCATCACCTTTTGGTTTGGGCACTGCTTAGCCATGTGACCTCTCCCCCTGCACTTAAAACACGTAATGTATCTAGAACGTGTAGGGTTAGCTGACTTACTTGATTCAACTTTAAGTGGTTCCTTGTTAGTCTCGTACGATTCACCTTTAAAATGAGAGTCTACTTCCACCGCTTTGCCTTTGTCCGTAGGTTTGTTGTTACTTGAGGCCCAAGGAAGTTGCGGCTTGTTACCTGTAGTGGTAGATTTTCGTTTGACTTGGCCTTCCGCTTGAAGAGCTAAATGGAAGAGTCTTTGCAGATCTTGGTACACTTGCATCTCCTCCTTGCGGCCTATGCGATCTTGTAATCCTTCAAGAAACTGCGCCATGTGTGACTCCTCATCCTCGTGTAGCTCCAAGCGGTTCCGTAAGCGCTCGAACTCTTCGAAATACTCCTCCATCGATTTGTTTCCCTGCCTAAGACCACGAAAATGTCTAAGTAGTTCCCTATGAAAAGTAGGGGGTACAAACCTTTGCCGCATGACATCCTTCATGTCGACCAATGAGTCAATAGCACGGAGTCTATTCCTCCTTCGTTCGGACGTAGTCCTATTCCACCATGTAAGAGCCGTGTCAGTGAATTAGGTTATAGCTAGAGCTACTCGCTTGGGTCCATGGTGGTTGTAATACTCGAAGATGTGGTCCATCCGTTTTTCCCACTCAAGGTACACCTCGGGATCAACCCTCCCCGCAAAGGTAGGAGCAGTTAGCTTAACATCGTTGTAAGGTTGTTGAGGACGTGTGTCTTGACGGTGTCGAGCTGGTGGAACCTCGTCATCCTCCTCGTAACCCCATTGTTGAGCTCTCCTTTGCCTCTGATTTTGTTCGTCTTGTTGTATGTTGGGGTCATCGTTGGGCATGGTGTCGTCTGGTGAAGGGTTTCGTGGTGCGCGTCCACCGGCGTCGTTTGCTCTCATGCCCCTCGGTTCATGCTCCACTCGTTCGAGTCGCTCTCCAAACGAATATCAAAAATTATTATTATTATTATTATTTTTTTAAAGGTGGTTTTGAAACGAAGGCAACACAAAACTGAGCATAAAAATAATTGAAACAATAGACTGAGTTTAAATAATTTTTTTTAACTAACTGTAAAAGATGAAACTAGATTCTACGATTCTTCCAAGCTAACAAGGCAGAACACAACTGAATTTACTTTTTTTTTTTGTTTTAATTAAAAATTGAAGAGATGAAGAGATACAACCTCTAGTGTGAGGAACTTCAGCTCTGATACCAAAAATGATACAAGCTCGAGCTAACTCGGCTGGTACGATCCTGTTTCGTCGTCGAACTTCTTGAACCAAGGAAGGGGTGGTTAAGGGACAAGCTGCTCAAGCCTCCAAACCACAAACAAACACGTAACTTGGGGAAGACGAGGTGCACCAGATGAGTTGCGAGATTCTCGTGATAAAACACAAAGGTTTTCTAGCTATGGAGTTTCAGTACTCGACAAAGATGAGAATGAAGCGGCTGCTCATAATAGGGCAAGCTTAAGAGAAAGTTCTTATTTTTATTTCATCGTGAAAAATAATGATACACGGTGGCCTTTATAGACAGTTTATTGTGCAACAGTTTTAATTTAAATAACTAAATATGGGTAATTAAATCTTGCAAAATCAGAGCAATAAACTCGTTAAAGCGAAAATGGAAATAATTCAAAAACTTACCTTCGCAGATCGGTAATGAAGGAAAATCTTGAGCTTGTTCACCAAATCTTGGTTTTAGACGTGCTCCTGTCTTCATGCATCTTCTATGTTGATTACAAGGAAATTGTGGGCTTGGGCCTGTGAGCCCACCAGTGGCCAAAAGTCACTCTGAACTGAATCCAGGTCACGACTCACGGTGGAAGGTGATGCAACGTCTTCTTCATGTTGGTCTTTAGTTGTAGAGAAAATAGGTCGACTAAACGGCTCATGCAGAGGTGGTGATGAGCTGACTTGTTCCATGATTTTTTCCACGTACTTGTTGAACTTGTGTTGAAGCACTTTAGCTCGTTGTCTTGTTATGGCTCCATCAAAGAGTTGTGGTGCTTCCGATTTAGATTCTTTGTCCGGTTTTGTTGGACTGTCCGGTTTTGTTGGACCATCCGGTGCAGTTGGGATGTCCTCATTACGTGAGCAGATGATTCGCCACCATTATCAGGCCTCTTTCGTTTGGGACGACGCCTAGCAATCTTCTTTTTTGGAGTCATTGAGAATCGATTCGGGCTTTTGAATTAGAGAAATTGATAATTGATTTCTCAATTTGAGGGTTTTAGGGTGTTATAAACAGCGTCGTTTTGCTATTAACAGATTAATGGATAATTAACCCATTTAATTTCTCCGTTTGGCCACTTAACGTTTTGCAACGGCTAGGTCAACGAGAATTTGCGATTTATTTGCAAGTCAACAAACAATTGGTGTTTTTTCCTCCAAACACAGATTCCGTGCTTTATATCAACGAAAATGTAAAGTTGGGGATTTTAATGACATTTTTCTCTTTGGCAATTAGTCGCATAAATTGTTACTGAAAAAAAAAGCTTTAATTTCTTTTTCTACTCTTCTTTTATCTCTCATATATATATAACTATGTGTAGAAATTTCCCAAAAAAAATAAGAGTCCAAACAAACTAAAAATCTATTATCAATAGATTGAAATTGTTAAAGAACAACTTTATTGTTTCATTCTTTCACCAAAAATCTTAAGGGGGTGTATTGAATTTGATATTTTAGGAGATTTTTTAGTGAGATTTTAATATTTTAGAATTTTGAGAGATTTAAGTGAAATTTTAGGAGATTTGATTATATGTTAGAGATTTCTAGAAATTTTGGAACTTTATCACTTGTGATTTGGTTATTGAATTTTAGGTGATTTTAGTATACTTTGGAAAAAAATGACATAAATTTCCTTCCCAAACCTGAAAAAAACTCACCGTCTAAACTATAAGGGATGTCTAAACTATAAGGGATGAACACGTATATAATGTACCGATCAACATTAGAGCTTAATGACTATAGAGTACTTTTATAACATCTATGATGCTTACAAACAACACATTATTCATATTTGTGCTGAACTTTATAACATCTCTCATTCATTCTGGTGCCATCATCAAATATATTATTATATATATATCAAAATAATCTAATCATCTCATCAATCGATTAATCTAATCCAAAAGCTGGCATTATTTTTAAGAGAAGATTGACATCATTTCAACGGAGCTTCTCTACTACTATTACACCAATTCTCACTAAAGTAACTTAAAATTAAATTTTTGAAAAGAATAAAAAGTGTGACCTTAGCAACATCAATATTGATGGAATCTGGGATCTCTTTTGGAAGTCGTATATTACCAACATTCCTCACGATCTCAATATTATCATCACTCATTTTCTCAGGCCAAGCTTTCACCTTTAAAGGAGAAAGAAAGAGAGGGCATAGAAGAACGTAAGTTGCAGAGATGGAGGAAGTTTCTGCAATTGATTTCAGATTTTATTTTTTTTTGGTTTTTGAAATCTTTCAAAGTTTCACCTTTGAAGGTGTGATTTTGTTACTCATGTATTTCAACTAAAAATGTTTTTAAAAGTCTTCGAGAATCACTTACAATCTCATTTTTTAAAAAATTGTGATATTTTGAATAACAGTGTATTTGTAGTGAGATTTATAAATTATTGATTCAATAACAAAAGATTGTGAATGATTTTAGATGATTTCTATAAATTCCAAATTCAATAACACAAGATTTTAAAAGACTTTTAAAAATCACTGATTAAATAACAGTGGATTTAAGAATATCCCAAAATCTTCTAAAATATCAAGTTCAATAAATATTTTATTCATATTCTCAATTTTCTTTCATGATTATCATCACAGATTGACTTAGAATTACTTTGAAAACACAACGATGACAGAGAATCTTGTGACATTGTAAGAAATCTTCCATGAGTTTCTGGTTGCAAAATAGCTTAGTCTTTCTAGATGGTGTAGAGGCTTTGTATACAATTACAACATACCCCATAATGTGATGATATCAATTCCAATATTTTCTATACATGTGATCTTGGAGAAAATTAAGCTGGGATACCAATCATATTTCACCAAAAAAATTTATTTAGCACTAAAAAAGGGTATACAAGCTAAGCTAACATACTTTTTTGTGGGATTGGCCAAGATAAATTTCTTTAATCTCTAAGGGAAATTTACTCAGATGTAGGTAATATTACGAGAATTATACAAAACTTTTTTTTATTACAATGATATTTTGGGTATTTTTGATATACCCAGCGTAGTCTTGTTTTATATTACAAGAAAAAAACATAATTACTAAGAATGTCATTTACACGTCAGACGCCATGTCAGAAATCGCTGACGTGTATTAAATAACTCAGCCGTAACGCATTACCGTGGTAATGTCAGCTGAGTTATGGTATGTTGCGGCTGATTTATGGAAAATGGCTGAGTTCTAGGCGGACGGCTGACTTATGAGGCATAACTCAGCCAAGAGTTACGGCTAACTTAATGAAATCTGGCTGAGTTAGCGCATAACTCAGTCGTCCTTACTGCTGAGTTTTAACCCGATGGTTGAGTTGTCAAAATTTTGGCTGATTTATCACTACGACACGACTGAATTAACTTTCTTAATCTGGCTGAGTTATGAACAACGACTGACTTATGAGATGTGGTTATGGCTGAGTTATGGTTAAATATTATAACTCAACCGTAATGAGCTGAAGTATCAGAAAACTCGGCCATTTTACGGCTGACTTAGTAACAAAAGATTAGTTAATAGAATATCATTCAGTTACAGCTAACTTATTAAACGATACGGTTGAGTTACAAATTTTCAGTTGAGTTATGACATTAAGCAGCTGAATTTGACAGCCATATTTTTGCCTTACTGTAATAGTATTCATGTTGCGGCTGAGTTATATTTTGTTTGATGGCTGATGTAATTAGGCTGATATACATGTTCGTTTGATGGCTGACTTTCCACTTCGAATGCATCAGCCATGTCATCATTCCATGTCATCATCTTCTCCGGAAATACGAAAAGTCGTTCCTTCAACTCTTGTTCTTCAACTGGTTCAAAAGTGTTCTTCTTCACCTTGTTCTTCCCCTTGTTTTTCTCCTTGTTCTTCACTTCTTAATTACACTCATTCTTATTAAAATATTTTTATTTATTTTCTTTCATGGATCGAGTTCTGGTAATTTTTGTTTCCGGTAATTGGGTAAAGAAACACAAATATGTATTTAACACCGCCGATAGAGAGTGTAAAGTTGTGCAGATAGATGTGGAAAAAACGCACAACAAGCTTGTGAAGTAATATAAAGCAGTTTATTTTTTGTTATCAGTCAGCCACGAAGCATTATAACTCAGCCGTCATATGAATCTACGAGACATTTTGTTTTCTCTTAAGTATTATAACTCAGCCATGAAGTAATATAGCCGTTTACTTTCAGTTTATTTCTTGCTATAAGTCAGCCACCAAGCATTATAACAAAGCCGTCATATGAACTCTACGAGACCTTTCGTTTTCCCTTGAGTATTATAACTCAGCCACCTTATGTGGTCGGATGACCCGGTTCGATTTTAATTCTTTGGTTTGCGTGGTTTGTTTAGGAAAACCCTAAGACTCGAGTTTATTAGGGAAAAACTCAACTTTCTAAATCTTTTAGCTGATTTTAACACTTTCCAGAGAGAAAAGAAGAGAGAACAGTTTCCTATGAGTGTTCTTGAGGTTCCTGGAGGTTCTTTCTCTATTGGTAAGTTTTCTTTCTAGAGACTGAGGATCTAAGGCTAAGGATGTGATGGCAAGGTTGATGTGGTATTAGCTTCACCGTTTTTGGTTCAGATCTCTCTGTTTTTGCAAAGGTGAGTGCATATCTAAAATAAAATCTCTATTTCTTGTGAGTTGTGATTGATTTCTTTTCTGTTTCTTGCGACTTGGATCCACTTCTGGGAATGCCTTGGACGCGTGTGAGATGTTTGGAAGCAGAACTCAAGGCTGGAGATCGATGCTCGGCATTAATTTCAGTCGACACCAATGCAAGGACGACGCGAGGGTCTTGCTGAGTGTCGGTCAACACCATGTGGAGGTGTCAGTCAACATTGCTAGGGTTTCTCAGGGTTGTTGAGCAGGTGTCGATCTACACCAATTGGGTGTCGGTCGACACCAGGTGGTCTGTGTCGGTCGACACCCTCTGGTTTCGGTCGACACCATCCTCATTATGCAGCTAATGATGTGATTTTCTTGGTGTATTGTCTGGTTTGTTTGTTGTTTGTTTACTTTTTCATGTGGAGATCTTATTGCTTGTGTGTATAGCTCAGTAGATGGGAGGATTGTCTCACTGAGTGTTTATGATATTTCTCATGCATCTCAATTGTTGTTTGCAATGTAAGTCAATGCAAAGTTTGATCGTGGAAGCAAGGCGATGGAGAGGAGGATATTCTAGCGGCTCGGTTATTTGTTCTATGCTTCCGTTAGGTTGCTATAATGGAATAATGTTGTCTAGAACGGATGCTAGGTTGCTGATTCTATGTCATGATTTATATTATGGATATTACTGGAATGTCGTCTTTGCTCATTCTTTTATTGATTCATTTGTTTTTTGGATTATTGATGTTTTTTGTTATTTGCTGGTTAAGTTGATCAGAGTGTGTTGTTAATGAGTATGGGATCACTACTTATTATTAGGAAAAAAACTGGTCAGATTGTTTCAGTTTGGTATCAGAACCCATACTGTACTAGGTATGGGTTCGCTGTGTGCTTTGTGTGTCCATGTTTAGATTGCATGCTTGATCGATTATGTCAGTTAGTCAATTTGTCAGTTAGCCAATTGTGTGTGGCATGGAATCCTGGAACATCCTCTTCGAACCTTCAATGAGATTTCACGGTAAGCTGTGTTTTCTTTAGTAATGCGGAAACGACCCGTCCCGTTTTTTTAAATAATAAGTAATCTAAACTAAAGGTCTCATACCCACTAGCCACCTAACCACAATCACACCACAGAGGATAACATAACAATACCATTAAACCAATAGATAACCAATAATCCAATAATCCAAACAATATGAATCAAAGAACCAGCAACCTAAACCACATTCTAATGACTCAACTCTAGCAACCTAGCAAAGCCAGACAACAACCAAGTGAATCACTAGAACATCCTCCTCTTCATTGCCTGGATTCCACGATAACACATTGCCTTTACCTGCACTACAAACACAAATTGTGATGCATGAGTATTTAATAAACACTCAGTAAGGCAATCTTCTCATATACTGGGCTATATACACAAGCAATAGAGACATCTCTAACCATCAACCAACAATCATAACCAAACAACAGGAAACCAGGACTCTGCATCGAGCGACGCTAACCCATGCATCGACCAACACCAACTAGGGTTGCATACCGACACAAGCTTGCATCGACCGACACGCACACTGCATCGATCGAGGCATGCTCGACATTGCATGAAATCCCTAATTGCATCGACCGAAGACTCCACATGGCATCGACCAAGGCTCCTAGGTCAATCTATGCTGCCCTGGCATTGCATCGACCGACGCACCAAGTGCATCGACTGACGCACATGCCGAGCACCATTTTTCCCCGAAGCTTCTCGCCGAATCTCCATCCCTAAATCACCAAAACACATAAACCAAAGCCAGAAAAAGCTTCCCAAAGCCAGAAAAAGCTTCCCAAAGCCAGAAAAAGCTTCCCAAAGCCATGTGCATTAACCGATGCATCCCCTAAACCGGGATTCCGGTTCGCGGATGTTACAATTCCCCCCCCCCAAAACATAGATTCGTCCTCGAATCTCGAACAACCATCAGCCATGGACTCCCGTGCAACCGTATCCACAGCCCGCACTCCTCCGACCGATCTACGAAGGTCACCTCTAGGTGATAAAATCACGTTCCAGGCATTATTTGCTCTCAAATTTTGAAATTTCCTTTACTCATAGGCCTTAACTTTGAGTTTCTATTGGCTCCTCATCAGGCCAAAACCTGCTTGCCATAATGTTGGCTCCTCATCAAGCCTAAGCCCGCTTGACATAATATAAAAGGAAGTCCAATATTCGTCTCTCGGGTTGCCACCCTAAAGCACGACCCTGGATCGTCATCTGAAGTCGATATACCAACCATACCCTGAAGCCACAAAATCTCAGAATATGGTGGTACTAAGAGAACTAAAGTCCCCCAAGAGTCGTTCAGGACCAACTGCCCTTAGAGCAAACAATTTTGAACAAGTCTAAGTCCTATCCCTAATCAGGTTTCCTTCCTGTGGCTCGCGTAGAACAACACAATGCCCTACCAACCACATATCCCCTCACTGGAATACCTCATGACCACACAAGGATCATCAAAATGCCACAAGGGCCATCACAAAAGGCCAGCAAATGTCCTAAACAGGACCACCACAAAGGCCAAACAAATGTCCTAAACAGGACCGCCACCAAGGCGAAACAATGTCCTAAACAGTACCATCACAAAGACCACTCGTCCCGAATAACCGTCACAAAGACCACTTGTCCCGAAGGAATGTCACAAATACCATAGATCCCGAAGGTCCGTCACAAAGACCACTCATCCCGAAGGATTGCCTAACCAGGCCACACGTCCCGAAGGACCATCTCGAAGACCACACATCCCGAAGGACCGCATAAACAGGCAACATTGGCTATACAGCCCGCCAAAAAGGCCACACAATTGGCCAAACAGCCCGCCACAAAGGCCACACAATTGGCTAAACAGCCCGCCACAAAGGCCATACGATCGGCTAAATAGCCCGACACAAAGGCCACACAATGTCTCAAAATACCGCCATACACTAGCACAAATTGACTCAATAGTCTGCCACGAAGGTCACTCAAGCCCCTCCAAGGCTCATAACCACTAAAAATGGACAAATTCTAACTCCCATAAAACTTTCCATTTTAGAACTTTCCACTTTCAGAAACTTTTCTCTTTTAGAAACTTCTATTTCAGGAAATTTCCTTCTCAAACCATGCCTTGCGGAATTTCATACCCCTAAGCGACCAAGTAACAAGAGAGATGGGCTGGAATACTCCATTCCAGCTCCAGCCACGGACTACAACTGGGACCAGGCTAGACAAGTTCAAGTCGCGACCTGCTTCTCAAACCACTTCTTGAACCTTGCCTTCATACTTGCCTCTGGCTCCACAGTCTTCTCCTCAACACGATCACAGTCCCATAGGACTCTCATCAAAGGAATCTTCTTCTTCCGAAGTTCCTTGATTCTCCTCTCGAGAACCCTCATTGGTCTCGCTTCCAAGGTCATGTTAGGATGAAGATCCTCATGAATCTTAGCACACAACTGATCATCCTCACCGAGACACTTCCGCAACATAGACACATGGAAAACCTTGTGGAATGCACGCATAACCTCAGGCAACTCTAGCCTATATGCTATTGGTCCTACCCGCTCAATCACTCTGAACGGACCCATATACCTCAGACTCAACTTAGTCTCAGGCAATGACCTGTTCGTACCCTGCAACATGGCCATCTTGAGGTACACTCAGTCTCCCACCTGACACTCAAGATCTCTCCTCCTCTTATCGGCATAACTCCTCTGGCGATCCTAAGCTTGCTTCATGTTCGGCTTTAGAACCCAAATCTTCTTCGAGGTCTCTTGAACAAAACTCGCCCCGTACATGCTCCTCTCCCCCACCTGAGTCCAACATAACGGTGTACGACATGGCCTCCCATACAACGCCTCATAAAGAGCCATCCTAATACTCGCCTGGTAATTGTTGTTGTAAGCAAACTCTACCAAGCTTAGGTGATCTGCCCAATGACCACCCCAATCCAACACACA
This sequence comes from Camelina sativa, assembly GCF_030686135.1. Classification (NCBI taxonomy): domain Eukaryota; kingdom Viridiplantae; phylum Streptophyta; class Magnoliopsida; order Brassicales; family Brassicaceae; genus Camelina; species Camelina sativa. The sequence goes on from NC_141890.1 coordinate 27,942,543, forward strand.
CATCCTCAACAAATCCTCCAACATTTGGATTGTCCTCTCTGACTGCCCATCTGTCTAGGGATGATAAGTTGTACTCATATGCACCTTAGTGCTCATTTTTGCCTGAAATGCCCTCAAGAACACCGAAGTTAACATGGAATCCCTATCAGACACAATACTCACTGGCACCCCATGCAACCTGACTATCTCCTTCACATATTTCTTAGCCAAGACCGCTACTCCATCAGTCTTCTTAATGGCCAGAAAATTTGCCGATTTAGTTAACCGGTCCACAATGACCCAAATAGCATCAAAGGTATGAGACACTGGAAATCCCACCACGAAGTCCATCGTGATCATATACCAGTTCCACTCTGGAATGGGTAGACTCTTCAAAAACCCGCCTAGAACCTGATGCTCAGCCTTCACTAACTAACACACATTGCACCTCGTGATCCAACTAGCTATATGCTTCTTCATCCTGACCCAGTGATAGTACCTCATGAGATCACGGTACATCTTAGTCGCTCCTGGATGAATGGAAAACATGCTCGCATGAGCCTCTCTCAAGATATCTTGCCTCAACTCCTCATCCTTGGGCAGACAAAGCCGCCCGTGCACCAATATAGTACCATTAGCTGAGACCTGATACTCTGAATCAAGATCCTTAGAGGCATTCACCAGCCCCAAATCCTTCTCCTGAGCCAACCGCACCATGCTCAGAAGATCTGCTCTATCCGATGCCTCTAAACCCAACGGCTCTTGAGAAACCACACACAAACTCAACGCACTGATCTCTACTACCAGAGACTCCATATCCTGCTCCTGAGCCGAAGCCGCCAGCTTCCGACTAAGAGCATCTGCAACCAAGTTAGCCTTACCAGGATGATAGGCTATCTCCAAATTATAATCTGCCACCAGCTCCATACACCGCCTCTGCCTCAAATTCAGCTCGGGCTGAGTGAATATATACTTCAGGCTCTCATGACCTTTAAACACCTGTACCTTTGCACCATAAAGATAAGATCAAAAACTACAACATCCATCTCCAAATCATGAGTAGGATAGTTGTCCTCATGCTTCCGCAACTGCCGCGAAGCGTAGGCAATCACCTTCCCATGCTGTATCAACACACACCCCAAACCAAATCTTGATGCATATGTATAAACCACATAGGGTTCTACCTGCTATGGCAGTGCCAACACTGGCGTAGTCTTCAGCATCTCTTTCAGGCTTGCAAAGCCCTCCTCGCACTCCTGTGACCAAACAAAAGGAACGTCCTTCCCTATCAACTTAGTCATCGACCGTAACTTGCTTGCAAAACCCTGCACAAACCTCCTGTATTAACGTGCCAATCCAAGAAAAGTCCTGATCTCTGTGGCATTCTACGGTCTAGGCTAATCTCCGATAGCCCGAATCTTCTCCGGATCTACAGAAACCCCCTTTGCACAAACAATATGACCCAGAAAACCGATCTCATGCTGCCAGAAACTACACTTGCTCAGCTTAGCAAACAACTTCTGCTCCCCCAGCTTCTCCAGAACTGCCCTTAAATGCAATGCATGCTCTTCAAGACTCTTGGAATAAACCAGGATGTGGTTGATGAAAATGATAACAGACATGTCCTGAAACATGCTATTCATCAGTCTTATAAACGTTGCTGGCGCATTAGTCAACCTGAAAGGCATCACCACAAACTCATAATGCCCATACCTCGTCCGGAATGCAGTCTTCCTCACATCTGCCTCATCTATCGGAATATGATGATAACCCGACGCCAGATCTATAATGGAGAACCAAGTAGCACCTCTCAACTGATCCAACAACTCATCGATCCTGGGAGGAGGGTACTTGTTCTTCACAGTGACCCGGTTCAAACCCCGATATCAATACACAAGCGAAAACTCCCGTCTTTCTTCTTAACAAATAACACCAATGCTCCCTGCGGTGATACACTAGGACGAACGAATCTGTTCCTCAACAAATCCTCTGATTACATTCTCAGCTCTACTAGACTAATAATCAAGTATGCCGACATCCAGTCACCGCCATCTGAAAATCAACCCCTCTTCCCCGTCCAAGAACCTCTAGTAACTTGCCTCTAGGGAAAACTTCCACAAGACAGCTTATTCCAACATAGCTTTCCCGCTTGGCAATTCTCCACAACAAATCATCAATACGAGCGTAATAAAACAAACAAGTACCATACGTTCGCATATTCTGATTCACCGCATCAAATGCTTTGCAAGCGGCCAACTCAACGCAATTGACTTATTTCCCCCAACAAGCTTACCAAAACCTTTAATCTAGCAACCTTTTCCATCTCCAATGAACTTCATCTACCATCGTCGCAACAATGAGTTTATCCTGCCATGAAGGCTTCTCGTGAACTTATGTACCTGGCAACCTTGCCCCTGCCAGGTCATACCTGCTGCAGCTCCCCTTCTTGGGTCTCCAGCACCACCGGCCATACAATTCTGGTGCATCAGTCACACATTCATGACCGCACTGGTCATAAAACCCTGGCCCACTGACCAACATAACTAAAATCCAAGATTAAACCACCATAAACTCTCGAGGTCTACATTCCGTCATTATATTTATACACACGTCCTATGCATTGCTTGCTCCTAACTCTTCAACCTTTAGGTTGCAACCTTCGAGCCATACCGATCTCACTCTCAGACCTGCGTCTTCGAGTTATACAGTCTATTCTTGGACCACAATCCTCAAGATCTCAGTATCAGGGAAACTAATTATCCCGTCAGGAGAACATCATCCACTCTGCCACTCTCGGAGCCCCTAGTCCCTCGAGCTATCGATATCCAAGGGAAATCACCATCCCCTTAGGAGCAACAATTCTTAACGACTATAAACATTTCCCGACCAAAAGTACCTCATGTGATCCGAGTATAACATTGCAATGTTATACCTGCCCACTCAAGTTCTTATATCCAACAGGATTATCCACAAAATAGAGAAATATCTGCTCCAACTACATATGTCCACCTATCCGCCTCTCTAGGCTCAATACCTCTCGAGAAGAATCTTGTACCGGTCATCTACAACTGCTCTATCCTCCTAACATAGGATGGAGACTCCTCAACATCCGTAGCCCTCGGCTGCACCCTGCCACCTACGGCACAACTGGAGCTTGCACTAGTACTAACCCTTGGTAACTGCTCCAACAGCACATCAACAGAGCCGCCAAACGTTCATCTCGACCCTGGGTTCCACCTGCTGCAACCCCACACCTAGGTTCCCAGCACCCCGGGCACGCTCACCGGTTAACCCTCTCTGGTCCCTCTGGATACGCTTGCGACCCTCTGTTGTACCTCCTTGTGGAACTCTGGACCACACGATCGCTGGCCTCGGGAACCTGCCCGACTACGACCACGACAACCCCCACATCCACAACCAACAACTCAACCACCTTTAACCACTGCTCTTCCAAGAACAGAGGCTAACAAGCATATAAGCAAACCAAAACCACACAAAGAAACATAACATGCCGTGGAATCTCATTGAAGGCTTGAAGAGGATATTCTAGGACTCCATGCCACACACAATTGACTAACTCATATAATCAATCAAAGCATGCAACCCCATTATCTATAGCACAAAGCCTAGTTAACCCAAACCTAGAACCGGAAGGGCTCTAATACCAAACTGAAACGACCCGACCCATTTTTTTTTAAATAATAAGTAATCTAAACTAGTGGTCCCATACCCACTAGCCACCTAACCACAATCACACCACATCGGATAACATAACAATACCATTAAACCAATAGATAACCAATAATTCAATAATCCAAACAACAAGATATCATAGACCCAACAACCTAAACAACATTCTAATGACTAAACTCTAGCAACCTAGCAAAGCCAGACAACAACCAAATGAATCACTAGAACATCCTCCTCTTCATTGCCTGGATTCCACGATCACACTTTGCCTTTACCTACACCATAAACACAAATTGAGATGCATGAGTATTTAATAAACACTCAGTAAGGCAATCCTCCCATCTACTGGGCTATCCACACAAGCAATAGAGACATCTCTAACCATCAACCAACAATCATAACCAATCAACAACAGACCAGACTCTGCATTGACCGAAGCAAACCCATGCATCGACCGACACCAACTGGGGTTGCATCGACCAACACAAGCTTGCATCTACCCACGCAAGGTTCACTTGCATCGACCGACACGCACACTACATCGACCGACGCATGCTCGACATTGCACGAAATCCCTAATTGCATCGACTGACGCTTCCACATGGCATCAACCGATGCTCCTAGGTTAATCGCGCCATCCTCACATTGCATTGAACAACGCACCAAGTGCATCGACCGACGCACATGCCGAGCACAATTTTTTCCCAAAGCTTCTCGTTAGATCTCTGTCCCTAAACCACCAAAAAACACAAACCAAAGCCACAAAAAGCTTCCCAAAGCCTTTAGTGACTCAACAACGTACTAACAAGCCAATAAAACACATAAAACAAGCAGATCAGAGAAATTTCTAGCTTAGATAAGCCATGGTCATGCACTTACCTTTGCCACAGACGATTCTGACTCTAAAACGCAAGATTTACGCTCCTAACAACCTCCTACAACGCTCTTAGCTTCAGATCTCCCAAGAACAACCTCCCAAAACCAAGAATCTCACCAAAACGCTTAAGAACTCTTCTCTCTTCTCTTTTTCCTAAAAAACGGCCAAACCTCGTCCAACACACGAGTTTCTGCTTTTATAAGCGGTTCCAGGGTTTTTTCGAACCCCAAAACACAACGTTTAACTTAAACTCGAACCGTACAAAATGACGTTGCATCGACCAATGCACATAGTGCATCGACCGACGCATCCCCTAAACCGAGATTCCGATTCACGGATATTACAAGTGCGGTTTAGTTTGTTTTCTTAGCCTTCTGTTCTTGGTGATACAGATGGTTATAGGTGGTGGAGTTATTGGGCGTGCTCGGGGTCGACAACATCTTGATAAGATGCCGGACAATGCTTTACATCGAAATGAAATGATATTTATACATGTGAATTTGTAAACAACCATCTGTATCACCAAGAACAGAACATTACCCTGAAAAAAACAAAGTTGTGCCAAAATAACTCCACCACCTATAACCATCTGTATCACCCTATAGCCTTCATTCATACTTAAAACAAAACATTACCCTGAAAAAAACAAAGTTGTGCCAAAATTCCTACAACCCATGTGTAAAAAGAAAAATATTTTTATAAATATATTACAAAGAAAATATTTTTCCATGAACTTTTATTTAATTTTGAAAAACCTTGACATATGATATAAAATCATGAAAACAGCTATGAAAAGTTCCAGGATGAGTTTTTCCAGATTAGTGGTTTGGTTTTGTTGCCTTAGGCCCCAATTGATAATGACTGTTATTTGTGTCTGTAGATGCTTTAATTGTAAAGATTTTGACTGTAGAGACTTTTGCTGTAAAATTAACTGTGAAAACTTTAAAACAGATTGTTATTTTTGATGTATGTTTTCATAGATATAAACTGTGCTAAGAATAAATTTATGTAGCAGCATAATGAATTTTCTTAAAAATAAAAATTAAGAAAAATACAAAAACTCATAAAAATGAATAGGTAAACATTTTCAACAAATAAAAAAATAAAGATATGACATAATTGATTATGAGTTATAATGGTTGTTGGTGCAAAAAATAATTATGAAAGTAATTAAGGCTGAATCAGGTGTTTTTAGTTACCGCTTATTGATTTTTAGGCATAGCATTAGTGTAACGCTATGTGTCTATTTGACAAACTCTCATTTCACTTTTAATATCAGTTACAGAAATTGTGAAATTTTAATATTTTTTAATTATTTTGTATCGCTAAACTTATAGTTATATATATATATATATATATATATATATATATATATATATATATTGCTTTAAACTTGGAAATGAGAAATATTTTATACACAATAAGTTTTTATGTAGTTACTAAATTTTACAATGACATTAAGAAAAACTCTTTAAATCAGTTATTAACCACTAAAAAACATGATAAACATAGATTCACTCATATTAGGAAATTTTTAAAATTTCCATATTATATATATATATATATATATATCAATTTGTTTTGTAATAATTATTTTTTAGTATTTGTTAATTTCGGTATAATAAATAACCATACCAAAAAATGTTGACACAAGTGTAGGGTTTAACTTGCACATCATTTCTATAAAAATTTTGAGATTCATATTTTAGTAGAAAAAACAAAAATCATTCTTTAATGTTATTGTTAATAAAAAATTAAAGAACAATATTTTATTTAAACAAAATTTTTGAAATATAATAAAAACTATTATGCATTCAACCACGCATATTGCGTGGACTAATACCTAGTAATACTTAAAAGCAAAACGGATAGGAATACAAGTATACAACACATATAGCGGTGTTAAGTTAGCATTATAGCGAGAAAACACAGTTAAGAGATAAAAAAAATAACAAGCACCAAATCGATGACTATTGACTAGATCAAACAGACCAATCTCGATTTTTACGTATGTACCAAACTGTTAGAGGTAAAGCTAATAATTGACATGGCTGATTAGGTAAGTTGTTAGAGTAATCATCATTACGCGCAGAACGAACAATATATGTGAAGAATTGTCCTCCTTCCAACTTTCAAGTGTGTTGAAGACAGCAATTCTATATGACTATATATATTTAGATAAAGCAACAGAGGATTGAAAGAGAGTAGTTATTGCAGTTGTATCGTGATCTAGAGAGAGCCAAGTTGTAAAGAAGAAGGAAGAACAAAGATCTAGTGGACTCTACAAATACATAGTTTCGGCGAGACGTAGCAGTTCAAATCGAACCATTAATTCTATAAACTTTAGTTTGTCGTCTCCATCTTCTCTAACTTTCAGTTTCCTTTTCACTAATCACTCACGTAAACAATTATATTAATCAATGTTCAAAACCCACCATTTATAGTATATTTAAGTAAATTCTACAACTTTCGTAAGTGAATTTAACGGTATTTTTATAGATCAATCATTTTTATAATAGCAAAATCCAAAAAAATATAATTAATAAATAATAATAATAATAATAGTAAAATCCACAAACCTGATTTACGCCAAATTACGTTAAACATTCTGCGATTATTTTCAAACACGTTAAAGAAGTTTGTATGCATGTTTTCAACCGTGCGATTAGGATTCAAGGACCAAGCAAACTACCATTCACGCTGCACTACTAACATATAAATTTCACCATCAATATCATTCCATATTACCTTGGTTTAGGGGAAACGAAGAAGAATTATTATCGCAAATTCGCAATACGACACAGGATGATGACTCATCTTCGTAAAATAACCGTCACACCCTCTTGGCCCTTGTACAAGCTAAAAAAAATAAAAACAAATTGGAAAGACTTCACGTGTCTTATAGTATTACTTTTCACACAACGTAACACATGGATTAAAACACTTGGGCGTATTTAGGAGTCTTTCACGGGATTCGATCAATCTATAAATTACTCTAAGTACGTACGTAGCACAATTCATCCTTATTAGCTACTTAGTATTATCACCACAATGGCAATTGTTGTTGTAGAACGACGTTACATGATCGTGACCTTGCTTTTTGCTCTAACTTGTCATTTCTCAAACTTAACTCATTGCTTTAGGCCCAAGAAACTCAACGTTTCAGCCGTCACGACCAGCGATTCTGATTGGTCTATCGCTGCAGCTACGTTTTATGGCGAGCCCAACGGATACGGAAGCGACGGTATATGTATACATAATACATACGTTATATATGTCAATTACATCTCTAGATAAACAAGCAAGTTACTATGCTAGCTATATATTCAACTAATTACGTACTAACCACGATATATATTGATTATAATGAAGCTGGAGCTTGTGGTTATAGAACTGCTGTAGCACAACCTCCGTTTTCGAGCATGGTATCAGCCGGAGGTGCTTCGTTGTTTAAGTCAGGGATAGGATGTGGCGCATGTTACCAGGTTACTAATTACAATTGATTAAGCAGAAGAGATTTAAAATGAAAGATTTTTATATACTGATCATATGTGTACGTACAAATAAAATGCACTTCGAACTCGGAGTGTTCGAAAGATCCGGTTACGGTAGTGATTACAGACGCATGTCTTGATTGCTATAGAGAATCGGTCCATTTCGATTTGAGTGATACAGCGTTTGGCGCCATGGCGATTTCTGGTCAAGGTAGTCAGCTTCGCAATGCCGGTGTTTTGGAGATTCTTTACAAAAAGTATGTATCTAATTAAGAATTTCACATTAACAAGTTATTTCATGATTACTAAGGTTTATATATTACTTGTTTTTTTTTTATTGTGTTCCACTGATGTGTGTGTAGAGTTGAGTGCAACTTTGCTGGTGAAACGGTAACGTTTCGAGTGGATGAAGGTTCAAACGACCACTACTTCGCGGCTTTGGTTGCGTATGGAGACGGAGAAATTGGCCAAGTCGAACTCAAACAAGCTCTAGTTTCTGATACGTGGCTGTCTATGAGCCACTTATGGGGCGCCGTGTGGAAGCTACAAGTGTCGTCACCTTTGCGGGCACCGCTGTCTCTCCGAGTGACTTCGCTGCAGTCCGGCCAGACTGTTGTGGCTACCGATGCCATTCCTGCCGGCTGGCCACGCGGTGCGAATTACAAATCGAACGTGAACTTCCAAGTGTAGCAGCTGGAACTAAAGTTACTTATCAAGACTATAAATGATATATCGCTTACTACTTTAAATGATATATCTCTTACTCTTACCACTTTCAAATAATAAAGCATGTATCTCTTACTACTTTGAAAATAATAAACGATATCTCTTACTTAAATGTTCAATTCCGTAGGTAAGGTGACACAATACTATTGGATGTATGAATTATGTATCTCTTCTATTATTCGAAAAATCTTAAAAAGGGAAACAAAGCAAACTCGTCTAAAATAAGTATACACAACAACCAAATATATATATTTCCTTTTTTGTTGTTCTTTTGAAAGAATCCAACCTTTTCTTATAAAATACTCTCAGAGTCTCACACGCATTCTCTTCTTCTTCAGAAATCAGAAATCTCTCTTATTCTTCTTCTTTATCATAGAAACATAACAAAACCAAAAAAAATAACAAAAAATCTAATCCTCTCGTTATCTTTATGTCTTTTGTAATAAAAGAACACTACAAGAAAACAGCTTATAACTGATAGGCATATCTGTCAGATAGCTGTCGGAAACACCCATTACGGACCAAAAACCGACGGAAACGTCCGTTGGATCTAAATTATCAGCAAAATTATTCTGTCGGAAATCCGTCGGATCAAAAAAAAAGGACCATATTTTGACACACCCGACAAAGTTAATATCCGTCAGTTTTCCGTCGGTTATTTCTGACAGATTACCGTCGGATCAAAAAAAAAGGACCAAATTTTGACACACCCGACAAAGTTAATATCCGTCAGTTTTCCGTCGGTTATTTCTGACAGATTACCGACAGATCAAAAATCACCGACCAAAATTTGACACACGCGAAGAAAATTATATATCCGTCAGTAATCCGTCAGAAAAACTAACGGATTACCGACGAAATTTGTCCGTCAGTAATTTTCTGACGAATAACCGACAAACTAATCTTCTGTCAAATATTCGTCGGTAAGTCATCGGTAATCTTCTGTGATGATTCTATTGAGTATATTATTATATACACATTATTAGTATAGAATAATAATATTTATAATTTTAATGATGTAAGTGTCCAAGATATTTAGATATTTTAGATATTTTTAAGTATTTAAATTACTTTCTAGTAAAATTGGATAAAAAATACTCTAAATTTTTATATAAATTGGATATTTTTGAATAATTTAGACTAAATTGGATACTAAAATTTTGAGTTTTGTGAACTTCGCGTAATTGGAATCCTAACCCGAAATACCTAATTCGAATCCGACCTGAATCTGAAGTCTAGAAATACCCAAACGGGTCCTGTACCTCTAAATCCAAAAATCCAAAAATCTGAAATACCCGATCCGAACCTGAACGGGTACCCAAAAGCCCAGGCCTGGTGCCGTTCTTCACTTGGTTGCGAATGAAGTGATATTCAAGGATCAAATGTTTCATCCGGGAATGAAACAGTGGATTGGCGCAAAAGTAAGTGGGACCGACATTTTCGCAATAGATGACCGGTGGAAGAGGCTACTTGACGCGAAGTTCAGTGAGGAGAGAACAAATCCAATGGAGGAGGATCGAGCGACTCCTTTTTGCTTTTTAGAGGACCATGAGACAGGATTGCGACCTATGTAAACAATATATGCATGTGTCGAGACGTAATCATCATTATCCCCGGCCTAGACAGCATCGGAGAATGCATGGATGGCGGTGGTGTTGTTTTTGTGAAAGAATATTCTATGTGTGGTTGTTCTGTCAAGGTACTGCATAAGGCGTTTTGCGTCCTGCCAGTGCTCGGAGGTTGGTTTGTGCATGAACTGAGAAAGGCGATTCACCGCGTATAATATAACAAGTTTGGTAAAAACCAGATACTACAAACTACCAATCACAGTTCAATACTTGGACGGATCAGAGAGAAGTGTGCTGGCAGATAGAGTGAGTTTGGGAGAGGTGACCATGGGTGTGCTCACATGAAGCATATTATAGTGAGTGAGAAGATCGAGGATCTACCTCCGTTGAGTGAGTTGTAAGCCATTGTTGGTACAGTGAGCTTCGTTGCCAAGGAAGTAATGGAGGTCTTCCGGATCCTTGATATTAAACTGATTTGCCAACGACTAAAGTGTAATGTTAAGGAGAACCGTGTCATTGCTGGCGAAAATAATGTCATCCACATAGAAAAGTAGGTAAAGTAAACTCTTTCCACGATGCAAAATAAATAACAAAGAATCAGCAAGGGATTTGGTGAAACCAGTTTGAAGGAGGAAAGTTTGGAGTTCTTGGTACCATGTGCGGGAAGCTTGTTTGAGACAATAGAGAGCCTTATGGAGACGACAAACATGATTTGGGAGATTGATATCAACAAAACCTTGACGCTACCGTAGATATACTTCCTCATCAAGTGTTCCTTCTAAAGAGGCATGAGGCATGATTCACATATAGTTGTTTGATGGGCCAGTCGCAGGCGACGACTATTTGCAAGACAATCTGAATTGTGGTGGATTTGATGACAGGGCTGAATGTTTCATTGTAATCAATCCCTTTGCGTTGATTGCAACCCTTCACGACAAGTCGTGCCCTGTGTCGATGAAGAGATCCATCCGGTAGGTATTTAGGTTGGAAGATCCATTTGGTGTCGATAATGTTTAGATGTGGAGCCGGTGAAACCAACGACCAAGAGATTGTGCAGCTGGGCATTGTATTCTTCGGACATAACATTGTTCCATTTGTCGTCCGCCAGAGCCTGAAGAACCATTTGGGGCTCAACAACAAGAACAACAATGGCAAAAGCATATTTGGTGTTGGGCTTTACAATTCCTTGTTTAGAGCGAGTGGCCATGGGATGAGTGTTGCCCACAACAGGAGGCAGAGGCGACTGTGACATTGAAGATGATGAGGATGGTGTTTGATAACATCATTATTTTACCCATTTTAGCTATAGGTTAAGTATGCATTTAGGAATAGTTTGATATGGTTTCAAGGCTTTAATGTCTATGATCAAGTATTTTAGGTTTCAAGAAGTTTTTACAGGTTTTATAGCAAAAAGGACCAAAAGACAAGAAAAATACGTTTCAGGACAGATTCAGAGCTTTACAGTACGGGATACTTTTGAAAAACTTCCCGAACTCACATTTTGGCGTGCTTGGAGTTTATGGAAAGATGGAAGAGTCATCTTTCTCCTCAAAGTGGACACTACAAGAAACATGGACATTACTATAACACGGAAAATGCTACTAAAGGGATTTCGTAGCGCATTTGAAAACGTTGTATAATGAGGAGTTATAGCAGACCCCTCCCTACCATAGCAGTTTTTACGCGCTATGGTAGATTGACCTATTATAGCGCTAATACTTCGCTATTTAATATTATTAACTAGCGCTTAGTTCGTGTTATTATGTTTGTTTTTATAGCAAACATTTCGTGCTGCGTAACTTGTAATGATAACACATTATATGTGCTGGTGGATATTGTTTCCTGACATTATGGTTCTCGAATTTAACACTATAGTAGCACAAAATACTTGCTATAGGAAAGTGTTATATAGCGGTTTCGTTTTGCTATTGTGTAGTTTTTAATGGCTACTATACCTTGTGATACCATCATTTACAATAACATTTATCAATTGGGGTTTAATAATGTATTCCAGCATTTTTCTCGTGCTATAATATAAGACTTCTTGGCTTTTATTTTGTACTATGTAATAATTATCATGACACTGAGAAAATTCTGTTTATATTGCAATTTGGATATATATTTAACCTATATTGAATATATATTGAGTTGCATAATAATTTGTTATTTGAAACATTGAATTGCACAAAATGTAATTAGCTTTAATTTATGAAAGACAATGACTAATAAAATATCATATTACATAAAGTTAACTTAACAAAATGTAAACATCACATGAACTAAATAAACATTAACATGCAAAAAACATGAACTCGCTCTAAGAGTGGTTACCATGCCATTATTATTCAAATAGTCTTGCGGTTTGAGGGCTCTCCTTTCTCTACTTTTGGGCGTTTCTTACCAATGTTGTTGTGTGTATCATTTTTCATGTTTCTCCAAACTAGCTTGTATAGTGGATCAATGTCTTCTTCCTCTAGTTCGATGCGTATTAAGTAGCCTAGGTGAGCACAGGACCTTCTAAACTCTAGCTTTGTTATCTCCTTCAGTTCATCATCCGCATCAGTTTGTTGATCGTTGATTGCTTGTTGTTTTGTCTGTTGTTTGAGTGTTGGTACAACGTTTTTAGCGGGGAGGCCGCATATGAGTCCTTTACCTTCCATTTAACTAACAGTTTCTGCAGTACCCAATATGATATTGTTTAGATATGTTTATTTTTTATCAACAACCACAACAATCAAAAGAAAGCAATAAGAGGTTCAATATAAAAGAATATAACCTTTGCTTGAATGACAAAATGTTGTAAAACCTATGATATCTAGCTCTGAAACCTGAAAATGAATAGATCTATCACAAGGTTAAAACCTTTAAAAGTCTTTATCAACAAGAATCTGCAAAACACCATCAACAATCTCAACAGACAAAATATTAACAAGAACCTGTTTTATATTTTTTAAATCTAATAATAATGACTATCAGTGTTTGATTCTATTGAATATCTGCGAAAAACCTAATTCCAAACTGAAGCAGTAACTAATCAATGTCGTAATACTCACTGTCTTAGGGCAGATCTACTTCATCAAACAATAAATGAAAATCCAGATTTCATTGTGAACCAAAAACTATTAAGATTATTGAAGCCATCTCGGACAGAGGATTCGAGAAAGCAAAATAGCGACAGCTAAAAACAAAGAATCAGGGATTCGAGACACAAAATAGAAAGAGAGAATAAAACCTTTAGATTCGGCGATGATTTTTTGTTGTGTTTGGCGATTGTGAAATAGATGATATGAGTTCCTCTTTAGATTCAATCTGTGCTTTTTTTGGTGTTTGGCGATGGTGAAAGAAGCTTCGAGATTGAGTTTATTGGGTTTCCTTTGAAGACATCGAATAATGAGACATAAAAGTAGAGCGGGTTATTGACCGTTAGATTTATTCTAATGAATAATTAGGTGATCCACACCTTAATCAATTAGCCAATGAGATAATTGTTTCACGATTTGTATGTTATTAGTATAGTATTTTGTTATTTTTCTTTGTATTAATTTTGGAATATGGTGTAACAATTAAATAATTAAAGTTTCATATGGTAAAGTTTAATTTAAAATTTAAAATTATATTTTTACATTGTTAATTTGTGTAGAATGCTTTCAAATAAGATATTTAGGGTATAGGGTATAGGGTTTGGGGTTTATATCTTATATTACTATATATATGAAATAAAGATTTATTTATAATGCTAACTAATATTAATAATTCATAATTATGTACAAATATACATAAAATTATATTTTTACATTGTTAATTTCATGTTTCATATATTGGTGTATAATGCTTTCAACTAAGAGATTTAGGGTATAGGGTTTAGGGTATATGGTTTGAGGTTTATATCTTATATTACTATATATATGAAATAAAGATTTTTTAATGTTAATTAATATTAAAAATTCATAATTGTGTCATCAATATTTATTTATTGTTAATATTTGGTTATCGTATTTTCTTAATTTTTTCAAAACTATTTGATTTATTTATCTATTGATGTTTATTTTGTATATATCCAAATTATTATCCCTAACTAATAATATAACTAACATTTTTAAAATTGGCTTATTATCTTTCTATATATTTTTTAAAGTAAATCTCAAACATGTTAAAAAGGAAAATTAAATAACTTGTCCCATTAAACTAATATCTTTGAAACATATAAATTCTGATTCAACCTTAAAATCCAAAAATAAAAACAAAGGGACAAAGACCAGTGTATGACACAAAAGAACACAAAGTACTCATGTCTTTAAACTACAAAACATGTTCCCCTATCTGAAACATCACTTGTCCTCATTCATTCCTGTCCTCATATTTTGCACACATGTAAAATTAAAGTATATACCCACCATTACAATTTTATCTTCTGGTCAGGCAAGACAAGATCCATGTGCATCTTCCATATATTCGATTTCAGGAGTTTGCCTCCAAACTGCAGCGTCTTTAACAATCACAACATCCACCCATACTCGACAAGCATTAGGCCCCAACTTAATGTGATGTACCTCTTGATCAGGATTACTAGACGACCAACGTCTTTCAGCAACAACGCGATTCTTTCCGGATATATCCATCAACTTGCATTTTTTATTTTCTTTGAATGTGAGACGCTTCAAGAACAACCAGCAAAAAATATAGACAGAAATCAACCTCAAGCAAAAAAAAAAAATCATCATTCGGCTTCATTGTCAGCAGCAGCATCATCTTGTATATTAGAATCATCATTAAGTTCATCTGCCGGCTGATTTTGAGAAGTGTCATCATCTTGTATAGCAGCATCCTCTTGTAAATCATCATCCACTTCATTATCCAAATTCTGAGTTTCACACTGCTTGTCTACCAATTCTTGAGTTTCCAACTGCTTCTCAGTTAACTCGTCAATATTCTTCGTTTTGTGTGTACGCCTTTTTTGCTGATTGGTCATCTTAGTTCACCTGAAACAACAGAAAGCACTTGTTTATCAAAACAGATATAAACTTTTGTAGAAAACAATCAGATTCACATAAAACACACATTATAAATAATCATAAATAGAAAAAACAGTCACATATAGTATAATTTCACACATAAATCCCTTCACAGTCAGCTCGGGCATTCCTAGCTTCATCAACCAGGTCATCTTCATCCATGTCTACTAATACAGGAAATGATCCAACGTCTACATCTTCAGATTCAGCATAATTTGCATTGTATCTTCTTTTAGAACCTCTCATAGCTACATACCAACTCGATGAATCATCTACCCTTGAATAAAAAACTTGATGTGCTTGAGATGCTAGTATGTATGGGTCTCTTGCAAAGGAAGCTTGACTTTGGTTAAGGTTGACAAGTGTGAATCCTTCTTCTTTCTTTACTCCATTATCTATATTTGCCCATTGGCACCTGAATATAGGAATGTAGAAGACATTGTAATCAAGCAGTATAATATCCACCACTCTGCCGTAGTAAGACAAAACATCAACCATTGGAGAATTGTCTTTTGCACTAGTTATACACATTGATGTGGCCTCATGCAACACACCACAGTTCTGAGTTTGCCTATCAACCGAGACTGTATGAAACTGATTGCCATTGACTATGTAACTCATGTAAGACCTTGAGCATAGACGAGGACCATATGCTAACCACTTAAGTGTATCTTCATGTTCAGAAGTTATAGGTATCTGTTTATAAAAATTGTCAAGTATCATTTACTATATTGTAAAAGAATAGATGATCAACAAAAAAACCATAAAATAGTCAACATACCTTTTCTTTTAACCAGGAGACAAATTTCTGAGAATGTGTACTCCACAAAAATGCCGAATCACGTCTACATCTTTCACTAGAATCTTGTAAATGTTGTAGATGCATGCTAAAATTCAAAAAACAAAAACAATAAGTAAATGTAAATACAACAATATTATAAAAGAGAATGTAGAAGAACTTACTCCACATAAGGATCAAGCAGAGCCATATTATGAATGACAACAAGATTTGCTATGTTCCTCTCATTCTCAGTAAGAGTACATGAAGTAGATGCTGATATAGGACGACCCTCCAAGATAGAGCAGTTCTCATAATCAGCATTTCTTTCCATTTTCTCATCAGCATTTGTTGTCTTTTTCAAGAAATCACTGCAGAACCGTATGCACTCCTCAGCGAGATATGCAACCCTCTGGTCTTGCCATGTTTCTTACAAAGTCCTTTAGAACTTTCATGTACCTGCAGATAAAAAACTGTAACAGATAAGCATAAAGTATATTGTAAATGACACAACTTTATAAGTTATTAGATTGTACCTCTCAAATGGGTACATCCAACGAAAATGAACTGGTCCACATAACCAAGCTTTCCTGCCTAAGTGGACTGTTAAATGCACCATTATATCAAAGAAACTTGGGGGAAAGAACCTCGCAAACACGCAGATAGTTTCCACAACTTCATGCTCCATTACATAAATTGCCTCTCTGTCAATAACTTGCTGACACAGTTTGTTGAAGAAAGCGCATAAGCGTCCAATAGCTATCCTAAAACCTTTAGGTAACAAACCTGTAAATAAATAACACTGAAGATTAAAAACTTAACAGCTAATTATACAAGAGTTCTATCTAAAAGATTTCAGCCTCCCTCTGATTTTAACCGGAAGAAGTTGTTGCATCAACACATGATAATCATGTGATTTAAGACCCTTAACCGTACAATCTTCTATCTTAACACATCTGGAAATATTTGAACAGTAGCATCTGGTCCTCTGAAGTCAGATAATCGCTTACAAAATACTTTCTTCTCTGTTTTGGACAGAGACCAAGGACCTGGAGGAAGGTAGGTTCTTTTTCCACGTGCTTAGGGATGTAAATCCTTTCTAATACCAAGCAGTTGCATATATTTCCGAGCATTAACACCATCCTTTGATTTCACAGAATGTAGCATTGTAGAGACAAGTCTAGCCGCAACATTTCTCTCCACGTGCATCACGTCTAAGTTATGCCTAACGGGCATTTCCTAGACAACATAAAAACAGATAATAAAATGAATGTTAAATACATTTATTTTTAAAAATATAGCAAATCTGAATATATAGTAGAATAACAAACCTAACATATAAATCATACCTTCCAATAATCTAAATTGAAGAAGATTGACCGCTTTTTCCATCTGGATAGCTCCTCTGCATCTACTTGTTCTTCCTCTTCTTCTGAGTCATTGGATTCATCATCAGTATCAGAGGCTGATCCAACACGATCTCGCATCTTCCTCTTTCTTCCATTTAATTTTACATTCCCAAAATCATACTTGTATTTTTTGAGTATTTGATAAATGTTATGACCAGTCAGAATCCTACCTCTTCTTCCATGCTCAGCTTTACCATCAAACCATGCTTTCTTTCGTCTATAAACATGGGTGGGTGACAGAGACTTCCGGTGAGACATATACACGTGCTTTCTACAATTACTCAACCACAAACTATCTGTGTGCTTTCCGCAAACAGGACAACCCATTTTGCCTTTAACTTTGCAGCTTGCTAGATTTCTATATGCCGGAAAATCCTGTATGGTCCACAGAAGCATTGCTCTTAAAGTGAATGTAGTGCGACTGAATGCATCATACATTACCTCTCCCTTCTCCCACAGATGGTTTAGATCCTCTATAAGAGGTTCTAAATAGACATTTATATTGTTTCCAGGTTGAGTTGGTCCAGGAATCAGCAATGTCAACATGATGTTCTCCTCTTTCATACACTTGTCAGGTGGCATGTTGTAATTGACTAGCAAAACAGGCCATGCACTATAGTTAACATTTTTCATGTTGAAATGCCACCATAAGTCTTTCGCCGTGTCCTCTGACCTGAACATCCTCTTGAGATGTGGAATTATCGAAAATTACCTAAGTACTTTCTGTGGAGTACCTTTCTTCACCTCACCAGTTCGCGTGTTAATCTTCCATCGCGAAGAATCACATTTAGGACAAGTGTCGAGCTCCTCGTACTGATTTCTAAATAGACAACAGTCATTTACACAAGCGTGTATCTTCTCATAACCCATATCAAAAGATTTGAAGAATTTCTTCACCTCATACAAGGATGTGTGCAAGACATTATCCTTGGGTAGCATATGTTTTAAAGTCTCAAGTAGACTATCAAAACTTCTGTCAGACCAACCACTCAGAATCTTTAACCTAAAGAGTGAAACAATCGCAGATAGCTTGCTGTGGTTTGTGCAACCTGGATATAATGGTGTTTTTGCATCAGCTAGCTTGGCTAAGAACTCATCTTCAACCTTATCATTACCATCAGCAACATCAATTAAATCACCCTGACTAACCAGCTCTTCATCCATAAACTCAGCAGCTTTGAACAAACCTAAGATCTCTTGGTTCCACTGGCTTGTGTTCTTTCTACACTCAGTCTCTGATTTCACTTCTCCATGATGAAACCAGTCCTCTCTCGACTTGTAACTCCAATCCATTCCCCTTGTTACAAGATGATCAACAACATTAGCGGCTGAGTGGCAATATACGTTGCGACAGTCAATACACGGGCAAATAATCATTGCATTGTCTCCTAAACCTGCACCCACATACCTCACAAAATCCCAAGCACCTTTCTCATAACCAGGATCGGTTTTGCAATGAAGTAAAATAAAAGCGAAAAACCAAAAGAAAAAAAACGAATTACAAACTTTAAAAAATCTTTAACATATCAATTAAACCAATAAACTCAACTATACAAAACATTTTCACATACCTGTTAAGATGAACCCATGTCTTTTCCATAACCATTATATGTCCTTACCCATAAATAAAACAAAACAAACACATAAGAATAACACAAACACCAAACAAATACCACAAAAACACTAAACAAACATATTCACATTCAGCAACAGTTTATTAAAACGAAATATCAAACAACTAATTCATTCAACTCGTAAACAAATGAATCAAATATCAGTTTCATTGTGAGAACTAGCCTATGTGTTCTGATGCAAACAGGCAGATGATGCAGGCAGAAGATCCGGCTGATGAGATATGATTACCTTACAATGTTTAAAACGGTCAAAATTTAAATCAGATCTAGTACATAGTAAAGAACTGAAATACATTAATTGAATGCCTTATACCTTTCAGGTGGATGAGATCAGTTGGGTTCGAATCTACTGAGATCGGCTGAGCTATTGAGACAGAGACAGAGGCGGAGACAGACTGAGGCAGAGAGCGACGGAGACACAGAGAGCGACGGAGACAGAGCGATGGATACCAGAAAGAGAGACAGAGATAACGGAGATAGCTACACAGAGACTGTCAGAGAGTTTGGTGCTGAGAATCGAGATCTTGTCAATGAGAATCGAGATTTCATGGAATGGGTATTGAGATTTCAGGATAGGAATCAAAAACTATGAAATTGAGATTAGAGAATCTGAAAATTTTAGAGAATGAGAATGCTTTTTGTTTTTTTGGCTAAGTGTAAAAGACAGTCTTTTTGGTCATATAATCGAGACTTGTTTTTGTTTGGGAAAAAAAACCCAATTAGTTTGCCTCCAAAATACACCTTCCCGGCTATAATACTGATTTTTATTTTCCCGCTTAATGAAAATATATACTAGCGTTAATATAATGCTACGACATACTTGGCATTCGATTATGGTACTTTTAGTAATAGTTCGTAAATTTGTGCTACAAAGATCTGCTACTGAAGCTCATATTTCTTGTAGTGGGAATTAAGTTATTTTGTTCCGTGAAACTGACTTTCTTTGTGGTGTATGAATGAATGATGTATGGAATGATGATGTATGGAATGAATAGAAGTCAGGGTGTTTGAATTCCCCTTATGCAGTTGCAGTATAAGAGGTGTCAATCCTATCTGAGTGATTGTGAACAATTAAGATGTGCATATGATTCTAAGTCAAGCCAATTGTAAAGATTGTTTGTCACTAACAATCCTAAAATGAGATATGAAATGCAGAAAGTAAAAACAACTAGAACAGGATACGAAATGCAAACAGAACACACAACTTAAAGCTATATGAAACTAGAGTAAAGATAGAAACTATGCTAATGAACTAATGCAAGACAAGTAATGAACAGGAAACTACGTGAATGCAATGGAAATGAAACAGGAATGAAACAAGACAATAACAAATCAAAAACACAAGTTCTGGGGATGAACTCGAGCAGCACTCGACCGAGTGTAGGTCGAGTACGTGGTCGAGCTAGACTTAAACGTGAAAACAGAGCAACACAAGAAAAACAGAGCAATGCTAAAACCAATCAAACAACAAGCAAGCAATGATATTTAGACTAAGATTTCAATAAACAAAGAAGGCCTTGAGTAGGGATTCATGGGCTGAGCTAATCATTGTGGTTATCTAATTTGGTCAACAAATCTCAAGCAAACATTGAGCTGATCTCTAGACATACTATTCTAATACATGTTTAATCCACTCTCATGGCAAGAAACAATCAAAAATTCTAGACTTGTTCTCACAAAGAAAAGAATCTACACAAGCAGGCATTAAGCAATACATCTCAAACCAAACAAGACTCCTAATCTCTTAGCAAGCCTAATGGTAAGCTCTAGATCTAGCCTTATCTATGCTCCTTAGACATTGGTGTGATGCTAAGATGCTTGAAATCAAACCCTACCCTCTCAGATATAGGATCAGCATTAAGATCATCTAGCCTAGAAGAGATCTACAACAATCAAGCTTGACCAAATCAAACAAACCACAAGATCAACCCAGCCTAACCCATCCTCAAGGTCCTAAACAAACTACTCACAAGAACACATGGTGAAATATGTCAAAAACCCAGAAAATAATGAAACTTGCATCATTAGAGAGATGAAACAGAGATCTACAATATTGATGAAGGAATAAAACTCGAAATCTTAATACTTTGAAAGTTATAAAACAAACAAAATATAAGAATCTAGTCTTCCTCTCTCAAACAAGTACAAGATCTAAAAATAAAATAAAAGTGCAAAAGGAATGATATCTAAAAAAGGTAAAAACTAGGTTTTAGACTCTCTAAAAAGCTGGATTCTTTTGTGGCTGCAAGTACAAGGGCCTTATATAGGAGGTGAAGTGGAAGCCCTAAAAAATGCAAAAAGTCAAAGTGGTCAACGGCTCGGTCAACTCGACCAGTGCTCGGTCGAGCGGCTGGTCGAGCTGGCTTCTCTCGTGCATTCTCCACTCGGTCGAGTCCTCCTCAGCACACGGTCGAGTGGTGCGGTCGAGTTGGACTCCGGACCTTGATTCTACAGCCTTGACTCTCTTGTTTTCTCCTCAGGACATCTTCACTTCTCCTCAGCATTGCTTCTATGCTCCTTAAGCTCCAAAATCACCTGTTTATGCATGAAAAGATGCAAATGCAATGCAACTATACTCTAATGCATGATTAGTCCTAAAGCTACACAATAATGGCCTAAATGGATAGCAAAAGATGCAAAAGTTGTGAATAAACTAAGGGAAAACAAGGTAAAATATATGAACATCAACACCCCCAAACTTAGTCTTTGCTTGCCCTCAAGCAAATAATCAAGACACAAGAAGGTAGGTGAGGTTTGAAAGTGGGATCTCAGCTCCTAAAGCTTGCAAATAGACTATCTAGAATCAATGTCCAAGTTACTAGTACTATGATGCAAGTTGAATGAGCTATACTTAAAGACTTTTAGACAAGCATATCACAACCTTCACTGATTTGAGCCTTAGACATCCACATGCATTCAAATCAACCATTTCCTTTAACATTCATTAATCAAGAACATGAATCAATTCTATGCAATGCTTAAACTCATTTGGCTTGGCAGTAAAAGGTTTAGAGACAATGATGGTCTCTTTTTAGAGTAGGGCTTATCAATATCAAGGTTCTCTCATAAAAAATGGATTGAGCTTTAGAAGAATGCTAAAGGTAAGAACACTTAGACACATATAAGAACAAAACCTTGTCTACCCAAAGGCACCCAAAGTGTTTATCCTATCAATCTAAACCCAATTGATCCTAGTGCTACCCTTTAACTTCTTTTCTTCTTTTTCACCCTTTTCTCTTTTTGGTTTTAAAGTCTTAGGAGAGGTTTCTTATTTGATCTTTCTAGTGGAATGGGGGATTCTTACTTATTTGCTATGGTTCTCTTTTCTTCTTATTCTTAAGACATATAAGCATTTTGCTAGACTTCTCTTTTCTTTCTTTCTTTTCTTTAACTAGAACCATCTTTAAACAACCTTATTCTTCCCATTCTTTCACTAGACTTTAAATTTTCTTAAACACATTTCCCTCCTAAAGACTCTTAACCTTTTCTTTCTCTTTTTCCACTTTTCTTTTCATAATAGCCAAGTCCCAAACCCAACAAGTGAACCACCTAGTCCTATCTAGTTTGAAAAATGCAAACTAGAACTACACAAGGCTTTACTCTTGTCAGTTCAAACCTAACACTTTCTACCAAGCTCAATCCCAAAAATAGGCCTCACACTCACAAGAATAAACATGGCTTGAAAGAAGGCTTGGTTTAGGGGTAGGGGAACTGATTCTTAATGAGGAAATCAGCTACTTGGATCAACAAGAGTGGTAAAAAGGAAGAAGATGATCCAAATATGTATATGGTATCCATGAGTTTAAAGCATTGCACACATTGATAATTGAAAGTCAATATTAGGTTCTTATAAATAGGAAATGGTTTCAAATCTCAACATGCTTCAATTTAGACCAAATGTAATGCAGGAATTCAAGGCCTGGTTCAATCTTATTCTTCTAACCACTCAACTAGCATCAAAGTACTATTAACTTGGGCATTGATCCTAGTCTAGTGAATAAACAAGCTAATAAGGGAATACTCATCATAGATCCCTAATGCAAGTACTATACAATCCTACATGAAACATGCTAAACAAGATCCTAATGTGCAGTGCAAACTACATGAACACTCTTTTTTTTTTTATAAAGATTTTTTGGCAAAAATTTTCAAATTTTTAGGGTTTTTCTATGCCTTAGATGCTATGCAAGTATTAACATGATTATGCTAAAAATTTGAAATTAGAATCACAAAACACAATGTCAAATGCTATCTCAAACCCTCCCCCAAACTTAAATCACACATTCCCTGTGTGAAAGAAATTTGATTGAGGATTCAAGATGAAAAAAAAAAAAAAAAAAACAAAACACAATGTCAAATGCAATGATATCTACAAGGGAAGGTGATAGTGGTACCTTAGGGATTGTGGAAGTAGCTGTCCACATCCATTTGCATGCTATCATAGGAGTAGTTGGGGTCTTGTTGGTGACTTGGAGGTGGAGTTTGGGGCAGCTCGACGATGGGGATCGACCGGGACTCGGTCGAGTACGTGCTCGAGTGGTGGGGTCGAGCTGGACCACGATTGTCAAAATGTTGACCTTGCTGCTGGTAGAACTGCTGGTAGAGTGCTGGATCCATGAAGTATTGGGGTGGGATGGGAGGGTAACCTTGATATCCTGGATAAACAGCTGGAGGTGGGAAACCATAGGGTGATCTGGCCTGGAACTCGACCGAGTGCATTGGAGGTGCTCGGTCGAGTGGGTGCTCGAGTGACCCGGTCGAGTACCTTGAAAAGGGTTGTTCTCGGGTACTTGAGCTCCTCTTCCTCTGTTTTGGCTCATACATTGAAGTCCTAGCTGGTTCCACAGGGTTCGCAACTCTAGAAAGTGCTCTAGTTGAGCTACTCCTCCTCAAAGGGCTTGATGGTGTAGGTGAAGAATTCCCACTCTTCAACTCAGCAATCTCCTTTTTTAAGCCCTTGATGGACTTAGCCATGTTGGTCACCTTCTTCTTCAGCTTATCAAACCTCTTCCCATGCCATTTGTTCCATTTTTGCAGAAGGGTTAATCTCTTGGTAGCCTCCCTCACTCCTCTACTATCTCTTGGGTTGAGCTCATAATCCTCAAAGTAAAATTGCTCCTCCCCATCAGCCATTTGCACATCTCCAGCTTCATCAACTCTTAGTTGAACTATCCCATCAAACAAATGCTCCTCAGCTGGCCAAAAGTCAATGTTGACCCCTTCTTGAATGGTGGTGAGCTCTTGGTTAGGCAAAATCAGTTGCTTTTTCCCAAGTGTTGGTAGTTCAAAGTTGAAAATGTGATTCCCTTGATGCATCTCCTTGGCTAGGATGAGAGTAGAGGTGAGGTAGCTAGAGTCAATCCATCTTGGTGAAACCCTTTCTCCTCTAAGTGGAACCTTAGCAGCTTGAAGGATTGGAGTAATGATGCCTCCAATGGTTAGTGCTCCTCTTGATCCTTTATTCTCCAACTTGCCTACCCAACTTCTCAAGTAAATCATGTGATCAATGAGCACCATTGCTAGGTCAGTCTCCACAGTGCTCCCGAGAATGATGGTGCCATTCCTTGCTTGGAAGATGACTCCATTGAGAGCCAAATCAATCATCTTTAGCTCCCACTCATTAATATTCCCAGTTTCCTTCCTAGCAAAGAAGGTGTTGGCAAGAGCTTTGTGGAAGTACCTTAGGACTGGGCTCCTTATCCTTGAACTCTTGGAATTGGAGGATGAGTAGTATTTGTTGTCCCCAATGGTTTCCCACACAGCATAGAGCTCTTCTCTTGGAATCATCAAACTCCTATTGCTCCCAACCTCAAATCCAAACACATTGGCTATCTTCTTCATTGAGAGTTCATACCTTTTCCCCTTGATTGTGAAATCAATGTGGCCAGCTCCAAACTCAGCATCCTTCCTTGCATATGTATGCAGCTTGACTGTGGCCAGAAACTCACAACTCTCTTCTTTGTAACCCTCCATGCAAAGCCCCATAAACTTGGTCAGGTTGCTCTTCTCAAAGAGGTACTCCACATCTTCACCAATGGCTAGCTTCTCCATGGTTTCTTTGTGTGGATATCTTGTCCCTAAGAACTCCATTCTCATGAAAGCATCATAGAGTTGCCTCTTTGACAACCCACAGGACTCAGCTTCTCCATCATCCTCTATCTCTTCTTTTTCACTTTCTTCCTCACTCTCATTCTCACTCTCCTCTTGTTCAACCTCAACTGCTGGCCTCTTCCCTTTGGCCTTGTGTCTCCTCATGAACTCATTGAGAGTTGACTCCCTTTCCTCCTCACTCTCAGTCCTCTCAGGATCTTCCTCAACTCTTTCTCTCCTTGGACGCGGCATCTGGCTCGACCGGCTGCTCGAACCACCACTCGGTCGAGTGCATGATCGAGTGGGGCGTCGAGTGGTCCTTCCAGCTTGTCCTCTTGATTCAAGGCTAGCATCATGACGTTCCATGGAGGTTGCAGTGGTTTGTTGAGACTTCCTAGTGATTCTTGAAGACATTTTTCAAATAGAACTGAAGGGAATAGACTCAAAGCTCAAAGTTAATAGGTTAGTGAACCAAAAACTTGAAAGAACTAAGCTTGAGCAAAAGATAAGCTATGAGAGAGATTTTAAAACTTGAATTCAATGGTTTTGAGCAAATGAGAGAATGTGAGAGGCATAGTTTCGTGCAAGGTCTATATAAAGAAGCTAAGGGGACAAAGAGACAAGGGTGGAGCGTCCATACCATTCAAATTTGAAATGGGAATCTTTGACCTGCTTTTTGCTGCCACTCGACCCCACACTCGACTGTACACGGTCGAGCACCTTGACCAAATTTTGAAATTTCAAAATTTTTCTTCTTGTTCTTCCCTCCACTCGATCGTTCTAATGATTTGAAGATCAAATGGGCCTCAATTCCTTTCCAGCTCGGTCGAGTACCTCTCGTGGGTAGGTCGAGTGGGCTTGCGAGTCTCCTTCTCCAAGTCTAAACCTCTCCTTACCCAACTACATTCTCACCTAAAGGCCTGTCCAACACAAACAAAAAAGAAAACACATCAAAACTACAAGGAAAATAAACAATATTTACAAAGGATACCTTAGGGACTTCCTCCCTAGTGAGCTTGTTTAAAGTCACTAAGCTTGACTTTGGTGTCCTTTTTAGGCTTGGTTTAGATACCAAGGAGGTGATGAAATCCTCCCTGGAACCTCTTGATCACTGTGAAGTTGATCCTTGATCACCTCACCCTTAACACACAAGCCATGTTTCTTCTTGATTTTGAGCCTTGGTCTTGCCTTCCTTAAGGACCTCTTGTTCAGCTTAACTTGAAGATCTTCAACCATACTAGTCAACTCTTGAACTGACCTCTTAAGCTTTTCCACAGAATCATCTTGAAAGGAGAGCTTAGCCTTTGGAGTTGCTTCACCACTTGAACCTTCTTGACCTCCTTTGTCCTTGATAGTAAAAGGTTGATCATCAATGGTAGGAAGGTTGGTTGGGTTATAGATGTTGAACTTCATGGCTATATCTTCAGCAATGTTCAAGGTCACAAGACCCTCTTTGACATCAATAACTGCTCCAACAGTGGCTAGGAATGGCCTTCCAAGAATGATTGGATCTTCAGGTTCCTTGTCCATCTCCAACACCACAAAATCAGTGTGAACCCTTGCCTTCCCTATCTTGACTGGGACATTCTCCAACCTTCCAACTATTTCTTTGTTTGACCCATCAGCTAAACATATATGAAGGTTGGTGGACTTGAAATCAGTTCTCCCAAGCTTTTGTGCTATGGAGTATGGCATCACACTTGTTGAAGCTCCCAAGTCACAAAGGCATTGGTTGTAGTGAAGATAGCTAAGTGTGCAAGGCAGATAGAATGGACCTGGATCCTTAAGCTTGATTGGAATGATAACTCCTCCAAGGTCCTCAAGATCCTTCTCATCTTGAGCTTCAGCCTTCTTCTTTGACAAATCAAGCAAAAAGTCTTTGTAGAGAGGATATGGATCATACTGTTCCAAGGCAGGTCCTCTCTCTTCTTTTTGGTAAGCAATGGTGATCTCTTGTATGGCCAACACTTCCTCAACCACAGCTTCTTCAATCACAACCACTTCCTTCAAAGCCTTCTCTTCCTCTTGTTGCTTAGCCATCATCTCCTTTCTCTCAATGATTTCCCTAAGCTCCTTAATCTTTTGTGCTTTGAAACGTCTTGGGAATGGAAGAGGTGGCTTGTAAGCAGGAGGAATGTACTTAGCAGGCTTGACAGCTTCTGAGTCTGCAACTCGATCGACCACTCGAGCATGCGCTCGATCGAGTGGCTGTTCGAGTACTTGGTCGAGCCAGATGCCGGACTCCAGTTGCCTTGCACAAACGTCACTTGGGGCTTCAGTAACTAATGAATTCCCCCAAACTTGGACTTCACTGTCCTCAGTGACTCCCTCATCAGAGATATGAATGGCTTTTGCAGTGAACTCCCTTGGATTTTGAACAGCTTTTCCAGGGAGTTGGTTGGGTTTTGGAGCTGAGGTAGAGGCAATGTTACTCTCCATATACTTCATTCTGGAGTTGAGACCTTCAAACTTCATGTTCAGATCATTGTACTGTGATGTGAGCCTTTGATTCAACTCAGCAAACTGCTTGGCTTCCTCAATCTTGCCTTGTGTTTGCCCAATCAACAACTGTTGCATCATTGCTCTTAAGTCTTGTTCCTGGCCTTGGTTAGTCTGAAACCCTGGTGGGGTACACAATTGGGGCTGGAACACTTGGTGTTGCTGCTTGGGGATGTAGTTTTGTTGCTGTTGAGGTTGTTGAGGTGGATAGACTTGGTCTTGAGGGTTGGCCACATTGGTGCTCCTATTAGAGAGATTGTTGTTCTTGAAACCTCCTTGGTTGTAGCCTTTGAATCCTCCCTGGTTTTGCATGTAGCACAACTCAGCAAATTCAGGCTCCCCCTCTTGAACTGGAGCTTCCTCTTCACCTATGAAGTGAATGGACTTGGATTGGCTGAGGAGGATCTTGTCAAGCTTCTCATTGACCATCTTCAAATCCTTCTTATACTTGTCCTCTTGATCAGTTGAGGAGCTCCTTATGGTCCTATCATAGTCCTCATTATAATTGCCATCAGATTGAGCAAGATTCTCAACTAACTCCCATCCTTCTTCCACATTCTTGTTGAGGAAGTTGCCATTAGAGGCTGTGTCAAGAAGCATTCTTATCTTGGGAAGCACTCCTCTATACAAGGTGCTTAGAAGTGACTCATTGCTGAAGCCATGGTGAGGACACTGAGTTTGGAATCCTTTAAACCTCTCCCAAGCTTCACAAAAGCTCTCATGATTCCTTTGAGCAAACCCAGAAATCTCATTCCTCAGCCTAGCAGTCCTTGCATTGGAGAAGAACTTGGCCAGAAAAGCTTTCTTGCATGCATCCCATGTGGTGATAGCTCCAGTAGGAAGAGTCTTCTCCCAAAGGTGAGCTTTGTCTCCAAGAGAAAATGGGAAGAATCTTAATTTGAATCCATCTTCACTCACTCCATTGATCTTAGTGAGTCCACATATTCTGTCAAACTCATCAAGGTGATCTAGTGGATCCTCCATTGGCAACCCATGAAACTTGTTTGCTTGTATCATTGAGATCAATCCACTCTTGATCTCAAAGTTATTGTTTGCTACTGAAGGTGGCACAATTCCAGCCCTTTGGTTGTGGGTATTGGGTGCATCTCCTGCACCAATGTGCCTTGGTCTTTGCTCATGGATAGCTTGTTGTTCCATGATGTCTTGACCTTGTTGTTGTTCAACTACTCTTCCTTGCTTATGTCTCAAACCCTTTTGTAGCCTGTGGATGTTGTCAATAGGCTGTTGAAGACTATCTTTGCCTTTTGACCTTGTGTGCATCAACAAACTCTACTACGGACTCGAACAGGTACACGGTCGAGCGCAGGCTCGAGTGGGTGGTCGAGTCGACTGGGAAGTAATGGCTAATTTGATCCGGCTTCTGGCTCGACCAAGCAAAGGAAGATTTGAGTGGGTGGTCGAGTAGGTGGTCGAGTGGGTACCTGAAACACAAAACAGCCAAGCAAAGGAAGATTCGAGTTCAGTAACTTCACAAGTGTGTAAAACGAACTTAATCTTAGACTAATAATGATCCTAAATGTCACAAAACACACTCAAATGGGCAACGGCGCCAAATTGAAACTGACTTTCTTTGTGGTGTATGAATGAATGATGTATGGAATGATGATGTATGGAATGAATAGAAGTCAGGGTGTTTCAATTCCCCTTATGCAATTGCAGTATAAGAGGTGTCAATCCTATCTGAGTGATTGTGAACAATTAAGATGTGCATATGAGTCTAAGTCAAGCCAATTGTAAAGATTGTTTGTCAATAACAATCCTAAAATGAGATATGAAATGCAGAAAGTAAAAACAACTAGAACAGGATACTAAATGCAAACAGAACACACAACTTAAAGCTATAATGAAACTAGAACAAAGATAGAAACTATGCTAATGAACTAATGCAAGACAAGTAATGAACAGGAAACTACGTGTATGCAATGGAAATGAAACAGGAATGAAACAAGACAATCACAAATCAAGTTCTGGGGATGAACTCGAGCAGCACTCGACCGAGTGTAGGTCGAGTACGTGGTCGAGCTAGACTTAAACGTGAAAACAGAGCAACACAAGAAAAACAGAGCAATGCTAAAACCAATCAAACAACAAGCAAGCAATGAATTGAAACTAAGATTTCAATAAACAAAGAAGGCCTTGAGGAGGGATTCATGGGCTGAGCTAATTATTGTGGTTATCTAACTTGGTCAACAAATCTCAAGCAAACATTGAGCTGATCTCTAGACATACTATTCTAATACATCTTTAATCCACTCTCATGGCAAGAAACAATCAAACCTATGCAATTCTAGACTTGTTCTCACAAAGAACAGAATCTACACAAGCAGGCATTAAGCAATACATCTCAAACCAAACAAGACTCCTAATCTCTTAGCAAGCCTAATGGTAAGCTCTAGATCTAGCCTTATCTATGCTCCTTAGACATTGGTGTGATGCTAAGATGCTTGAAATCAAACCTTACCCTCTCAGATATAGGATCAGCATTAAGATCATCTAGCCTAGAAGAGATCTACAACAATCAAGCTTGACCAAATCAAACAAACCACAAGATCAACCCAGCCTAACCCATCCTCAAGGTCCTAAACAAACTACTCACAAGAACACATGGTGAAATATGTCAAAAACCCAGAAAATAATGAAACTTATATCATTAGAAAGATGAAACAGAGATCTATAATATTGATGAAGGAATAAAACTCGAAATCTTAATACTTTGAAAGTTATGAAACAAACAAAATATAAGAATCTAGTCTTTCTCTCTCAAACAAGTACAAGATCTAAAAATAAAATAAAAGTGCAAAAGGAATGATATCTAAAAAAGGTAAAAACTAGGTTTTAGACTCTCTAAAAAGCTGGATTCTTTTGTGGCTGCAAGTACAAGGGCCTTATATAGGAGGTGAGGTGGAAGCCCTAAAAATGCAAAAAGTCAAAGTGGTCAACGGCTCGGTCGAGTGGCTGGTCGAGCTGGCTTCTCTCGTGCATTCTCCACTCGGTCGAGTCCTCCTCAGCACACGGTCGAGTGGTGGTCGAGTGGTGCGGTCGAGTTGGACTCCGGACCTTGATTCTACAGCCTTGACTCTCTTGTTTTCTCCTCAGGACAGCTTACCACTACTCCTCAGCATTGCTTCTATGCTCCTTAAGCTCCAAAATCACCTGTTTATGCATGAAAAAATGCAAATGCAATGCAACTATACTCTAATGCATGATTAGTCCTAAAGCTACACAATAATGGCCTAAATGGATAGCAAAAGATGCAAAAGTTGTGAATAAACTAAGGGAAAACAAGGTAAAATATATGAACATCAACACCCCCAAACTTAGTCTTTGCTTGCCCTCAAGCAAATAATCAAGACACAAGAAGGTAGGTGAGGTTTGAAAGTGGGATCTCAGCTCCTAAAGCTTGCAAATAGACTATCTAGAATCAATGTCCAAGTTACCAGTACTATGATGCAAGTTGAATGAGCTATACTTAAAGACTTTTAGACAAGCATATCACAACCTTCACTGATTTGAGCCTTAGACATCCACATGCATTCAAATCAACCATTTCCTTTAACATTCATTAATCAAGAACATGAATCAATTCTATGCAATGCTTAAACTCATTTGGCTTGGCAGTAAAAGGTTTAGAGACAATGATGGTCTCTTTTTAGAGTAGGGCTTATCAATATCAAGGTTCTCTCGTAAAAAATGGATTGAGCTTTAGAAGAATGCTAAAGGTAAGAACACTTAGACACATACAAGAACAAAACCTTGTCTACCCAAAGGCACCCAAAGTGTTTATCCTATCAATCTAAACCCAATTGATCCTAGTGCTACCCTTTAACTTCTTTTCTTCTTTTTCACCCTTTTCTCTTTTTGGTTTTAAAGTCTTAGGAGAGGTTTCTTATTTGATCTTTCTAGTGGAATGGGGGATTCTTACTTATTTGCTATGGTTCTCTTTTCTTCTTATTCTTAAGACATATAAGCATTTTGCTAGACTTCTCTTTTCTTTCTTTCTTTTCTTTAACTAGAACCATCTTTAAACAACCTTATTCTTCCCATTCTTTCACTAGACTTTAAATTTTCTTAAACACATTCCCCTCCTAAAGACTCTAACCTTTTCTTTCTCTTTTTCCTCTTTTCTTTTCATAATAGCCAAGTCCCAAACCCAACAAGTGAACCACCTAGTCCTATCTAGTTTGAAAAATGCAAACTAGAACTACACAAGGCTTTACTCTTGTCAGTTCAAACCTAACACTTTCTACCAAGCTCAATCCCAAAAATAGGCCTCACACTCACAAGAATAAACATGGCTTGAAAGAAGGTTTGGTTTAGGGGTAGGGGAACTGATTCTTAATGAGGAAATCAGCTACTTGGATCAACAAGAGTGGTAAAAAGGAAGAAGATGATCCAAATATGTATATGGTATCCATGAGTTTAAAGCATTGCACACATTGATAATTGAAAGTCAATATTAGGTTCTTATAAATAGGAAATGGTTTCAAATCTCAACATGCTTCAATTTAGACCAAATGTAATGTAGGAATTCAAGGCCTGGTTCAATCTTATTCTTCTAACCACTCAACTAGCATCAAAGTACTATTAACTTGGGCATTGATCCTAGTCTAGTGAATAAACAAGCTAATAAGGGAATACTCATCATAGATCCCTAATGCAAGTACTATACAATCCTACATGAAACATGCTAAACAAGATCCTAATGTGCAGTGCAAACTACATGAACACTCTTTTTTTTTTTTTATAAAGATTTTTTTGCAAAAATTTTCAAATTTTTAGGGTTTTTCTATGCCTTAGATGCTATGCAAGTATTAACATGATTATGCTAAAAATTTGAAATAAGAATCACAAAACACAATGTCAAATGCTATCTCAAACCCTCTCCCAAACTTAAATCACACAGTCCCTGTGTGAAAGAAATTTGATTGAGGATTCAAGATGAAAAACAAAAAAAAAAAAACAAAACACAATGTCAAATGCAATGATATCTACAAGGGAAGGTGATAGTGGTACCTTAGGGATTGTGGAAGTAGCTGTCCACATCCATTTGCATGCTATCATAGGTCTTGTTGGTGACTTGGAGGTGGAGTTTGGGGCAGCTTGACGATGGGGATCGACCGGGACTCGGTCGAGTACGTGCTCGAGTGGGGGGGTCGAGCTGGACCACGAGTCTTCTTTTCCTCTTCTATCTGGTCTCCCTTGCTTCCCTGATCATGAAAATACCAAAACAAAAATCAAAATACCAAAAACCTTAAGCAATATGTACATGGATACCTTAGGGACTTCCTCCCTAGTGAGCGTGTTTAAAGTCACTAAGCTTGACTTTTGATTGCCTTCTTAGGCTTTGTTTAGATACCAAGGAGGTGATGAAATCCCCCTGGTTCTACTTGGTAACCTTGGTGTTCCTTCTTGATCACTACTTCCTTAACATTTGAGCTTTGCTGCTTCTTAAACTTGAGTCTTGGTCTTGCCTTCTTCAAAGACCTCTTGTTGAGCTTAACTTGAAGATCCTTCACCAGATCAGTCAGCTCGTGAACTGAACCCTTAAGATGTTGAACTGATTCCTCATGAGATGTGACCTTAGCTGTTGAAGTCTCTTCTTCTCTCAAAACCCCCAAAATCATCCTTATCTTCAATCTTAAATGGTTGACCTCCAATGGTTGGTAGGTTAGATGGATTTGTAATATCAAAGTTCATGGTCAAACCTTCAGATATGTTCAACCTTATCAGCCTCTCCTTAACATCAATGATTGCTCCTGCTGTGGCAAGGAATGGTCTCCCAAGCAAGATTGGATACTCTACCTCCTTATCCATCTTTATTATGATGAAATCAGTGGGAATTCTTGCCTTGCCTATCTTGACTAGGAGGCTCTCCAATTTACCAACTACATCTTTGTGTGAACCATCATTTAGACTTATGTAGAGATTGCTTGGCTTGAATTCAGTGTGTCCAAGCTGTTCTGCTATAGAGTAGGGCATGACACTAACAGATGCTCCAAGATCACACAAGCATTTGTTGAAGTGAAGGTAGCTGATGGAGCAAGGTAGATTGAATGGACCTGGATCTTCAAGTTTTGTTAGTACAATAGCTTTCCCAATCTCTTCTTGATCTCTCCTGTTTTGATTCTGAGCTTTCTGCTTGGATATGTCAAGTAACATGCCTTTGTAGAGAGGATATGGGGCATATTGTTCCAAAGCTGGTCCTCTCTCCTCTTCCTTCTCTTCAATGACAACCTCCTGTTGAATGGCCCTCACTTCCTTCTCAATGACTTCCCCTTGTTGTAAAGCTAACTCCTTCTCTTGTTGCAAAGCCAACTTTTCCCTTTTCTCAATAATTTCTCTGAGTTCTTTCAGCTTTTGTGCTTTGAAACGTCCTGGGAATGGTAGAGGTGGTTTATAAGCAGGAGGAATGTACTTAGCAGGCTTAACAGCTTCTGGGACATCAACTCGACTGGAAACTCGATCAGTCACTCGATCGTGTGTGTGTTCGAGTGGGGGGTCGAGTTCTTTGTCAACTTCAGCTTGTTTTGCACAATCTTCACTTTGAGCTTCAAGAAATGACCAATCCTCCCCATTTTTAACTTCACTGTCCTCAGTGACAACTGCCTCATTGAGATGAATGGCCTTGGCAGTGCATTCCCTTGGGTGTTGAAGTTGGTTTGGTGTAGGAGAGGAAGTAGAAGTCATGCAACTCTCCATGTTCGTGATTAGAGAGCTCAGTCTCTCCAACTGGTTATTCAGTCCAGTAGAATAAGAATTCAACGTTTGGTGCAGCTCAGCAAACTGCCTTGCTTCCTCAATCTGCTTAGTGGCTTGCCCAAGCAACAGTTGTTGCATCATAGCTCTTAAGTCAGGTTCTTGAGCTTGTGAGGTCTGGAACCATGGAGAGGGATACAATTCAGCCTGGTATACTGGTTGATGTTGCATGGGTATGTAATTGAACATACTGTTGTGGTACATCATTACTAACTCGAACAGGTACTCGGTCGAGCGCAGGCTCGAGTGGGTGGTCGAGTCGACTGGGAAGTAATGGCTATTTGGATCCGGCTTCTGGCTCGATCAAGTGCTCGATCACAGCTCGGTCGAGTGGTGGTCGAGTTGGTGGTCGAGCTGGTACCTGAAACTCAATCACAGACAAGCAGTAGACGAAACGAGATCAGTAGTGAACAAGTGGATAAACAAACTTAATCTTAGACTTCTTTTGATCCTAATTGTCACAAAAACACACTCAAATGGGCAACGGCGCCAAATTGAAACTGACTTTCTTTGGGGTGTATGAATAAATGATGTATAGAATGATGATGTATGGAATGAATAGAAGTCAGGGTGTTTCAATTCCCCTTATGCAGTTGCAGTATAAGAGGTGTCAATCCTATCTGAGTGATTGTGAACAATTAAGATGTGCATATGAGTCTAAGTCAAGCCAATTGTAAAGATTGTTTGTCACTAACAATCCTAAAATGAGATATGAAATGCAGAAAGTAAAAACAACTAGAACAGGATACTAAATGCAAACAGAACACACAACTTAAAGCTATAATGAAACTAGAGCAAAGATAGAAACTATGCTA
The DNA here is from genome assembly GCF_030686135.1 of Camelina sativa. NCBI lineage: Eukaryota > Viridiplantae > Streptophyta > Magnoliopsida > Brassicales > Brassicaceae > Camelina > Camelina sativa. Next base: position 27,977,891 of record NC_141890.1, read on the forward strand.
ATGAACTAATGCAAGACAAGTAATGAACAGGAAACTACGTGAATGCAATGGAAATGAAACAGGAATGAAACAAGACAATCACAAATCAAAAACACAAGTTCTGGGGATGAACTCGAGCAGCACTCGACCGAGTGTAGGTCGAGTACGTGGTCGAGCTAGACTTAAACGTGAAAACAGAGCAACACAAGAAAAACAGAGCAATGCTAAAACCAATCAAACAACAAGCAAGCAATGATATTTAGACTAAGATTTCAATAAACAAAGAAGGCCTTGAGGAGGGATTCATGGGCTGAGCTAATCATTGTGGTTATCTAACTTGGTCAACAAATCTCAAGCAAACATTGAGCTGATCTCTAGACATACTATTCTAATACATGTTTAATCCACTCTCATGGCAAGAAACAATCAAAAATTCTAGACTTGTTCTCACAAAGAAAAGAATCTACACAAGCAGGCATTAAGCAATACATCTCAAACCAAACAAGACTCCTAATCTCTTAGCAAGCCTAATGGTAAGCTCTAGATCTAGCCTTATCTATGCTCCTTAGACATTGGTGTGATGCTAAGATGCTTGAAATCAAACCTTACCCTCTCAGATATAGGATCAGCATTAAGATCATCTAGCCTAGAAGAGATCTACAACAATCAAGCTTGACCAAATCAAACAAACCACAAGATCAACCCAGCCTAACCCATCCTCAAGGTCCTAAACAAACTACTCACAAGAACACATGGTGAAATATGTCAAAACCCCAGAAAATAGTGAAACTTGCATCATTAGAGAGATGAAACAGAGATCTACAATATTGATGAAGGAATAAAACTCGAAATCTTAATACTTTGAAAGTTATGAAACAAACAAAATATAAGAATCTAGTCTTCCTCTCTCAAACAAGTACAAGATCTAAAAATAAAATAAAAGTGCAAAAGGAATGATATCTAAAAAAGGTAAAAACTAGGTTTTAGACTCTCTAAAAAGTTGGATTCTCTTTGTGGCTGCAAGTACAAGGGCCTTATATAGGAGGTGAGGTGGAAGCCCTAAAAAATGCAAAAAGTCAAAGTGGTCAACGGCTCGGTCAACTCGACCAGTGCTCGGTCGAGTGGCTGGTCGAGCTGGCTTCTCTCGTGCGTTCTCCACTCGGTCGAGTCCTCCTCAGCACACGGTCGAGTGGTGTGGTCGAGTTGGACTCCGGACCTTGATTCTACAGCCTTGACTCTCTTGTTTTCTCCTCAGGACAGCTTCACTTCTCCTCAGCATTGCTTCTATGCTCCTTAAGCTCCAAAATCACCTGTTTATGCATGAAAAGATGCAAATGCAATGCAACTATACTCTAATGCATGATTAGTCCTAAAGCTACACAATAATGGCCTAAATGGATAGAAAAAGATGCAAAAGTTGTGAATAAACTAGGGGAAAACAAGGTAAAATATATGAACATCAACACCCCCAAACTTAGTCTTTGCTTGCCCTCAAGCAAATAATCAAGACACAAGAAGGTAGGTGAGGTTTGAAAGTGGGATCTCAGCTCCTAAAGCTTGCAAATAGACTATCTAGAATCAATGTCCAAGTTACTAGTACTATGATGCAAGTTGAATGAGCTATACTTAAAGACTTTAGACAAGCATATCACAACCTTCACTGATTTGAGCCTTAGACATCCACATGCATTCAAATCAACCATTTCCTTTAACATTCATTAATCAAGAACATGAATCAATTTTATGCAATGCTTAAACTCATTTGGCTTGGCAGTAAAAGGTTTAGAGACAATGATGGTCTCTTTTTAGAGTAGGGCTTATCAATATCAAGGTTCTCTCATAAAAAAAATGGATTGAGCTTTAGAAGAACGCTAAAGGTAAGAACACTTGGACACATACAAGAACAAAACCTTGTCTACCCAAAGGCACCCAAAGTGTTTATCCTATCAATCTAAACCCAATTGATCCTAGTGCTACCCTTTAACTTCTTTTCTTCTTTTTCACCCTTTTCTCTTTTTGGTTTTAAAGTCTTAGGAGAGGTTTCCTATTTGATCTTTCTAGTGGAATGGGGGATTCTTACTTATTTGCTATGGTTCTCTTTTCTTCTTATTCTTAAGACATATAAGCATTTTGCTAGACTTCTCTTTTCTTTCTTTCTTTTCTTTAACTAGAACCATCTTTAAACAACCTTATTCTCAACTTATGAAACTGACTTTCTTTGTGGTGTATGAATGAATGATGTATGGAATGATGATGTATGGAATGATGATGTATGGAATGAATAGAAGTCAGGGTGTTTCAATTCCCCTTATGCAGTTGCAGTATAAGAGGTGTCAATCCTATCTGAGTGATTGTGAACAATTAAGATGTGCATATGAGTCTAAGTCAAGCCAATTGTAAAGATTGTTTGTCACTAACAATCCTAAAATGAGATATGAAATGCAGAAAGTAAAAACAACTAGAACAGGATACTAAATGCAAACAGAACACACAACTTAAAGCTATAATGAAACTAGAGCAAAGATAGAAACTATGCTAATGAACTAATGCAAGACAAGTAATGAACAGGAAACTACGTGAATGCAATGGAAATGAAACAGGAATGAAACAAGACAATCACAAATCAAAAACACAAGTTCTGGGGATGAACTCGAGCAGCACTCGACCGAGTGTAGGTCGAGTACGTGGTCGAGCTAGACTTAAACGTGAAAACAGAGCAACACAAGAAAAACAGAGCAATGCTAAAACCAATCAAACAACAAGCAAGCAATGATATTTAGACTAAGATTTCAATAAACAAAGAAGGCCTTGAGGAGGGATTCATGGGCTGAGCTAATCATTGTGGTTATCTAACTTGGTCAACAAATCTCAAGCAAACATTGAGCTGATCTCTAGACATACTATTCTAATACATGTTTAATCCACTCTCATGGCAAGAAACAATCAAAAATTCTAGACTTGTTCTCACAAAGAAAAGAATCTACACAAGCAGGCATTAAGCAATACATCTCAAACCAAACAAGACTCCTAATCTCTTAGCAAGCCTAATGGTAAGCTCTAGATCTAGCCTTATCTATGCTCCTTAGACATTGGTGTGATGCTAAGATGCTTGAAATCAAACCTTACCCTCTCAGATATAGGATCAGCATTAAGATCATCTAGCCTAGAAGAGATCTACAACAATCAAGCTTGACCAAATCAAACAAACCACAAGATCAACCCAGCCTAACCCGTCCTCAAGGTCCTAAACAAACTACTCACAAGAACACATGGTGAAATATGTCAAAACCCCAGAAAATAATGAAACTTGCATCATTAGAGAGATGAAACAGAGATCTAAAATATTGATGAAGGAATAAAACTCGAAATCTTAATACTTTGAAAGTTATGAAACAAACAAATATAAGAATCTAGTCTTCCTCTCTCAAACAAGTACAAGATCTAAAAATAAAATAAAAGTGCAAAAGGAATGATATCTAAAAAAGGTAAAAACTAGGTTTTAGACTCTCTAAAAAGCTGGATTCTCTTTGTGGCTGCAAGTACAAGGGCCTTATATAGGAGGTGAGGTGGAAGCCCTAAAAAATGCAAAAAGTCAAAGTGGTCAACGGCTCGGTCAACTCGACCAGTGCTCGGTCGAGTGGCTGGTCGAGCTGGCTTCTCTCGTGCATTCTCCACTCGGTCGAGTCCTCCTCAGCACACGGTCGAGTGGTGCGGTCGACTTGGACTCCGGACCTTGATTCTACAGCCTTGACTCTCTTGTTTTCTCCTCAGGACAGCTTCACTTCTCCTCAGCATTGCTTCTATGCTCCTTAAGCTCCAAAATCACCTGTTTATGCATGAAAAGATTCAAATGCAATGCAACTATACTCTAATGCATGATTAGTCCTAAAGCTACACAATAATGGCCTAAATGGATAGCAAAAGATGCAAAAGTTGTGAATAAACTAAGGGAAAACAAGGTAAAATATATGAACATCAACACCCCCAAACTTAGTCTTTGCTTGCCCTCAAGCAAATAATCAAGACACAAGAAGGTAGGTGAGGTTTGAAAGTGGGATCTCAGCTCCTAAAGCTTGCAAATAGACTATCTAGAATCAATGTCCAAGTTACTAGTACTATGATGCAAGTTGAATGAGCTATACTTAAAGACTTTTAGACAAGCATATCACAACCTTCACTGATTTGAGCCTTAGACATCCACATGCATTCAAATCAACCATTTCCTTTAACATTCATTAATCAAGAACATGAATCAATTCTATGCAATGCTTAAACTCATTTGGCTTGGCAGTAAAAGGTTTAGAGACAATGATGGTCTCTTTTTAGAGTAGGGCTTATCAATATCAAGGTTCTCTCATAAAAAATGGATTGAGCTTTAGAAGAATGCTAAAGGTAAGAACACTTAGACACATACAAGAACAAAACCTTGTCTACCCAAAGGCACCCAAAGTGTTTATCCTATCAATCTAAACCCAATTGATCCGAGTGCTACCCTTTAACTTCTTTTCTTCTTTTTCACCCTTTTCTCTTTTTGGTTTTAAAGTCTTAGGAGAGGTTTCTTATTTGATCTTTCTAATGGAATGGGGGATTCTTACTTATTTGCTATGGTTCTCTTTTCTTCTTATTCTTAAGACATATAAGCATTTTGCTAGACTTCTCTTTTCTTTCTTTCTTTTCTTTAACTAGAACCATCTTTAAACAACCTTATTCTTCCCATTCTTTCACTAGACTTTAAATTTTCTTAAACACATTCCCCTCCTAAAGACTCTAACCTTTTCTTTCTCTTTTTCCTCTTTTCTTTTCATAATAGCCAAGTCCCAAACCCAACAAGTGAACCACCTAGTCCTATCTAGTTTGAAAAATGCAAACTAGAACTACACAAGGCTTTACTCTTGTCAGTTCAAACCTAACACTTTCTACCAAGCTCAATCCCAAAAATAGGCCTCACACTCACAAGAATAAACATGGCTTGAAAGAAGGTTTGGTTTAGGGGTAGGGGAACTGATTCTTAATGAGGAAATCAGCTACTTGGATCAACAAGAGTGGTAAAAAGGAAGAAGATGATCCAAATATGTATATGGTATCCATGAGTTTAAAGCATTGCACACATTGATAATTGAAAGTCAATATTAGGTTCTTATAAATAGGAAATGGTTTCAAATCTCAACATGCTTCAATTTAGACCAAATGTAATGTAGGAATTCAAGGCCTGGTTCAATCTTATTCTTCTAACCACTCAACTAGCATCAAAGTACTATTAACTTGGGCATTGATCCTAGTCTAGTGAATAAACAAGCTAATAAGGGAATACTCATCATAGATCCCTAATGCAAGTACTATACAATCCTACATGAAACATGCTAAACAAGATCCTAATGTGCAGTGCAAACTACATGAACACTCTTTTTTTTTTTTATAAAGATTTTTTTGCAAAAATTTTCAAATTTTTAGGGTTTTTCTATGCCTTAGATGCTATGCAAGTATTAACATGATTATGCTAAAAATTTGAAATAAGAATCACAAAACACAATGTCAAATGCTATCTCAAACCCTCCCCCAAACTTAAATCACACATTCCCTGTGTGAAAGAAATTTGATTGAGGATTCAAGATGAAAAACAAAAAAAAAAAAACAAAACACAATGTCAAATGCAATGATATCTACAAGGGAAGGTGATAGTGGTACCTTAGGGATTGTGGAAGTAGCTGTCCACATCCATTTGCATGCTATCATAGGAGTAGTTGGGGTCTTGTTGGTGACTTGGAGGTGGAGTTTGGGGCAGCTCGACGATGGGGATCGACCGGGACTCGGTCGAGTACGTGCTCGAGTGGGGGGGTCGAGCTGGACCACGAGTCTTCTTTTCCTCTTCTATCTGGTCTCCCTTGCTTCCCTGATCATGAAAATACCAAAACAAAAATCAAAATACCAAAAACCTTAAGCAATATGTACATGGATACCTTAGGGACTTCCTCCCTAGTGAGCTTGTTTAAAGTCACTAAGCTTGACTTTTGATTGCCTTCTTAGGCTTTGTTTAGATACCAAGGAGGTGATGAAATCCCCCTGGTTCTACTTGGTAACCTTGGTGTTCCTTCTTGATCACTACTTCCTTAACATTTGAGCTTTGCTGCTTCTTAAACTTGAGTCTTGGTCTTGCCTTCTTCAAAGACCTCTTGTTGAGCTTAACTTGAAGATCCTTCACCAGATCAGTCAGCTCGTGAACTGAACCCTTAAGATGTTGAACTGATTCCTCATGAGATGTGACCTTAGCTGTTGAAGTCTCTTCTTCTCTCAAAACCCCAAAATCATCCTTATCTTCAATCTTAAATGGTTGACCTCCAATGGTTGGTAGGTTAGATGGATTTGTAATATCAAAGTTCATGGTCAAACCTTCAGATATGTTCAACCTTATCAGCCTCTCCTTAACATCAATGATTGCTCCTGCTGTGGCAAGGAATGGTCTCCCAAGCAAGATTGGATACTCTACCTCCTTATCCATCTTTATTATGATGAAATCAGTGGGAATTCTTGCCTTGCCTATCTTGACTAGGAGGCTCTCCAATTTACCAACTACATCTTTGTGTGAACCATCAGCTAGACTTATGTAGAAATTTGATTGATTTTCGAAAAACTCCGTCATTTCCGACAGAATACCGACGGAATGTTTCGAAAAAATCCATCGTTTCCGACAGATTACCGACCGATTTCTTCGAAAAAGTCTGTCATTTCCGACTGATTACCGACTGATGTATTTTTTGTATTTTTTTTAAATTGCATAATTATTCAAATTTTAATACTAAAATTTTTGTTAAAATAGAAATGATTATATATTAATATTTAAAAATTTTAGGGAAATATTATTTCGTACAAACATGGAAAATGTTCTAAAAACCGAAAACATAAATATTTTACAAAACAAAGCTAGAATTCAGAAATCTAGATCCTCATCCCTGCTAGATCCTGCCCGAATCTAGATCGTACAAACATGCCCGCATCTCGCTCATGAACGCTGCTAGATCCTCATCCCTCTTCTTGTTCTCCTCGTCCCTTCTTTTGTTCTCCGCTTTTTGTTCTTCCATTTCCTTTTCCAATGCTGCAATCCTTCTCTTGCAGAGCTTGTTGGAACTCTTGTGTGGGAGCAAATGAGTAACCCATTGATTCAGATAACGGGCTTTGTTGGGAGAGATTTCCAAGTCCAAAAATCCGTCCCTTGTTTTTTTTCAGTTTCCTACACATTCATTTTAAAAATTATTCAAACATTTTAAAACAAAACAAAGTAAAATCAAATTTAAAAAAAAACAAATATTACCTCATAAAAAATCTCGTTTAATTTCTCTCTTCCAAGTTCAACAGTAGACTCCGATCCTTCAGAAGATTGTTGGGAACTGATTATCTCCTCTTGCCGCCTCCTCGAACTCTCAACAACCAGCTTAGCTCTACCATCTTGTATTTGTTTGGTCTTTTTGTTGGTATGCATATCCTCCATCAAAGTAATATGGTCTGGTACCACACCATCCCTAATAGTCTAAAAGAAGTATTTTAATTATATAAAGATTGTCTTATTAATGATAAAAAATAACAATTATACGAAATCTTAAAACTTACAAATTGGCGTTGTCGGGTATAGGCGCTAACTGGACCATTGTTGTGGGTTGCCATGCCCAACCCGCCACGGTCGCTCCTTCTATTCTGAGAATATTTTGAGGAAAGTGAAACTGTATTTACTTCACCCCAATATTGAATCAAACCTTGGAAGAGATCATCGCTCAACCCTTTTGGCACCTTTCCTTTCTTCCACTTTTGCTTCCACTCATTCAACATCTTAGAATATTGTCTAGCAGCCGCCTTCTTAAACTCTTTTCGAACGTTGTTGGTGATATCCGGATGCCAAGTCAAATCTGAAGAACGATGGTGAAACAAGAGAGGCACAAAAAGATGGTAAATTTTAAGCTGAAAAACGATTTGAGTTTGATAATTAAGAAATATAAATCCAGAGTTTTAGTTTAATTAAAGAACATAAATGATTGTTTTACCAAAAACACAAAAATTAGTTTTTTCCAAAAATAACAGTATTAGTTTTTTTCCAAAATCATTTTTAGTTTTTTTCTTCAAAAACTAAATTAACACATAATTTATAACATTAACACATATTTTACAATAATACCAAATAACTAAACTTTTAACCAAAAAATAAAATTTCTAGAAAAAAAACAAGATAAAACAATTAAACAAAAACCAAATCATCAAAAAAAAAACGAAATCTAACACCCTAACAAAAACAAAAATGAAATCCAATTCATCATTCATCAAATCACAGTCTAGCAAATCACACTCTAACAAATCTAACACTCTAAATCTTCAAATTAATCTAAATCCAAATCTTCATAAAATCTAATAAATATACCATAATCCTAAAAAACTAAACAAAAATTAAGAAAATATGATAAAAATGAGAGAACTTACGCCATTCTTTAAAGAGAGCCGCCGGAGTAGATCCGCGGGAGTAGAGACAGCCGCCGGAGTAGAGAAATCCGCCGAAGTAGAGAAATCCGCCGGAGGGAAGAAAGCCGCCGGATGAGGGAAGAAAGCCGCCGGAATAGCAGCTGGTTTCGACGCCGGAAGTCGCCGGATTGGAAGCTGATTCGTCGCCGGAATTTTGGTTGCGAGAGCGAGAGAGAGGATTTGAGAAGTTGGCGTTATGTCGATGAGTGCGAGAAAGAAGATGAAATGACTTAGGTTTTATCGATGTTACCGACGGAAATACCGACGGAACATCCGTCGGAATTCAATAAAAAATTTTATTCCCCGCGATACCGAAAATTTAATTGTATTTCGTTCCCAGGGTGAAATTTCGCAATCCGTCGTTAATCCGTCAGAAAAAACTGACGGATTACCGACAGAATACTTTTCTGACGGTGTTCCGACTATTTACCGACGTATTAGATATTAAAACCCTTAATCTTATTATTTTTCTTGACAAATATGCTTATATTATGTAGTTTATATTTTTTCTTGACAAATATGAGTAAATTATGAAAAATAAAAAAAATTGATAATTTAAAAACATTTACCCATAAGATATAATATCATTCTATTAGTACTTTAGGCAAACAACATATTCATTTTTTTTAAACACAAATTTTGAAGATTTTAGTTTAAAAGAAGATTATATAGTCATTGAAACTTCATACTTTATACATCTCTTATTAAATATGTGCGTTATAGAACAAAAATTAGAGGTTTTACAAAACTCCATCCGAAATCTGTCAGTATCCGTCGGTAAAAACCGACGGATTACCGACAGCACAAGGAAAACCGACCAAAATTTTACTAACCCGACGAAAGTATCCGTCGGTAACCCGTTGGTAATTTCTGACGGATTACCGACGGATTTGTTTTACCGACCGAATTACCGACGGAATTTACCATTTATTTTTAATTATTTTTTTAATTATTAAGTTAATTACATTTATTTATTTTACTAAAAATTTTGAAAGCAAATATTACTAACTCTACTAGCCATGATGGAAATGTTTGACCTTTCTCGCTTTCATCGTTAACCTTAATATTTAAATAAATTAACAATATTTAATTATTGTATATATATTAAACCAAAATAGTAAAACACTTACATAATATTTCAACCAAGGCGCGAAATCTCTTTGCTTATGCTCCTCAAGTTTTGCCTCGGTATAATTTGGGTAGTAAGAGCGTATTAACGCCATGTAAATCCACATAAGTGCTGCACGCATCTGGAAATTCTGCTTGGTTGATACATCATATGTTGTAGCACCATGATCCCATAACATTTTCAACTCATATATCAACGGTTGGAGAAACACATCAAGAGACCTCTTTGGATGATTTGGACCGGGAACCAAAATCGAAAAGAAAAGAAACTCTCGACGCATGCACAAAGATGGTGGTAAGTTATAAGGTGTTACGATTACTGGCCACAACGAATACTGTCTTCCATGCTTTCCAAATGGGTTGAAACCATCTGTAGATAATCCTAGGTACACGTTTCGTCGCTCATACGCAAAATCCGGATACACAGATTGGAAATGCCTCCATGCTTCCGCATCTGAAGGATGCGTAATCTCTCTGTTTGATCTATGTTCTGCGTGCCATCTCATTGGACCTGCCGTATGCTCAGATTGATATAATCGCTTCAGATGCATGATCTACAACCTTTCCGTGATCGGTAAATACCACATCCTCTTATATGGAACTGGAACCCTACCGATTCTATCCTGATATCTTGGTTTTTGACAAAATCGACACCTTGTCCTATCTTCGTCTTCTCTCCAATAGATCATGCAATTATCTTCGCATACATCTATCATTTGATAAGGCAAACCAAGACCGGCGACCAATTTCAGAATCTCGTAATATGTACCTGGAAAATGATTATCTTCCGGCAAAATGTCTTTCACAAAATCAGTTATCGCATCCACACATTCCTCAGCCAAATTATAGTCCGTCTTTATGGTCATCAATCTGCTTGCAGATGACAAAGCGGAATGACCGTCTCTACAACCTCCATATAACGGCTGCTTAGCTGCGTCTAACATAGAAAAAAACGTGTGTGCCTCTGCATTAGGCTCCTCTAAACTATCAACATTTTGACCCATCGATTGCATATTTTCCCTATATGCATCATTCACCATCTCAAGAGAACCCACACCATAATCTACTTCTGTTCTAGGTTCCTCTACTCTACCATCAATATATGGTTCGCTAGAACTATTGTACTCTGGTCTTTCACCATGGAGAAACCAAATCTTGTAACCCGGCATAAAACCATTGGAATAAAGATGACCCCATACTAAATCAATCCTAATATTGTGAGAATTCTGACAAATCGAACATGGACATTTCAACTTACGGGTTTTTAGAGCGATCGGTTGTTGACAAGCCAATTCCATAAATTCACCAACACCACGAGCATACTCATCATTCAATAAATTTGATTCTGGATTGAGCATCGGTCCTTCCATCCACGATCGAAAATAAGAAGAAGAAGACATTTTACGTACGTTTTTTTCTGAAAAAAGAGTGAGAACATGAGACAAAGCAATTTGTTTATATAGAATGGTTTCCGTCGGTAATCCGTCAATAATCCGTCGGTAAATTTTGAAACTGCAATGGTCATAAAACGGCTATAAGAACGGATACTTTGGGTCGTCGGAAAAAGTGACGGTTTTCCGACGGATAAAGTCTGTCGGTAACTTACCGACGAAAAACCGACGAAATCATTCGGCGTCAGATAACTGTCGGAAATCCGTCAGTAATTTCCGACAGACAAATTTCCGTCAGTACGTCCGTCGGAAATTACCCTGTTTTCTTGTAGTGCTTGAAGCCTTTGAAGTTCACCAACTCTTTCTCTTTCTTTGTTCCATCGTTTGTTCTAGTTTTCAAAAAGGAAGAAGATCTTTACAACTCTGTTTACAATCATTTCAGTAATATCGAAGAGCATCTCCATTGGTCATCTTGTGGAGTTGTCTTTAAAAATAAAATAAAAATATTAAAAAAAGAAATAATAATGTCTAGGGAGACATTTCACATCCTCAAATTATGGGATGTCTTAAAATTTTGTCTTAGTTTTTTCGTGAGACATTTTTATTAGTATGACCGATAATGATGGTCTAAAACCCTTTTTCCATTTATTCGTTTATGTATATAAGTTTATTCAACCATGCTTTGATGATTCCCTTAAACATGCTAGAGTAGTTTTCTAGTTGGGTTTAAAGGGATAGTCAAAGGGGGGAGATGATCTTAGTTTAAGGTGGCAATTTTTAGGGTTTGTTAGATTGATATTTTCTTTATTCCATATTTAATTCTAAGTCTTTGCTCAATGCTTTAAATTAGTCTCATGAACTAACTATGATCTAAAGTGTGTGTGCGTCACTAAAAACTTGCATATGTGCTTCACCTAGCTTAGATGTGTGTCGTGTCATAGAAAGCACATACAACTTACCTATGGAACTTCATGGATTAGAGTCGAACCTGTTTTAAATGCTTTCATCTATGTGTCGTTGCCTGCGATAGTTGAGTAACGGAATATAGGAATCTTAGACGGTTAGCTTGTGACATATAAGTTAATGGGTTTTTCGTGTTTCGTAGTACGATTCTTAGATAAACAAACTAAACCTAAACTTTCCTAGATAGATAGATCATTGATCCCCTGTGATTCCCCTTGATGCTGAATGCTTGTCTCATTTATTTTACTTGCTTTATTTTCGTTTATTTGCTTACTTACGACCGTGACAAGCAAAACCCTTTTTATTGAGTCATAGCCTTACATCTCTTCCGACGAATTCTCTAAACAACAACTCTCTCTCTGTGGGATTGATCCTTAAATATTTTAACCGATTAACTGTGCACTTGCAGTACTCATGTGGTCTTTTTAAGGTAAAGAGATTCACTACAAGAAAACATGCAATTTACGACTGCAGAAATAGTCGCTAAATAAGATATAACGACTATTTACGACTAACCAATGTTGTCGTAAATCGTTAGTCGGTATGAAAAAATAGTCGTAAAATAGTCGGTAAATAGCGACTCTTTTATGACTAAAATCTGTAGTCGTAAACTTAGTCGTAAAATAGTCGTAAATATTTACGACTGTATTATGACTATTTTACAATTAATACAATGTGAACAGGATTAGTTTAAGTGTAGTCATAATGTAGTTGTTAAATTTTGTGACTAAATAACTACTACTTCGCCACTATTTTGAGGAAAATGTTGCAACTCTGTTCGAAAGTTTTAGTGACTATTTGCCAACTACTTAAGGACAGATTTGTTTTTGAATAGAAACCAGAATTGTTTTTTTTGGTTTTGTTTTGAATTGGAATTTGTTGTATTCCTGATTCACGAAGCCAATTTTCTATAGAAATAAAAACCAAAAGTATACCACATTTGCAATAAACCAAAAGACACAACCAATATGATCAATCTAAAACTAAGATTATCACAAGTCACAAGGAACAAAACATACGCCAAAGTGACAAGTTCATGAGTTAAGAAATAGAGATAAGTAACCTAAGAAAGAAATGGTCTTTATGTTGGAGGCTCGATGGGTGCTTCACTTGATTCAAACTCAAGGAAGTCCACAAAGGCCGGATCAGTTTGGCGCAAGTACTTTTCTACCAATAACATGTGCTGTATCTTCTTCTTTGAGGCTTCCAAGTCCATAAAGATTACCTTAACTTACCACATCTTTCTCTACAACAATCTTGAATCTCAGCTTCGCCTTTCCTACTCACACACAAGATTCCAGTCCCATGCTTAACCACCAAGAAATAGCTTCAGGTGTAACAACGATGCCAACTTAATAAAATCTCATTCATTTTTTGGCCTCATCATCTACAACAACTACCATCTGCAAACCCAAAAAAAAATCCTCTCTTTGAAATACAACAAAAGTCAACACTATCAGTCTATCACTACACATGCAAATACCTGGTTTTTTTATAAAACTCAAAAGCATTGGTTATAACATTGTTATCATAAGTTGTGCGTGAACAAAAGCTCACACCAGGTCTATCAAGATGTTGCATCAAATCAATGAGGAAACAGATGAAGATCCTTCATTAAATTTTGTGTAATTGTTGTGTGAAATCCATGAATCTTGGAAACCCTAGAGAGCTTACCTTGCATATAAGCTTACCTTGAACATTGAGAACTTCATGCTTTCCGGATGTCAAAGTAGAATAGTGACTCACCAAATTTTTGCTTAGAAGTTGCTCAAACCAAATTCCTCAACTTACCCAATATAAAGAATAAACTTTTAATTAGACGTCCACATAAAAGCTTTTTAGCAGAATAAACATTCTACGGATCCATGTTTTTTAACTTAGGTAGACAGTTGTAGCAATTTGGATACCCTCATTACCAAAACACATGATATACAGATTAAATTACCAAAAGGAAAATCGAAAATATATATATATATATATATATATATATATATATATATATATATTGCTTCAATGATATGAACCTGGATAAGAAGAATACTTGATTTGATAGATCTAGTATTCCGCCATAAATCATAAAAAACAGCCCATTTCTCTGTGACCATGCAATCTTGTGTTCAACAAGCAAATAGGATTCATATATGTTGATTGTGCAGTTGTAATTGTAACATCCGTGAAACATATAGTGGGATTTGGGGATGGGTATCGATCGACACCATGGGTTTGTCGATCGACGCCAGCTTTTCTGGTTCGGTAAGATTGATTTAAAGTGTCGATTTTGGGTTGGTTTGGTTCAATGGAAGCCCAAACCGACATATTTAAAGAGGAGGTCGACTCAGGGTTTTGGGGGAGGGCTTTTTGTCGCCGCTTTCAGAGAGAAAAAGAGAAGAGGGAGTGTTCTTGAGAGATTGTGGTGACTCTTGGCTTGTTTGAGAGAGCTGTTCCTGTGGAGTGGAGATCTTGTGTTAGGAACAAAGGAGAAGAAGGGAGATCCATCTTCTTCATGTGTGCACTACAAGAAAACATAGCAGTTTCCGACGGTGAAATCAGTCAGGAAACGGTCGGAAAGAGCCATTTCCAACCATTAACCGACGACAGTAAATCGGTTGGAAATCGCTGGTCGGAAATTTATTTTGTTAGTAATCGGTCGGAAATTTCCGATTGAAACGTTAGTTGGAATTTTGTTGGATAAAATCGGTCGGATTTCGGTTAGGATAATACCGACTAGTTTCTGACAGCATAAATCGGTCGAGACTATATTACCGACCGTTATCCAACCGTTTAAATTTCCAACCATATTCCGACCAATTATTTTTTACCAAAATATTGTCAAATTAATGTAAAATACAGAAAATAAAAAAGAATTAAAAAAAAAATGCTAAATTAATTGAAAATCAGAAAAATACTAAAAATATATTAATATAAGTTATTGTCAATAAAACCACATTAATAGATTCTTATATTAACCGTAATTCACTTATATCATACAACAAAAAACCAGCCAAGTTAAGACACTCTAATTTTGAGTTTCATCATCATCTTCTTCTTCTTCTTCAGGTGGACGACAGTCTGGAAACTTGTTGAGAAGCTTCTCAGTAACATCCTTCAAGTACTGGATTGTCTTGGTATTTTCCTCTTTCTCCTTAACTAACTCAGAAATCTGGTTGTATGCTTCTTCTAACTTCTTGTCATTATCCAAGCTGGGTAGGAAGGGAGAATTTACCTTTTCATGGTCTGGAAGAGATCCAAATCCAAATCTGTGTCCTTTCTTTTTGGGTATTGCCTGAGAATCAATGTAAAAAATATGGAAACATCATGTTAAAAATCAAATAGTTAAGAAGTGTCAATGATCCAAGTGTTGATCTAAGATAGTAAAAAGCATGTTAAGAGTGAAAAAGAAATCTCCGCACCTTGCGAACCAAATCGTTTATCTCAGAACAAGAGAGCTTGATAGGCTGAACCGATCCATCTTCAAGTGGCTCTTTAGATTGGAGGTCATGCACCTGTTCTTTTAAAGTCTCCACAATCTGCTTAGCCTTCTTGTAGACAATCTTACCAGATTTTTTACTTTTATAAACATCCTCAATGAAAGTCAGCATATTAGGCTCCACTCCACCATTTTCAATAGTCTTATATACATGGAAAAAGAACATGATTAATATGCATTAGAATGATAATTCTTAAGAAATGTAAAGAAACTCAAAATTACCATCTCATCTTTACGCCTATTAGAATGATTTAGCTCCATTGAAGTGCACTGGAATTCCTTCACCATCTGGGTTGCTTCTCCTTTTTTGTGAGTTTGTTGCTGCCAATCCTGCGACTTTCTCATCACGCCAAAGATTAATGTACTCCTTCCATAAATCACCTGACATATGTATAGGTTTCTCTTTATTGCATTTCCATTTGTGTTTCCACTCAGCTAAGTTCTTAGAGAAAGAATAGGCAGCTTGTTTCTCAAACCCCGTCTCAACTATTTTTGTTATGCTGGGATCCCAGTTAAACTCTTGCTGAACCAAAAAAAAAAACACATGAAGTAAATAACAAGAGAGAAACGTCCAATGTGAATTAAACATATATTATAGAAGGAATCTTACCGCAAAAGCTTTGAACCACCGTTCTTTAGTCTCAAGGGGAAGAGAACGATATGTCAAGAAAGCATGTTTGACATCTGTTTTTTGCATTCTCAAGATAGACTTTGTAATTACACCATATGGATCACGCTTAAACCTACATAAAACCAGTTAATACCATCAATAACTGACCAAATCTAAAGTAAGAAATCTTACATATAGGTTTAACTTTTAATTTACCAAATAGCTCCTCGCTGCACTTTAGGATGAAGATACTTGAGAGTTTCACGTCCTGGAGCAATGAGAAGGTCCTCCACTGAAGCTGGTGGAACAGAACCGTTTGCATTGGCTGGTGGAACAGAACCGTTTGCATCGGCTGGTGGAACAGAACCGTTTGCGGCGGCTGAGGAGGAACACTGGTTTCAGAGTCTAGAATACTACCTCTCTGGTCTTCACTTATGAAAGGCCTTTAAAATGTGTCAAACTCTGGTGTTGAGCTACTAAACTGTTGTGACACATATTGAAGAAATGCATTACGATTGAAGTTCAACAATGAGAAAACAAAGCTGTTAGTAAAAAAATAATTCAAAATACAACAATTAGACATCAAATAAGAGAAGTGAAAATATGAGAAGCCTAAGTCCCATAATTGGCTTATAGAGAACAAATAATCTTACAGGGACGTTCAATTGCTAAGGTTTCTTTAAGAGTTATCTAATCTCATGTGTAAAGAAGAACAAAATGAAAGTGAAGCCTTCATCCAAATGGGAAGCGTAATAAGGGTTGATCGATCTATGACGAAACAAAAACTAACCGGTGGTGGGATTGGTGGGTTCGTCATGGAGGAGCGGCGCCGACTAAACGGTGAAATGACGGCAAGTAAACGCTGAGTATGCGACAAACAACGGTGGATCTGTGAAGAGACTGTGAAAAGAATGCCTAGGGTTATGAGAGAAGACGAAGAAGAAGAGACTGCGAAGAGGAGTGAGATCGTGAATGCTTAATTAGGTTTATCTTCATATTAGTGGCTTTAGACAATAAAAAATGGGCTAAATCGAGAACACACCGGCCCATTAGAGGCTTTATACATTAAACAATGGGCTAAATAAGTTTAAAAGTATATTTACAATCACAAGACATATTATATTGGACTAACCTTAAACTTAAACTAATTATATGTAACCTTAAACTTAAACTAATTATATGTAATTTCATTTTCCAAAGTTTGAAAATTTTTATAATCAAATTCAGTGGATAAACGTGTTTTAATTATGTTAATCAAACTTCATATATTACAATATAAATTTATGTGAACCAAACATGACGAAGCTCAATAATACACTTTATTACATCCAATAAACTATTACAGAATTGAAAAAAAAACAAATTACATTCCATTAATTAATCAGAATCAGAAGAATATTCAGATGATGATGCTGAATCGATATATTCTTCAAATTCTTCCAGCTCAGCATCAGAATTTTCTAGTATCTCGTCAAGTGTGTTCTCTTCTAAACCGACCAAAGTATTATTTTCCATGGAGATATCAGTGGAACTTAAAACTTCAGTAGAGCTTTGTTGCAACGGATCATGGTCCTGTACCCCATTAACTCGGCCTCTTGGATATATCTGCGTAACAGTTATCCAAGGATCGTTCTTCCGAGTTACTCTTGGGTAACTAATGTAACACACTTGGTCTGCTTGTGATCCAAGTATAAAAGGATCATATTTGGTGAGTCTCCTTCTAGAATGAACCTCTGTGACACCAAATTTTTATGTCGAACGCCTCTTCCAATACATGTATCGTACCAATCACACATAAATAATATGCATTTCAAATTAATGATGCCCGGGTACTCTATTTCCATGATTTCTTTCAACACACCGTAGTATATAATATCACCTGCACATGTAGATATCCCAAAATTCACCGTCGTTTGGCTAGCTCCGTCACGGAAAATCTTGAATGTGTAACCACGTGTACAATACATTGGTGAACACATAGCAAGTGACAGTGGACCACCCACTAACTCTTCTAACCACGTTGGTAAGACTTCTCCCTGCATCTTACATGAATGCACCTATATATATTTTTAATTGATAGATAGTTATTATTATACTCAGTCTCATAAATAAATTAATTGAAGAGTATTAATTTAATATTTAAACTCACATAAAATTGCATCCACTGCGAAAACTCTCTGTATTTCATGCTACCAAGTTCTTCCTCTGTAATATTTGGATTAGTCATTCTTACTTGATCAACATATATCCTGCCAAAAAAAAAGAAATTGTTAATTATACAATCAAAACTAGAATTTAAAAATATATGCCTAACTAAAATTAATTAAATATAAATAAAATATAAAATTAATTGAAAAAACATGTTAATCAAAATTAAATATACCTTTCATATATGAATATTTCCTCACAGTTGAGTAAGATATATGTATGCAAGTGTCTTTGTTCTTGATCTGTGAACCACCTCTTCTTACGTTTTCCACTTAAACGTCCAACTTGTGCGAAGATGTCAGGTACAAGGGTGAGATAAACCGGTTTGTTCCTGCCGTCGTCGTTACTGCCTGGTTTTCTGCTCTTTGTTTGGACTTTTGGTGCGAAATAGTATGAAGAGAAATTAGATGTTTCTTCGTTAATGCTCTGAGATACGATGGAACCTTCCACTTTGCTTAAATTTTTGACCTTTTTCTTTAGATGGAACATGAATCGCTCAAATGTATACATCCACCTATATTGAACTGGACCACCAAATGCTGCTTCTCTAGGAAGATGAATCGGAAGATGCTACATAACATCGAAGAAAGACGGTAGAAATATCTTTTCAAGATTACAGAGGATAACAGGTATATTTTCCTCTAGATGTCGAATCCCATCTGTTGTGAGTGATCTCGTGCATAAGTCCCGAAAGAAAGCTCCTATCCCTATTATTTTAAAAAAAAATCAGGATTGCACAAATTAAAGATGGGAGATTGGTGGGAGATTGGTGGATGGGGAGACACAAGGAGGCTTTCTCCTAGCTGTTATTCAGGTAATTGTGTTGTTTGATGCTTAATCGGTTAGGGAATCGATAGTTGTGAAGGATTAGATATTTGCAACGAGAAGGAGCTTGAAGAGAGGCTCGGATCGTGTTTTCTGGGTTGGTGCCGTTTGACACCATTATGGTGTCGGTCGACACCTACACCCGCAGATGGACTGCGCGGACTTGTTTGAGATGACTACTTCGGAGCAACGTTTGGGAGATGAAATAGAGTCCGCTTTGGCTGAAATTTAGTGGAGACCTCCGTGGTGCTATCAGCTTCGTATCCAACGGTGAGATTGTGAAATTAATGGTTGGTTTATGTTATAGTCAAGTGTTTGTATTATGGTCTGGTATAGACGGTTTTGTGGTAAGGATGGGGTGTCGGGCGACACCAAGGTGGTGTCGGTCGACACCAGCATGTTGTTGTGTGTTTGGGTCATAGGAAGATAGCTGGAGTTAGGTTTGGATGATAAGAAATTACTGAAGTGATGTCCTGTGTTTCGGGGGTAATAGAGGAGTTGATAGTGAATTGGCGTAGTTGCGGGGAAGTGTTGTCTCTGGCTGGACGGAATCAAATATTCCAGTCCACCTCTCTTTTTACTTGGTCGCTAGGTCGTTAGAAGTGGTTGGTTGTGTGACTCAGTAACTAGATGAGGTGGTGTTGGTGTATTTGTGGAAGTTTTTGTAAAGAGCGATTTCTACGCCGGTTGTCTCGTCGGAATTATGGGGTTCCGGTGAGATTGTTTCCTATGTGTCATGTGCAAGGACTGGGAATCCGGGTGCGGTCGTCTCAGTAATTCACCAATATAAATGAAACAAGTTGACAACAAGCTGAAATGGAAGGATTTAATAAAAAAGAAGAAGACGGAAGGAAGCAAATCTTCCTTGTATCGATGAAACGATGGGGTTGAGATCTAAGATCTGAGATCCGCGAGAGAGTGCTCTGGTTACAGATCTAACAACTTAAGAGGATGAAAAGACACAGATGAAGATCGAACTGAATGAAGCAACAGGCAGAGGAGACAAATGAGAATCGCCACCCAAAAAAAAGAGAGAGAGAAGAAGAGAAAGACTCATCGGCCAAGGAGATAGAAGGGGAGGAAAGGAAAAAAGATATGTTGTCCGTTGGATTAAATCAATCAACAGTTGATAGTATAAATCCTTGTGTTTACATATCATCCAATGAAAACAATTCATTATTTAAAGAATAATTAATTGAATCAAAATTTCATGATATCATATATTTTGCAGTTTTAAATTCATACTTCCAGAAATAAGATTTAAATTTTAGGATTTGGGAATTGGGTTTTAGATTTAGAAGAATATTATATTTGATTTGTATTTTTAAAACGAGTAGTTTTTGGTTTTCCAATGACTAAATTAAAAGTAAATTTACATATTGATTGTTTACATATATAATGGTTATATCTTGCTTGCATGGTTCATGATTAAATTTCTATGTAAGAATTATAAAAGATTAAATATTGAAGGTTTAGGGTTTAAAGGTATAGGGTTTGGGTTATAGGTTTTTAGATTTGGAAAACTATAATTTTAAGTGTTAAATCTCAGTTTTTGGATATAACGAGTTAATTAGATTTTTTTATAAGTATTAATGTTTGGTTTAATGTATATATAATAATGGTTATGTTTTGGTTATATGGTATATGAATTAAAATTCTAAGATTAAGAACTGAAAGTTCAAGATTTAGAGTTTATGATATAAGTTAAGGATTTGAAGTTACATTTTGAAAATTTTGATTTTCTTAAATAGCGACTGATATGCGACTGTTTAACGCCTTTTACCACGAGTTGCATATTAGTCGCTAAATTGGCGACTATTTAACGACTACTTGTTCTGGTATGCGATATAGTAATAAAGTAGTCGCTAAATTATGACTAAAATACCGACTACTATATGTAGTCGCAAATAAGTGACTGATATACGACTAAATATTTGTAGTCGTAAAATAGTCGTCCAATAGTCGCTATGTAGTCACCAAAACTAACGACTACATATGGAGTCGCCATTTGTAGTCGTAAAATTCATGTTTTCTTGTAGTGATTGGAGTGAAAAAAACCACGCACATCAGTGTTGAAGATGGGCCTGTTGATGGGCGTGTCGTGTGAAAGGATTGACTGGTGGATCTAGAAGCAGTTATTGGACTTTTTTGATTAATGGTGGATCTTGTTGGGCCGTGTTGTCGATTTGGGATGTGTTGTTGTTGGTAGTATCCGAGGAGGTGTGAGATGATGAGAGAGAATGATGATTGACTGCCATGTTTGTACCGGTGTAAGAATCACGATCCAAGATTGTCAATGAGCCAGATGACGACGACGAAGAGGAATTCGAATTTAACTGACCAGGGGATGGTTGTATAGCTGTCAAATGGACGGTCCGTCCATGGGCAAGCCCATGTCCACTTTGTTATGGGTGGTCATGGTCACGCCCAAAATTAAGATGGTCTTAAATGGATAAAAGACTATTGGGCTTGTGGACCATTTGAACATAACCATTTGGACATTGGGCGGCCCAAATTTATTTAAAATCTAGGTTTTCCAATTTGGGGAAAATGGAAATTTCTTCTTCTCTTCTCCGTATCACTCCTCCTTTGAAAGTTTGAGTCACCATCTTCAATTCTTCATCTCAATTTCTTGATCCAAATCAAAAGCAGGTAACGATTTAGTGGGCTTTCTTATTTTTTTTGTGATTTCGCCTTCATCTCTTTCTCCTTCATCTCTTTCGTTGAGTTATGTTAGCATTTGTTATGATTCAGTAAGAGTATATGTGTGTCGATTTAATATGTGATTAGTCATTAGTAGTCATTATTTAATACTAGGAATTGATTCATCTTAGAATTCATAACAGTTTGTGATTGGAGAAGGAAGCGGAGGTAAGAGCAGAGCTGCTGCAGAGCGGAGGTAAGGGTTTTTTCTGTCTTTTTTTTCTCTCTAAAGGCTAAAGCTTTGTTATGATTCCGTAAGAGTATATTTGTGTTTAGAACTTTGGAATGTTGTTTTCTGGTGTCGTGTGTGTCTGCATTTGTTTGAAAAGCTACAGCTAATTTTGAAGGCTTTATTTTTATTTGCCCATTTGCATTATTGAATCAGAGGTTAGGTTAATCATTTCGTCTAATCTGGTTACTTGATGTGGCTTTAGCTATATAGATAGACTAGACTAGAGTTATAAAATCTACTGTTGAACAAATTGGAGAAATGTTAGTGTAGTTTAAGTCTTTGCTCGTGAGTAGAGACTCTCAATAGAGAAGTTGTGTTCTCGATTATGCTTTAGGTTGGTGTTGTGTTTTATGTTACTTAAACACATATGTATGTTTACTTATTTAAACAACATGTAACGAGTCTCTTATAATAACGAGTGTTATTTGAATCTTATGTGATGATGTGAATCTTAAGTGAAGAGTTTCTTATGATATTCCTTATGTTTCAGATTGATTCAAACAAGTACAAGAGCTGAAGAGCATCTCATCTGGTACAAGAGCTGAAAGAGCAAGGAGTCAAGGGATTTTCCGTTGACTTTGAATTTTAATTTCAATGTATGATTTTACAAGAAAAACAACAAAAAAATCATATTTTATAAAAAAACAACAAAATAAAATTCAGATTTTATAAAAGAAATAAAACATAGATTTTATAAATGAATAACAACAAAAATAAAATTCAGATTTTATAAAATAAAATAACAAAAATAAAGCTCAGATTTTATAAGTGAAAAATAACATAAATAAAAATGGGCTATCCATGGTCAATTGGTCATGACCAATTGGACATGATCTTAATGGGCATGGACACTTTTACGACCATTGTCCATTTGGACCTGTCCAACTTCGCCCATACAACAAAATGTCCAACCGGTCTCACCCAGATGGTCTATGGACGGACCATTTGACACCTCTAGATGGTTGTGGACTCGATGAGGAGGAGGAAGCAGGATTCAAGTCGACGGCTGGTGATGAGGTTGACGGTGATTGATCGGAGCTGGGAGTCGGTGGAGGAATCAGAGCGTTCCCTACGACTGGTGCGGTGGCGACAGGAAGCAGCGATAGCGACAGTGTCCAGGTGGTCGGGATCGGCTTAGTTTAATATTTGGCGTGAAAAGAGTTTTCCACAAAATGCACATGGCGTGAGACATAGATCCGCTTTGTGGAAGGGTCTAGGCACAAAAAACACTTTTAGTGAGGGGAATAACCCAAGATGACACATGGACTGGAGCAGGGTTCAAGTGACAGAGATAGGGGTGTAACCATGGCAAACATAGGCAGCCAAAATTTTGAACTTTGGAGTAGTTGAGTTCAATAGCAAAGACATGACGATATGGAGAAGTTAAAGAGAGAAGAGGAGTAGGCATGCGATTGATCAGATAGACAACATTGGCAAAGGCATAAGAACACTAGGTGTTTGGCATTTTGGTGTGATGAAGAAGAGAAAGACCTATTTCGACGATGTGACAATCACGAAGGGCAATGAATTAACCGCCATTCTCAGAAAAGAGAGTGTCAATTTTGGTTGGAAATCGATTCTCAACAATGGATTTAAAGCTAATAAAGGTAAGTTTGACATCTGATTTTAGTTTGAGTGGGTAGTACCATGTGTAACGAGTGAAATGGTCAACAAAAATGAGATAATGTTTGTACGCATCTACAGGGACTATGGGAGAAGTCCAGAGATCTGTAAACAAGTATTGGAGAGGACGAGTGGAGGAGACGAAGGTTTGAGAAGATGCCAATTTCTGACTTTTATTAGTGTGACAATCAAGACAAGACAAGAGTGGTGGAGAGGGAATCAGAGAGTGGTAAAGAGAAAATGGAGATAACAGTAATAAAAATAGGAAAGGATGGATGTCTGAGCCTTGAATGCCAATCAGAAACTAATTATAAAAATTTATTAACAGAGGATTCTAGAAATAGGATCCACAACTTGGAAATTAATTACCTCTGAACATATTGTTAGACGCTTGACAAATGTGATTGATCCCATAAGACTCTTGGGATTAAGGGACACGACATATGCTTCCCTCAGCTTAGGCATATTCTTAATCAAACAGTAATGTTCCTCTTCATTCCAGTCTTCAAGTTTCAAATACTTGATGGAGTATTTATCACATACCCTGCAAAGTTGAATAATATCACATACCTTATTAAACTCTGCAAAGTCGGGACGACAATAGTGAACACTTTCACAGCGTCGTAGCCACCATATCCTGAAGAGATGTTCCATCTACGAATGACACAGCGTCAAGTTGCAAAGTTTTAAGAGCGTGAAAACAAACCATATAGGGAACATCCGTGTGATTTATGTGTTGGAGTTTCAAGGTCACGAGCGATTTGCAGGTAAACAAGCTACTGAGAAATATGAAGACTTTTTCACCATTGGGATAATAATCAATTTCCAGCTCACGTACACAGCGAGAAATTGTGATTTCAATCCACTGTTTCACATTTTTAGGTTTAATATGTGAATTACAAGTTACGTGGTAACACAAGCTTTCTATGACGGGAGCTCTATGTAATGGCAACTTCTTGTCTAAAAAATCCCCAAGTCCAGGCCTTGGATCCGACTGAGAATTGAACTCGAGTTTAGACAACCACATCCAAAGAAACTCCCATCGATTAGACAAAACACAAGTTGATACAGCTTCTTTTGTCGGAAGAAATGATAATATCTTCACCAGCATGTGGATATCTTACAAAACCCAAGCTATTGTTACTAGAAAAGCCAACTAAACGAATTAATTAGACGAGAAAAAAACACAGCCGCTATAACGGGATAAACGGATTGATAAAACTCCAATTCAGGAATCCACTGTGGACTCGGGAAATGGGCAAACTACAAGCCAAAGATGATCAAAGAAGAAGAATAGATCACCTTAGAAGCAAACAGATTTGATGATGTATGATGATGATGATGAACAATCGTACATAGAGTGAGAAAGAAGAAGAGATAGTGAAATTATATTTGTTATTTGGTTGAATGATTCTCACTAATGAGAAAGGTTTACATATAATGTGTTGCTAAACCGCAGTGTCGGTCCAATATTATTGGATGCCCTACGCACAGTCCGACTAAAAGGCCTTTTCTTAGTAGATTTACACTAAATGTTAAAAAAATTTGATTCAAATTCATACTAAAATCTAATTTTTGGGACAAAATTTATGTGTTTTTTACCAAATTAGACATTTTTTACATTTCTACATCAATATATTCTTAAACAAAAATTTATAAAAAAAAAAATATGAGGACCCGAAGCGACCACTTGGGTAGCTTCCCCTCTAGGCCGGCCGGATAAACAAACCAAAATACATACTAAACCGGATAATAACCAAAAGATTACCAAACTAAACTATTATTCCTGTCACAGCCGCACATACACAGGAACTAGAGAAAACCTAGAATAAAAACCGGTCAGCTCGATTCCGCTCGGGGAAATCGGAAACGCACTTCTCTTTACCATTAAACCCTAATGATTGAAACCTTTAGTCGTGGGCCAGGTTTCGTGTGAAATCCTTTCCTCATTTTTGGTGTTGATGGACTGATTATCAGGTATTCTTTATGCAAGTTTGGGATTTTTTTCACAATCTGAACTGTGTTAAAATTCAAATTTGCTACATGAACTATATGTAATATTGTCAATTTCAACATTTTTTCAAAGTAACATTTTATTATATAGTACAAAAAAGAAACATTTTATTGTATAATTGTGTATTAAGTCGGAATTTTACAAGACAGACGACCTTTGGCGTCCACAAATCACTAGGACTAATAAAATGTTTCTCATTGCTACATGGATGGCACGAGTCGTTTGACTCATCACAGTTAAATCTGGCTTAACACTGTTAGAACATATGTTGAAATTGACAACATTTCATATAATTCAGATAGTTAGTTTGAATTTTAACACGATTCAGATTGCTATTTACATGACATTGAAGTATAGGTATGAGAAACGTTTGACCAAAATAGTTGAGATTTGATTCTGTAGTTTGTGACTATATACTATAAAATGTTAATTTTCTTTTTTGTACTATACATTATCTAACAAATACCCTTATCATTATTTTATTTCCATAAAGTAAAGCAAAGAATGTTAAAGAAAAACGCACGCACCAACATTTCGAATCTTCCTATTTAGCTTCATTATGTTCCATCCATGCCAATGAGTACCTAATTCTATAAAGACTCAAAAACAATCTAGAAAACAACTCAAAAGACTCAAAAAGCACACTCGTATCATGGTTAAAAACCATAAAAACCATGATCGACCGTCTGATCTTCCTCTTCAATTTGAGCAAATTGTAATACTCTTGGTATAGATCGCCTGCTCTGATACCATAGGAATGGGTAATACCGATAAAGAAACTGAATCCAGCAAATCTTCGAATGATCAAACCTTGATCTCTCCTTATTTTCTTCATGCCTCTAATCGTACCGGCCAAGTCCAAACTCCAATTCTTTTAAACGGTTCTAACTATGAACGATGGGCAAAGTTAATGACCAACTCTCTTCTCACCAAAAGAAAACTAGTGTTCATTAATGGAGCTCTCCTCCGATCAACGACAGACACGGACGAAACAAAGTGTTGGGATATGGTCAACTCAATGATCATTGTCTGAATCTATAGCAGCATCAAGCCCCATCTTCGATCATCTATTTCTATAGTTTCTGATGCATCAGTAATATGGGCAGCTTTGAAACAACGGTTTTCTACAAGTGATGACACACAAGTTCATCAACTACGTGCGGAGTTAGCCGCCTGCCGACAAGAAGGCCAAACTGTTGAAGAATACTTTGGGAAGCTCAAAGTATATTGGGATGATCTGTCTGATTTTGAAGCAGCTTTCACTTGTAGTCGTGGTAATGATCGCTGCTCCTCCATGACCAAATACTGTAAGATTCAAGACAAGACGTTCATTCATCAGTTTCTTATGGGACTCAACAACAGCAGATTTGGAACAGCCAGATCCAACCTTCTTAGCCGACTTGGTGAGCTAACTCTTGAGAGTGTGTATTCTCATATGAAGCAAGAAGAGACCCATCTCAATACTACTCAACGAACACAAGATAAAAGCAGCGTTATTGGCTTCTCGGCAACAGCGGCTGCAATCACCAAATTAAATACCTCAATGACATGTACTCATTGTGGTAGAACAGGACACGAGAAACAACAATGCTTCAAGCTCGTTGGTTACCAAGGATGGTGGGGAGAACAGCTAACTCTCGGACGAGGAAACTCATGTCGTGGTCGAGGTTCTGTTCGAGGACGAAACAAAGGAGGACATCAAGTAGGCTTGTTAGGATCACACCCTGCAAGTTCGCACACCACTGAGGCCTCCACCTCCACCGCAAGTGATTCTGGAATCCTAAATCTCACTCAAAGCCAGTGGAACTCAATCACTAACTTCATGACTAGCAAGAAGCAAAACAACACTGACAAAATCTCTTGTAAGACAGAAAAACTTGTCATCTTTGGCACCAATAGTCGGTATGATATCATTATTTGATATTGGTGAATCTCACCATATGACTGGCGACATAAATTTGTTGACAAACTTATTTAAAATCGATCCTTGTGCCATTGCCTTACCGAATGGTGGTTTTACTTGGGCCACACGTCAGGGCACATTAAATCTCGGGGGGAAATTAGTCCTTCATCGTGTCTTTTATGCCTCTGATTTATCTATGACTCTTATCTCAGTTTCTCAATTGTTGGATGCAATTACAAGTTATGTGATATTTACGAAGCGTTTTTGTGCGATACAGGACCAAGCTTCGAGGACTTTGATTGGTGCGGGTGAGAAGAGCAATGGGGTTTATCACTTGACTGGTGCGGTTGTTCATCAGGCTCATCGTGTTGGTCGTAGTGGTGTTCGCGCCTTGTGGCACAGGGGGTAGGTCATCCATCGTCAAAAGTGTTATCTCTTCTTTCTGATTTAGGAGGTTTTTTGAATAATGTAAGTGATTTGGAAGAGCTTTGTGATACTTGCCTTCGTGCAAAACAAACTCGTGTTTCTTTTCAAGATAGTTCAAATAAATCGGATGATTTATTTTCAATTATTCAATGTGATGTTTGGGGTCCCTACTGTAAAAAATCAACAATTGGAGCATCTTATTTCTTGACTATTGTTGATTATTTCTCAAGAGCAGTTTGGAAAGATTTACTTCTCGAAAAATCTGAAGTAGCAGACGTTCTCAAGAACTTCATTGCTTTCGTTCATCGTCAATTCAACAAACACGTCAAGATCATTCGTTCTGACAATGGAACAGAATTTATTTGTGTTTGCAAGTTCTTTGATTCTCAAGAATTAATTCATCAGACATCTTGTGTGTTACCCCTCAACAAAATGGCCGTGTTGAACGCAAACATCGTCATATACTAAATGTCGCGAGGTCTTTGTTGCTTGAAGCCAAGCTCCCTGCACGGTTTTGGGGAGAAAGTTTTTGACAGCCACTCATCTCATCAATTGCACTCCCTCTGTTCTTCTTCTCGGTAAATCACCCTTTGAACTTCTATTTAAGAAACCTCATGCCTATGATGCCTTGTGGACTTCTGGCTGTCTCTGTTATGCTCACAAAGTCCGTCACTCCAATGATAAATTTGCAGATAGAGGTGTTAAGTGTATGTTTCTTGGCTATCCCTTCGGCAAGAAAGGATGGATTGTATATGACTTTCACAACGATAAGACGTTTGTTTCCCGTGATGTTATTTTTCATGAGAATGTCTTTCCCTTCCAGTCCTTTGAATCTTCTATGGCTGACTCTTTAACGGTTGTCTCACCCTCTCCTGTCCATCCTAGTTTCTTCGATGACATTGATTCACCGTCTTCGACAGGGGGAGATATCACTGCTCTCACACTCCAGCATCTTCTAGTACCCCTCCGCCAATACCAGCGACTGATATGTCTTCGCCCACAGAACCAGATCCTCAAGTGACAAGTGATATTGTTGCCTCTCAAAATCTTGGCTGTGGAAAACGGATACCTCAGCCTAATGTTCGTCTCTCCGCCTACCAACTATACTAGGCTACGTCTTGTGATAAACCTCAACTCACTCCTCCCAATCAAGATCCCTCAAGTAAGTGTACTTATCCATTAACAGCTTTTCTTGCATATCACCGGTTTTCTGAATCCCAACAGGCTTTCCTTGGCAAAATTACGGCTTGCATCGAACCCGCAAGTTTTCAAGATGCATGCAATATCTTGAATGGCGTCAGGCTATGCAGGATGAGATTGATTCTCTTGAAAAACAACACACATGGGATGTCACTACGTTACCTCCAAACAAACATGCTCTTAGTTGCAAATGGGTCTTCAAACTTAATTATCATTCTGACGGAACTTTGGAGCATTACAAAGCCCGTCTTGTTATCTTTGGCAATCGACAACAAGAAGGCGAGGATTATAATGAAACTTGTGCTTCGGTTGCGAAAATGACTATCATCCGATTTCTTCTTATAGTTGCAGCAACAAATAATTTGGATTTGTTTCAGATGGATGTGCATAATTCCTTCCTTCATGGTGATCTTGAAGAGGAAGTATACATTAAACCACCACCTGGTTTCTCTGCTGCGGATAAAACAAAAGTGTGCAAGTTAAGGAAGTCTCTATATGGTTTGCAACAGGCTCCCTGTTGTTGGTTCTCCAAGTTATCAAAGTCTCTTCTTGCGTTTAGCTTTATTCAGAACAAGAAGGATTACTCTTTGTTCACTTATACCCGCAGTACAACTCGTCTTCATGTCTTGTTGTATGTTGATGACTTGATCATCAGCAGCAATGATCCCAGTCTTACAACTAAATTCAAGGCTAATATGAGTTAGTGTTTTCACATGAAGGATCTCGAGAGTCTTTAAGTATTTTCTTGGAATTGAGGTGTCCCGTGCTCAGGAAGGTATTTATCTCTCTCAAAGGAAGTATACTTTTGACATCATTTCAGAATGTGGTTTGACTGGTTCCAAGCCGTTTGATACACCGATCGAACAAAATCACAGTCTTGGCAAAGATGATGGTCCATTTTTTGACAATCCCGCACAATATCGCCGTCTTGTTGGTCGTCTGGTTTACTTAATATTCATGCAACCTGAGTTAAGTTATGTGGTTCACATACTCGCACAGTTCTTAAAGACGCCCTTCTAAAGCATTGGGAAGCTGCTACTCAGGTGGTTCAATACTTGAAAGGAACACCCAAACAGGGTGTGTTCTTAAGTTCTGACCCGGATCTTTCTCTCGTCACCTATTGTGATGCAGATTACAATTCTTGTCTTTTCTCCCGACGTTCTTTAACCGGTTATGTGGTTTCTCTTGTTGGCTCTCCAGTGACTTGGAAGACGAAGAAACAACAGGTTATATCTCGATCCTCGGCTGAAGCCGAATACATGGCTATGTCAATGGCTCTCTGAGAAATTAAGTGGCTTAAGGAACTTCTTCTCACTTTTGGTGTCACACATTCTGCTCCTGTTGCTCTCTTTTGTGATAATCAAGCATGAACACACAAAAAAACATTGTTGCTAACCCAGTATTCCATGAACACACAAAACATATAGAAAGTCATTGCCATTTTGTTCGTGATGTGGTTCAAGATGGTACCATTCTACTCATCATGTCTGTTCCGAGGAGCAGGTTTCAGATTTTCTTACTAAAGCACTTGTACGACAACAATTTGACTATCTACTTCGCAAGATGGGAGTTCGCGATCTCCACTCGCCATCTTGAGGGGGAGTATTAGGCGGTTTAGTATCTAGGATATTTACCTAGGATATTTTCCTATATTGTTAAGGCAATAGATAAGTTTAGTTTCTATTTAGACATATCTCTTTCCTATTCTTAAGCATTCTCTTTCTCTACATAAACATGTAAACCTTGACAGA
The DNA here is from genome assembly GCF_030686135.1 of Camelina sativa. NCBI lineage: Eukaryota > Viridiplantae > Streptophyta > Magnoliopsida > Brassicales > Brassicaceae > Camelina > Camelina sativa. Next base: position 28,008,833 of record NC_141890.1, read on the forward strand.
TGATTCAATAAGAAAGACAGAGCAATTTATTAGTTTAGCATGATCGACGGTTGAGATGACAAACCCGAATATGGAAATCATGAAGATATTATTTTAAAAAAATCTAAAATATATTAGATAAATGTTAATATATGTTTAGGAAGTTTAGCATTATCACAGATGTATAAATAATATATAGTTTACATTTATCTTTACCTTAGTTTAGAAAACTCATCTCTATATAAGAGAATGTATCTTGTACAATTATGATTATGAGAGTCTAATACAATTCTTCCTCTAACACATTATGTGTTCTTACTCTAATCAAATCTATCATGGTAGCAGAGCAGTCAATCCTATGGATCTCTATTCCTATGGGTTAGGCTTTCGTTTGCTTCCGCTTCTATGATGTTCTATCTATTTTCTATCGTTTCTCTTTTAAAAAAAATAAAAATCATAATTTCTTTGACCTATCTTCGCTTGCTTCTTATGCAAGCTTCTTCTTATTTTTATTTATATGGTATTGAAGATTGAAGGTGATGATGTTTAGTAGGCGGTTGAGAGAGTTGTGGAAACCGAGTTCACCAATGCACATTATGGATCTTCCAAGGCAGTTTTTTATGATACGATTTGGTAGTGAGGAGGAGTATCTAACGGCCTTGACTGGAGGACCGTGGAGGGTTTTTGGGAGCTATCTCTTGGTTCGAGCCTGGTCATCGGAGTTTGATCCTTTAAGGGATGAGATTGCAACCACGCCAGTGTGGGTGATATTGGCGAATATACCATTTAACTTCTATCAAAAATCCATTTTATTTGCCATTGCTAGGGGTTTAGGTAACTCGGTCAAGGTGGAGTTAACAACGCTGAACTTTGAGAGAGCACATTTTGCGAGAGTATGTGTGGAGATTAATCTCCAGAGGCCGTTGAAGGGTACAATGATGATTAATGGGGAGAGATACTTTGTAGCTTATGAGGGCTTGGATACTATCTGCTCGGGATGTGGTATGTATGGACATCTAGTCCACTCTTGTCCTAAGAAGGTTCATGAGAGGGAGGTCTGTTAATGGTAAAAGATTACGTGTTGAGAAGGAAGGGTTGGGGAACCGTGAAGGAGTCGTCGGGTCCGGCAGTACAGAGATGTCTCAGGTGAGTTCTGGGGATACATTACCGCCGAAACCGACTTTCGACACAAATTCCGGTATTCCGATGGAGGAGGTTCTTAGCTCCGATGCGAGGGTTGTGGGTCATAGGCCGTCGGAGGAGATGACAGGGCTCTAGGCTCAATGAGGGTTTGCCCCGGTTTTTCAAGTTGTGAAGTGTGTTGTAATGATTAGTTCATTATTGTGGAACTGCCAGGGGGCAAATAAACCTCAATTTAGAAGATCGATCCGCTATCTTTTGAAGCGATTTCATACTGATGTTTTAGCCATATTTGAGACCCATGCTGGAGGTGAAAGAGCAGGACAAATTTGTCAAGGGCTGGGGTTTGAGAATTTGTTCCGGATAGACGCAGTTGGGCAAAGTGGGGGTTTGTGGTTGTTATGGCGTTCAGGTATTGGCGAGGTTACTATCTTAGACTCTTCGGATCAGTTTATTCATGCGTTAGTGGTTAATGAGGAGGAGTCTTTGAACCTTATTGTTGTATATGCTGCGCCTTCGGTCAGTAGAAGAAGTTGTTTGTGGGATAGATTGAGGAATGTGGTGCGACAGGCTACAGGTCCAGTGGTGATAGGTGGGGATTTCAACACGATTGTCCGAACTGATGAGAGGATTGGGGGTAATGGGCTCCTCTCTCCAGATTCTTTAGATTTTGCGGATTGGATTAATGATCTGTCTCTGATTGATATGGGGTTATGTGGGAATCAGTATACGTGGAAGAGAGGGAAGGTGGGGAGTTCTTTCGTGGCTAAGAGGTTAGATCGGGTACTATGTTGTGCACATTCTCGCTTAAAGTGGCAAGAGGCGGTTGTAAAGCACCTCCCTTTCTTAGCTTCTGACCATGCTCCAGTATATGTGCAACTCACTCCGGAATGTGCTGGTAATGCTCGGAGGCGACCGTTTAGGTTTGAAGCTGCTTGGTTGCAACATCCGGGTTTTAAAGATTTGTTGTAGACCTCCTGGATTAGCGATATTAGTACTCGGAATCCGTTGAGTAGATTGAGTAAGACTCTGGGGAAATGGAATAGAGAGATCTTTGGGGACATTAATAAACGAAAAGAAGCTCTAGTCAGGGATTTGGAGCAGATTCAACAGAGGATTGATCAAAACCAAACTGATGAGCTATTGATGCGTGAGGAGGTACTGTTAAAGGAGTTCGAAGTGGTGTTAGAACAAGAAGAGATGCTTTGGTTTCAGAATTCGAGGGAGAAGTGGATAGTGCATGGTGATCGTAATACACGGTTTTTCACACTTCTACAATTATACGGCAAAGGCGAAATCGTATTGAAATGCTAAGGGATGAGTCGGGTAGTTGGATATCTACTGGTGAGGACCTTGAGAAACTTGCCATTAACTACTTTAGTAGGTTGTATTCGCTGGAGGATGTAGAATTGGAAGGGGATCTTTTACCACAGGAGGGTTTTGCACCCCTTTCTATGGCAGAGAGAGGCCATTTGCTCAGACCCTTTACGGCTGTTGAGGTGGAGAGGGCAGTTCGTAGCATAAGAGGTTTTAAAGCCCCAGGGCCGGATGGGTTTCAGCCTATTTTCTACCAACAATGTTGGGAGGTGGTTGGTGAGTCAGTGCAGCGGTTTGTACTGGAGTTTTTTAGGACAGGGTGTCTACCTCCGGTGCTTTTGTGGTGTTAATCCCTAAGGTGGCAAAACCGAAGAGGATAACACAGTTTAGACCCATCAGGTTGTGCAACGTTCTTTTTAAGATAATTACCAAAACTATGGTGAGCCGATTGAAGGGAGTCATTTCTAAACTGATTGGTCCTGCACAATCAAGTTTTATCCCAGGTCGCTTGAGTACAGATAATATAGTGGTGGTGCAAGAGGCTATGCACTCTATGCGTTGCAAGAAAGGGAAGAAGGGTTGGATGTTGTTAAAGCTAGACTTGGAGAAAGCATATGATCGGATCAGATGGGATTTCTTGGAGGATACTTTACGGGCATCTGGTCTGTCTGATGAGTGGGTTGGTTGGATCATGCAGTGTGTGACAGGTCCGGCTATGCGTTTGCTCAGGAATAGGGAACAAACAGAGTCGTTTAGACCATCCAGGAGACTTCGACAAGGAGATCCATTATCACCGTATTTATTTGTTCTATGTATGGAGGGACTATGTCATTTGATTGAGGAAGAAGTTGAGAAGAAAGCCTGGAAACCGATAAGTTTATCTGCTGGAGGACCTAAACTGTCACATATTTGTTTTGCAGATGACTTAATATTATTTGCTGAAGCTTCGGTTGCTCAAGTTAAAGTGGTGAAGAAGGTATTGGAGCGGTTTTGTTTGGCATCAGGCCAAAAAGTAAGTTTGGAGAAGTCTACTATCTATTTTTTTTAGAATTTTCTCGCGCGAAGTAGGATTTTAGGGGAGTACTGCGAGTGGCATTAAGTCGACTAAAGAACTTGGTAAATATTTGGGAATGCCGATACTGCAGAAATGGATCAATAAGGATACTTTTGGTGAGGTGCTTGCCAAGGTTTCATCCCGGTTGGCTGGTTGGAAAGGGAAGACGCAAAGTTTTGTGGGACGACTTACTTTGACAAAAGCCGTTTTGTCTTCAATTCCTATACATACAATGAGCACGATAAAGCTACCGGCTTCTACGCTGGATAGGTTGGACAAGATGTCCCGGGAGTTCCTATGGGGTTCTACTTCTGAAAAGAAGAAGATTCATCTAGTGTCATGGCAGCAAGTGTGTAAGCCGAAGAGAGAAGGGGGACTAGGGATTCGAACAGCGGCTGACATGAATAAAACTATGGTTGGAAAAGTGGGATGGCGACTTCTTCATGATCAAACGAGTCTATGGGCTTGAGTGGTGCGAGCTAAGTATAAAGCGGGGAGCTTGCAGGATCTTGGTTGGATGAAGGCTAAGAGCCATTGGTCCTCCACTTGGAGAAGTGTAGGAGTAGGGTTGAGGAGGTGGTGGTTCAAGGGCTTAGCTGGGTGAGTGGTGATGGTCGCCAAGTAAAGTTTTGGACAGATAGGTGGTTGACGAGTAAACGAGTAAATTTGTAAAGGTGGTATGGAGACAATCATGCATGTGCTTCGAGATTGTCCGGCGATGTCTGGTTTATGGGAGCGTGTGGTACCGGTAAGGATGCGGAGTTTATTTTTCTCTCAGACTCTGTTGGAGTGGTTGTACAGTAATTTAGGTGGGGGACCTGCAACAGAGTATGCACCGTGGTCGATAATGTTTGCTATCACAGTTTGGTTGGCTTGGAAGTGGTGGTGTGGAAACGTTTTTGGGGAAAATCGTCTTTGTCGGGATAGAGTGAAGTTCATAAAAGAAGCGGCAAGAGAGATCAGGAGGGTTCATCAAGGAAGTAATTGCTCGAGACCTGCGAAAACTGAAAGATTAGTACGTTGGTTACCTCCGCAGAGTGGGTGGTATAAGTTGAATATTGATGGAGCATCGCATGGTAACCCTGGACCAGCAACCGCAGGAGGTGTACTTTGGAATGGGGATGGAGATTGGTGTGGTGGGTTTGTTCTTAACATTGGTAGGTGTTCGGCGCCATTAGCAGAGCTGTGGGGAGTTTACTATGGTTTACTCATTGCATGGGAGAGGCGAGTGGAGAGAGTGGAGCTAGAAGTGGATTCAGAGATTGTAGTTGGTTTTCTTAAGGCAGGGATTGGGGATTCCCATCCGTTTTCGTTCATGGTACGTCTGTGCCATGGCTTTTTTGCAAGAGACTGTATTGTCTCTATGTCACATGTGTATAGGGAGGCAAACCGCCTCGCGGACGGTTTGGCTAACTATGCGTTTACTTTACCTTTAGGATTTCAGGCATTTGATAGTGTTCCATTATGTGTTGAGAACTTGATGAGAGACGATGTTCGACTGTAATTGTTTTTAGTTTTTTTAATAATAGCTGCTGGGAGTTTAACTCCCGGTTATTTACCAAAAAAGAAAAAAAAAAAAACAAAGAAGTCTATAAATGAGATTGAAGTCTCGCAATTGATAAAAATGAAAAGTAATATAATTACCTCTAAACAACATATTGTAAGACGCTTGACAGATATGATTGATCCAAGAATTTGATTCTTGGGATAAGAGGATAGAAGATCGACATATGCTTCCCTCAGCTTAGGCATATTCTTAATTAAAGAGTAGTGGTGTGGCTCATAAGTCCAGTCCACTAGTTTCAAATACTTTAAAGAAGGAGTATCTATCTCATACCCATCAAAATTCCCATCAGTACGTACAAAGAGTGAAAAACTCTGCAAAGACGGGATGATTATAGTGAACTCTTTCATTTGTTCTTCATCTGCTTCGAAACACAACGACAGATCTTCAAGAACAGGACAACCAGATAGAAGCCGTTGAAGAGATTCTCCATCTACGAAAAAATAACTAGCCGTCGTCTCAAGTTGCAAAGTTTTAAGAGAGACAAGACAAACCATAGAGGGAACATCCATGTGAGTTATCTTTTGGAGTTTCAAGGTCACGAGCGATTTGCAGGTAAACAAGCTACTGGGAAATATGAAGAATTTTTCACCATTGGGATAATAATCAATTTCCAGCTCACGTACACAGCGAGAAATTGCGATTTCAATCCACCGTTTCACATTTTTAGGTTTAATATGTGAATTACAAGTTATGTGGAGACGCAAGCTTTCTATGACGGGAGCTCTATGTAATGGCAACTTCTTGTCTATAAAATCCCCAAGTCCAGGCCTTGGATCCGACATAGAATTGATGAACTCGAGTTTAGTTAACCACATCCAAAGAAACTCCCATCGATTAGACAAAACGCAAGTGGATACAGCTTCTTTTGTCGGAAGAAATGATAATATCTTCACCAGCACGTCATCAGGCAATCCATTGATTTTGTCCATATCTTACAAAACCCAAGCTATTGTTACTAGAAAGCAAACTAAACGAATTTATTAGACGAGAAAAAACACACAGCCGCACACACATAGGAACTAGACGAAACCTAGAATAAATAAACCTGTCAGCTCGATTCCGCTCGGGGAAATCGGAAACGCACTTCTCTTTACCCTTAAACCCTAATGATCGAAACCTCTAGTAGGCCTGGTCGTAGGACAGGTTTCGTGTTAAATGTTCGAAATTTTTATTAGAAAGAAAGTCAAAAAAAAACAAAAAAAAACATCCAACTTTTATTATTGTCACACAAATTTATTTTGACAAAAAATATCTTTTTTTTTTTTACGGTTTTAAAAGTACAAGGCACGGATTTGAACTTTGAGTAAAGTAGCCAAAATCAACCTCAACTATTTTTCAAATGCTTTTTCATACATAAACTTTAATATTTTGCAAATTATAACCTGAACTGTGTTAAAATTCAAATTTGATACTTGAACTATATGAAATGTTGTCAGTTTGAACATGTGTTCAAACTTCAAAGTAACATTTTATTGTTTAGTACAAAGAAGAAAAGCAACATTTTATTGTATGTTGTTTATTAAGTCGGAATTTAACAGTGCTGAGTGAGACGACCTTTGACGTTTACAAGGCACTAGGACTAACTAAAACGACATTATTTTAGTCATTTTGTAGCAACCACAAAACACCCAAAAATAACTAAAACGACGTTGTTATAGTCAATCTCATTGCCACGTAGACACCACGAGTCGTCTAACTCATCACTGTTAAATCTTGATTTAACACCGGTAGAACAGATAATGAAATTGACAATATTTCGTATAGTTCAGGTAGCAAATTTGAATTTTAACACAGTTCCGATTGATATTTGCATGGTATTGAAATCTACGTATGAAAAAACGTTTGACAAATAGTTGGGGTTGATTTCCAAATTCGTAACTATTTACAATAAAATGTTACTCTTCTTCTTTGTAATATATATACATTATCAAACAAATACCCTTATCATTCTTTTCTCCTTTTTTCATACTGTTGATTAATTCTTCTAAATAACTTTTTTTGTACGATTTATTTGATTTCCATAAAGTAAAGGGAAGAATGTTAAAGAAAACTTCAATTTTTAAAAAATGGTTGGAAAAGGCACGCACCAACATTTCGATGTTGAAGAAGTTCCTAACTTTTATTAACAACGCATTTTAATCACCAACTTTTGTTAACTGACACAAATTAGTCTTGTAGTTAAGTAAGTGGCTTGATGAAATCGTTAATTATTCCGTCAAGGGTAGCGACGGAACTAATTTGACAAAAATAACAATAATCAGCGATTAAATTGAGAAGACAACAAAAATTGGCTATATATGTCAAGGAAGACAAAATTGAGGCTTTTTCAACAAAATCAGTACATTAAGGCTTTTTTGAATGCAGCGTGGACGAGACAACGTCATATGTCCTAGACGTTCGTTGAATTTATAGTGTTTTAGATTTCTTCGTAGCTTCAGGTAGCTAGTTTAACCTACTAGGGTATATAAAGAAAAAGAAACATTGGTTTTATTATCTCCTTGAAATTATTAAAAAAAGAAACAATGGTAGACGAAGATCATCATCATCATCATCATCATACGTACATTGATCAAGAAATCCAAAAAAAAAAAAAAACACTGAAGAAAAAGAATGAAAGGTGCTTAATGTTTGATTCCATGATCCGCTCATTCAAAAGCCCATTGATTCTCTTTACGAACCTCTTCTTCTTCCTCAGGTGTAAAATCATTCTCAATGTTGAAGTGTGCACGAATCTGGTCTGGAGTTTTGCCCTTGATCATATCAGCAACAGTTTGGCACGTCAGGTCAAGCAAGCTTGCGATGTTTAGGTAGTTCGCAGCAAGAATGAGATCAAAGATCGTGGATTGATCTGTTTCCATGAACTGCTTATCCCAGTTCTTGAGTTCCTCCTCGGAGATAGGGTTAGCGTCATCGACGTGGTGCTTCTTGCAGTACTCCATCACTAGGGCAAGAGTCTTGCTCGTCACGTTAGCAAGACGAGTACCTTGCTAGGGTATCCTATATGGAGTTATTGAGTATAATCTACTATACATATATAGAATCGTAATATAAGCAATCAGTGATATCATATCTCCGTAATCAGTGATATCATATCTCTATAATAATTGGAAGACTTTTTTTTTTTACTTTACATATACAATCTTCACAGTAATGTAATTAAAATCTTTGATTTTCTTGTCTTTTTTAATGTTATTATTCTTAAAAACAATTTAAAGTTAAATTGAAATAATTATTATTTGTTGTTTTTATTTAGTGTCATAGCATAGCACATTCGCACCGAAAAATGTCACCTTAGAGATACTTTTATTTGGAATAAGAATTGCTTCTCAATAATTTCCTGAATATAGATTGGTATTTCGTCTTCAACTCCACCATTTTCCTACACATTTAGAATTGTAATGGGTTAGTGCATGAATTTGTAAAAGTTATTAAAAATTTAAGTTATAAGTGTTTATTTTTAATTCCAGCACTACTTACAATCTCGAAGATGAGAGTAGCCGCTGTTTTGTTGCTCAGCTTTGTCATCTCAGAGTCAAAACGACAAATGTTGCACCATCTTGACCATCATGAACAGCGAGCTCTACTCGACACCGAGCAGATTGTAATCATTGATTAAGATTACTGAGCAAAAATAAATCTTTACAATTGCATATCAACAAAGAAGGCACTGACAAATATCCCAGGCAAAATTATTGGCTTGAAGAGCTAAACAGAGGCTTAACGAAAACTATTTAAAAGCAATAAAAAATTTAGAAAGAGATTTATATCCAAACCAATATATGATTGATTGCGAGATATTTTTCTTTTAATATTGACAAAAATAACTACTCAAAAACAAATTAGAAGGAGATCATTATATGTTACCTTCTCATCGAGCAAAAGGAGGATATGCCCATGAATTCGCCATTTTTTAAAAAAGAATTGTGCATCCTAATAGAGCAAGAACCGGCTAACACAACCTGTGGAGTAATCGGTCTGAGCATCTGCATCCTAGCAGATTCTTCTTCAGAAATATCTTGACTAGTTAATTTTCTTATCTATTCTCATGTACATGGTTAAGAACACATTGTAAAGTCATGCTTTAGAATACATATTTCTTTCTCTTCGTGCAATATTTTTAGGAAAACTATTGACTTTTGTTTGGTATTTTTGTTATCAGACCTTGCATTTGGTGCTATGAGTAGGCATGAACCGACCCGTTTACAACTACTAAACATTAGAAGATGACACAAAATTATATTCCAAAAATATTAAAATAGATATATATCATTACAAACGTTGACATGTTATTTTTTCGAATTAGAGTTCTCGTAAATATCATTAAAATGAGTTTTTTTTCTAGAAATACCACTTTTAGTCTTTTTTTTTTAAATACTATTAAAATGTAATTTTTTATAAAATACCACAAAATTGAAGTAAAAATTTTATATTAAAACCTAATCGATAAATCCTAAACACTAAACCCTACCTTCTAAAAACTATACTTTAAATCTAAATATGTCAATCCAAACCTAAAAAAAGTTATATCTAATAAAAAAATAATTTATGTGTTTATGGTATTTTTGAAAGAAAAACTTCTGTGATATTTTTAGAAAAAAAGTTTGAAAAAAAAAACTGAAAAGGTGATATTTTGAGGAATTTCTCTTTTTTTCCCAATCGTTTTATGTTCCGTCGAAAGGATTACCACGTACAGCTTTGTTGTAACTCGTCTCAGCTCAATTTGATGTATCACTGGTTTCAATTTCAGTTAAATTTTGTCTTCTGTGTTAGAATTTAGGTTACCGTTGGGTTAAAATGGATTGTTTCAGTTGGGTTAAAATTGATTGTTTCTGTTGTTTCACGATGGTGTTATGTTACAATTTCTTCTAACTTGCAGTTTGGTGATACGGATCGTGGTATCACGTAGACCATGAAGCCTTAACTTATTATTAGATTATTAGGTGTCCTTTTCATAATTAGATTAAGGCTTTGGAATATTTACTTATTAAAGTTTAGGCCGGTTTAGGCTGGTTTAGGTCTGGGCATAAAAACTATATCCGAATACCCAATCCCGAACCCTACACGAAAAACCGGATTCGGGTTGGATACGGATTTACCTATAAAATCTTATTGGATTCTATTTTTTAATACTTGTGGGTTCGGGTTAGGGTCGGGTAATACCCGGTACCCATTTTGGTACCCATCAAACCTGAATATATAAATATATTTATAATATTTAGCATTAATATAATTTAATTACCCAAAATTATGATTATCATTTTAAATAATTTAATTATTTTTATATTTAAATATCAAAAATAATCAAAATATCTAAAATAGTTTGTTACATAAGTCAAGATATAGCTAAATCTATTTAAATTTAGTTAATTGTAAAGATTTTTTTTCGGGTACCCGGTAATTTTGGTACTAATCGGGTTCTGAAATTTGTAACCCGAACCGACCCAAACCCGATAGTACCCAAACCGAACCGAACCCATATATCAAAAATTATCCAATGGGTTCTATTTTTCTAAACCCGTTTACCCAAACCCGATTGGATAATATCCGAACCCGAATGGGTTACCCGAATGCCCAACCCTAGTTCGGTTGTCCTAGGGTGTATAAAAGGACTCTTTATGCTAATGAGAATATGAAGCCCCAAGAATTAACCTTAATCTCTAAGAGAGAATTAGGGTTAAAAGGGAGCTAAGCATTCATATCTTTTTTAATTCTCAAGCAATAAAGGGAGCTGAGCCGTTCGATCCGATGGGAAATTTTGATAAGATATTAGGTAAGCACTATGGAGACGATGACTTCGAAACCAGATCTGGTGTTGGTTGCGGTTCCGGTTTCAAAGATAGAAGAACCAAACCACTTGAGGAGAGAGGAGGTGGAGAGAATGACTTCGAAACCACCAGCCGTGGTTTTGAATTTAACAATTTAAATTGGTAAACCTAAATTTTTAAACTGGTAAACCTATATAATATGTAGATATAAGGGGGATATATATTTAAAATTTACAAAACATTAGTCATATATATAGTTAATCTATTAAAAATTTACATTTTTATTTTATTTTTAAAAATATAGTCCCGCGGTGTACCGCAGGTTAAAACCTAGTTTATCAAATAACGCATGACATTTACGGAATAATTTAAGAAAGATTAAGTTGTTTAATTGATTTTTTTAAATAAATCACAAATTTTTGTTTTACTAACTAATAGAATTTGCTAATGGAATAATCAAGCTGTTAAAATTGTTTAATCAAATAATTTACTGGCGTGTCTTATTTGGCTAAATCAGTGACAGTTTGTATTTAACAAAAACAATAAAAAATCAGTTAATGTTTATGATTTATTTGGAAGTCGATAAAAATTAGACATCTAATTCAGCACAACCAGTTTTTGTAAGTTCATATATATATATATATATATATATATATATATTTATATATTCAGTATTATTCACTAGTTGGTGGCCAAACCTCTTTGCAGTTAGTAGAAGCACAAACTGAAGTTGATTTCACCTCCACCATAAGAAAAAAAACAATTCAAGTAAATAAAGTTGTATTCAATTAACCGTGAAAAATATACTCTTAAGAGAAGTTAAAGAAGGCTGAGATGATAAAAGCAAAAGGATAAAAGGGAAATGTGCAAGTTATTAGGACTTCAATACTCTCTATTAGATGAGAAAAATGCTGTTAAAACCTAACTGAATTTCTCACATAGTTTATGGACAAACAAACACTTGTGGTTAAACGTTAATTTGTGGTAAGCCTATAATTTAAGGTTAAATAATAAATAAATTCAATACTACTTTCGTATATTTAAAATGAATATTGTAATCTTTTGATATATATATGTATGAAACTTATGTGTATTTTAAATATCATATATCAAAATATTTTTTTTTTATTGTCCAAAAAAAAATATTTTGATATATGATATTTAAAAGTGAAAATGGACCAGAATGACACAAATTTGAGAAAATATTGCTCGATTGACATCCTCTCTTTAGGGAAAACTAGATTAACACAATTTTCTGTTTAAATTACTAAAAGCCCAATTTGGTGTCTTAAAAAAAATGTAAAAGGAAATAAAAATTAAAAGAGAAAAAATCGAGTTTATCAAACCAAACAAACCCGACATGCATTTGGTTTTATTTCTCTAACACGAGACATAGACACAACCGCCGGCGACGGAGAGGTTTTACGGTACACCAAAAGAAACTCGATCTGTTGGGTTTTTGCGCCGGCGAATTAGAAGAGCATTCACTGGTCCCCTTTTGTTACAGCCACATACAGACGGTCGTAGTTGGCTCTCATCTTCCGCCGGCGAAATAAGAACCATAGTGGATTCGGGGGTGGTCGATTTTGTCCGGCGGTGAGTGTTGTTATTTTCCCTTATTAGAAACGATTACTGAATTGTTTGCAATTGTAGATTAACCCTGTTTTTGTTTTGGGTCTTGCTGTTCAATAGTTTTTGTGGAACTTCAAGCTCGATTTTGTCTCGATTTGGTGGAACCAATAGCTTTGGTCGGTGGTTCTTCATAAATCCGGTAAGGCTTTTTGTCTATATGATAAGATTTTGTCTCGATTTGATTTGGGTCTTGAGGTATTGCATTATTTGGTCTCGAATTGATATATTTTTTGTTTGTAGATTTGTTCAATCTTGAGTTAAGATCATGGTCTCGAATTTATATTTTTTTTGTGTGTGTCGATTTGTTCAATAGTACTCTCGAATGCTTATCTGTTTCTCTTTGAAGCCTTTATCTTAACTCTCTAGACTTCTTTCATGGCAGCCCTTACGACACACTTATAAGTATTGTGTGTGTGTCTTTTTAAAACTGTCAACTTGTGAATGATTTAGCTTTATCTTAACTGTTGTTTTTTGTTTTTGGATTAGAAGTATCTAACAATTTTGTGTTTCCTAAATGAGAGATTTATTTCATCAATGGGGTCAAATTTAGTATTTATCATATTGTTTGCTACCTTATCCTATCATTTGATGCTTTTTTTTGTATGTTTAGGAATGGCATCATCAAGCAATAGCATCAAATATCATCCTCTACTTTATGAAGAAGGAAAATCGCCTCTCCAACATAGGAGCATGAACCACAATTGTTTTGTGTCAAAAATTGGAATTTTGAGAGAAGGATTAGGTGTGGACGTGTGGGATAATCTGAAGAAATCATCTCTTGGAGTGTTTATAAAGTTTGCTGAATTGGAATACACATGGGCTGCGCAGAGAGTTCATTTTCTACTCACACATCAGCTGAGAATCAACAACATTCATGAGGTTTGGTCTTTGATCGATAATAGGCCTATTAGATTTTCTTTAAATGAGTTTGCGGAGATAACAAGCTTAAATTGTGATGCATTTGACCCTTTAGACAACTTTGATGTTGATCACCAGGATTTCTGGAAAGAAATGAAAATACCAACAACCCTTGATGGTCCTATGTGGAGTGAGTTGGTAAAGGTGATTGATTCTAGCAAATCATGGCATCTTGATAAGAGGATGATGGTTGGTAGGTTATGTCGGTTGTCAGTATGCGTACATGGAATTCATCATACATCTAGAATCCCGTTGGCGACCGCTAAGAGAGTTTTAGATCCAGTTGCTTTTGAAAAACATCCATGGGATCGGGTTGCTTTTAGTAGTCTAGTGAATTCTGTTAAGATGGTTGACTATGACAGAGATTCATACACCATACATGGGTGTGTTCATGCTATGTTAATTTGGTTGTATGAGAGTGTTACTGGAATATGAGAAAGTTATGGGTTTAGAAGGACAAAAACCACTGGTGTTCCACTTCTTGATTGGCGATCATCTCGAAAACGTATCAACTTCACAAACTTCATCCAAAACGAGAAGAAGTTGAATGGACAGGTTAGTAGTGGTGCTAGTTTGTTACTATCTTTTTTTAAAAAATACTTTTGACATCAACAAATAATTTGTGTGAATTTAAAGTTATTACCAGTGTTAATCACTTTATTCATGGCTTGTAGGTTCGTGTTAGGCATATGATTCATGTTTCAGAGGAAAACATGTATCCTCTAAGGTCTGACGCAGATGAGCATACGGATCCACACCTAGACGAGCTAATTAAAGATCTTATTCATAACCGTTTGTCTCTAGATGCTTGGAGTTGTATCAAAACAGTTGGTATAAGTTCAAAAAAGAAGAAAAGAAGTGTTGAAGCTGATAAGGTGAATGACGACAGAGGGTGGAATCCTAAGAAAAAGAGATTGACAGATAGTGATCCTAAATGTGAACAAGGAGAAAATGTAACCAACATGGAGGTAAGGTTTCATTATCCTTCACCGAACATGGTTACCGTTTTTTTGTCTTTTCTATTATGATATTAAGGAACATGTTATTGCAGGATGGTAAGGATGAAAAGTCAATTTCTTTGGATATTTGGAGGGCGATTGAGAAAATGAATGAGACTATTTCTGACTTGGGCAAAACACTCAACAATCGATTAGATGCTTTGGAGAGCAAATTTGAAACATTTGTTGAAAAAAAAATGACTGTGTTAGAAGAGAAGATGAGTGAGAGGATTAAAGCAGTGGAGAAAGAAAGAAAAGAGCCAAAAACGCTGATGGACCAAATGATGCCACTTCGCACACCATTGAAGATGATGAGGGAACAAGTAAAGCACCTGTAAGTAACATTTTCTCTTATCATGTTCAGATTTTTTTTCTCACTTATCACGTTTTGATTTTTTCTAAAACTTATCATGCTCTGTTTCTTTTTTTCACTTAACACGTTACGTTTTTTTTTTTTTTTTAAACTTCTCATGTTCCGTTTTTTTTAAAACTTATCATGTTCTGTTTTTTGTTTAAAACTTATCACGTTCTCATGTTATTTTCACTTCTCATGATCTGTTTTTTTTTAAAAACTTATCACGTTATAGTTTTCTTACCTTTTTGTGGAATGTTCTGTTTGGTTGCAGTCATGGATTGTTGAGATGAAACAGACATCACATGATGAATTTCCCACTCAAAGGGCCGTGAGGAAGGTATACACTGTCAACAATATGAAAAAGGAAGAAGATGAGATATCAGAGAATCTTCCTCTCTTTGAGAAGAAGGAATCTGTTAAGGTTGAGAAGAAGAACACTTCCAAGAAAAAGAGGAAAAATGTTCATCATTCTGACGATGTTGAAGATATTACTACCCAAGTTCATAAGGCTCAGTTGAAAATAGCTTCCAGTTCTGAAGAGACATGGTCCAACCAGGAGGATCGGTTAGCTAGTAAGAAACTCGAGGTGACACTAAAAAGCATTGGAGATGCTTTAACGAAGTTGGATGGACCTGGACCTTCGAAGCAACCAAGACACGTCCCACAATTGGCAGAATCGCATAAATATCCTTACCTTGGTAACTCGACAGTCAAGCGGATCATTACAGAGGGTGAAGCTCAGCTCAGCGATCATCTTAAGCCTGCAGATGATGAGAAACATCAGAGACTTATGGATTTCCTCAGCCTTGATAAGTATACTTCAACAACTCTTAATAGTTTAATAAAAGTTACATCATTATCTATATTTGTACTAACTCATTTCAACCAATAACAGGGAAGAACCACTTAGCACCAACAATGCAGCTGTGAGATTCTATTGGAAAATTATGACTCCAAGGAAACATTGGCCAAGCAATGACTATGGATGGTTGACAGATCATGTAAGTAAATTTTTGCTTATTTTTGTACAACTGATTTAATGACTACTGTTATTTTCCTTATTCTAGTTATGTTTTTTGAATGTAGCACATGGGTTGTGCAATGGCTATGTTCCGGAGAAGATATATGCGTGAGCCTTGTTTGTATCCTAAACAACGCATTGCCTTCTTAGATCAAGATCTGATCACAACATTGCGGAATGACTACAAACAGTTTGATATGGGGCCTAAGAATTTTGTGTTTAGGGATTCCTATGTGAAACACGCTTATGGTGAATTTCCCGAGGAGTCAGCTACGCACAAGAAATGGTGGATTGATGTGGATAACTTATACGCTTGTCTCTTTGTCAATGAAAACCATTGGGTGGCTTTGGATATTGACTTGCAGGGTAATAAAATTTACATCTATGATAGCATCCCAAGCATGGTGAGTGACGATCAAATGGCTCTTGAATTTTTGTCTTTAAGGCGAATGATCCCAGCGATGTTATGTGACATGATTCCTGAGACGATCCGTAAGAAGAGTAAATGTATGCTGGAATTGAGAAGGGTGAAGAAGAATGTCCCTCAGAATGAAAATCCAGGTGATTGTGGAATGTACGTTCTAAAGTATATTGAATGTTTAGCTCTTGGGAAAGCATTTGATGGGCTTTTCGATGAGAACATGTTGACTCTTCGGATTAAGCTTGTAGGGGAGTTATATGACGAAGTTGGAGAACTAGACATACCACCGAACATGTCTGATTCATATCCTCGAGCTAAAGATATTAAAATCCCTTCCCTCATGGATGAGTCCTTGTAGACTATTTTGTTTCATTGTCTTACGTTTTTTTAATAACGTTATCATTGTAGACTATTCTTCTTTTGCATGTGAATTACTACGTTCTCGTCTTTTTTACATGAATTATTATCTAATGCTTTTACGATTAGTGGACAAACGTAAATATAATATGAACTCACTACATTATGCAAGTTCATAATATATCACGAGTATACATAATGATTATAATTTTAAATTTAAATGCATAATGATTAAATAATTTTCAGAATTATTATCTAATGTTTTTAGGATTACTTGTGGTACACTTGTAATCATATATGAATGTACTACATTGTAATGGTTGTTTTTTTTTTAAAAGAGTTCTATATCAATATAATACATGTCTTACGATTTAAAAAGAACAAGAGAATATAAAAGAATTTGGCAACTAAAAAGAGTTCTATGTCAATGAAAGCAGCGTCAATCTCAACATGAATTTAAATAACTTGGAATTTATAGAGTACATGTCTTACGATTGTGTCCTACTTGGTTGCAATTACCGCACGTGTATAGCTTTCTTGGCTTCTTCTTTTCCATTGCAATCTCCAATGCGGATTTAATTCTTGAATTTTTTGGCCTTCCTGGTTGTTGTTTAGGTATCAGTGCTGAACATACCTTTGTTATCACATGTCCAGGAACAGATTTATCAAACTCCCTTGGCATGATGGCATTCGCGTAGGAAGTGTACATGTAGTTTTTCCGATAATAAGGATGACTCATTGAAATGCGAGAGATGTTTCTGTATTCACCGGCCGCAATTGCGTGTGCACAAGGGAGCTTCTCCGAGTCAAATCTGCGACACATACACTTTTTATCTCTCAAATTGACAACATGCAGAGATGTCCCACTTGTTACTTGTACTTGGTGTTCGTCGATATCTTGGACTGTAAGTAACTTAGCATAATCCACACGACCCTATAAAATATATAATACGATGCCACATTATACATTATATTTGAAACATAAATAACCAACATGAACATTTGCTAAGAAAGGATAAAAGAATAAACCTGGAGAATTTTCTCTACACCACGTGTCAAAACTGTTGTCATCTTCAATGCACCACTCCTTCTATCTGAAAACCACCTAGTCATCATAGACCTTATTTCTTCCAATAGTTGTACAATAGGATAACTCCTAGCATGTGACATGACCTTATTCATTGATTATGCAATGTTGCTTGTAAGCAAGTTGTACCTATCACCTAGGAAATGTACACGAGTCCACATACGCACATCAGCCCTTACGAGGTACTCATATAGTGCTGGATTCATGGCTTCTATCTGATCAAATGTGGTTTGAAAGTCAATAAGTCTACAAGAATTTGACGCCTTTTTAACCAAAGCAAATTCTGCTCGACCTTTAAACCGGACCAAAATATTCTTGTACATATGGTATGTACATATTCCCCTGCTAGACTTCGGATAAACCTTTTTAATAGCTTTCCCAATTGAATTGTGCCTATCAGAAATAATGGAAAGGCCTTCATCATCTGGTATCACACAGCTGAGTTGCTTGAAAAACCATTCCCATGATTCATCATTCTCCGTATCAACCACAGCGAAAGCAATTGGAAAAATCTGAAAATTGCCATCTTGAGTTGTTGCTGTCAGAAGTGTCCCTAAGTATTTTCCTTGTAAAAAAGTACCATCCACAACAACCACTTTCCTCAAGAATGGAAATCCCTGAATGCTTGCACCAAATGCTAGAAAACAGTACTTAAATCTTTGAACTTCATCAACTTCAAGCTGTGTAAAAGTTCCAGGATTTGCCCTTTTTATCATATACAAATATGTAGGGAGCTGCTCATAACCACTCTCTGGACTACCCTTGACCAACTCGCGAACGTGCCTTAGCGTTCGATATGTCTTCCAATAATCCATCTATCAAGAACAATATTATTTTAGATTGTTATGAAACTAAATAAACGGTATAATGCTAAATAGAACTAGAAGGAATAATTTTATCTTGATTTGAAAACGTTTATTCAACGCTTCAGCAACATGCATTGGCAGTACCTTGGGACCAACTCCACCAACAAAATCTGTGTACAACTCTCCTAGAATATGATGATCTGCTTGTCGGGCACGCATAGAGCGCTCTGTTACTGAACATGTATGTGCTGAAATAAACACACGCACCTCAAACTTGGGAAAGTGACTTAATGTTGCAGCTCTTACCCCCCACTTGCATCCTTTAACCCAAGACTTAACAATCAATAGTGTTGGTCTCGATTTGTAAACATAAAAATCAAACCTTTGTACCAAGGTTAGTATCTTCAACCGTGTTTCTAGGTGCTCCTTTGTATCATACATTTGCCCAACAGCCAAATTCACAGAAGACAAGTCTATCTTTGAGACATAAACTGGTTCTTTATTTTCTTCAATAAAAAACGATGAACTCCTTTTCTTCATTGGCAATTTATGATCCTCTTCTTCTGGCGGAATTCCATACAAGGTAAAATTCTCATCATCAGAATATGTTCCATCAGAATCATCACAATAATCAAATCTACTATCATCTTCATCGATCTTTTCATGTTTTGCTTCGCTGGTCAAATCAAGATACTCTTCTCCAACTAAATCGTTTTCATCTCTTCCTCGTTTCTTACCTTTGTGATTCGAATCAGTCCGTATTTTCTTCTTCACTTCAACACAAAGACGACATGTATCCCTTTTCAATTGTCCCAGAAAAGTGTGCAACTGACGAGAATTATCAATAATAATTGGTGGTGTATCAGCGGGTAAATCCTGCAATAACCTCGTCGAGATCTTGTAACTCAACACAACATCAAATACCTTGTTATCCAGTCTGTAATCCTCATATACCATTCCAATGCAATCATCAAAACTGCTTAGATCATTACATTCTAGAATTCGTGAACCCCTTTCATTATCGACAACAAACAACCATTTATTGTTGTCGAAGATCCAATTACCACAAACGAGAATCACCTGCTTCATATTCTCTTTATTGTGTAACGATGCACTCAAACGTGAAGGAAGCGATGAAAAAAAAAAGAACCTAAAAGGAAAATAACAGAGAAGTCGATTATGAACCCCAGAAGGAAAGAAAGCATGATTAAATCCACATTACGAGGGAAGGTAGAAGGAATCTATGGAAAAATAAGATGAATCCAAAAGAGAAAAAAAAAAAGTTAGAGTCGATATTGGGGGAGGCACGAGACAAACAAGAAAGAATAAGGAAAACCCTAGATTCTTGCCATATATGTCACCTACTTAAAAAGTCTGTCGCTTAACCATAAAGAAAATCTGTCGCAAAACACACTAATAAATCTGTCATCACCCTGAAAAAAAAATCTGTTATCAAGCAATAATATAAGAAAAAATGTCAGTAACCTCTAAAATAATTAATCTGTCATTACAGAAAACAAATCTGCTGTCACTATATTAACAAAAAAAATATGTTATCATTGTATTCATATATAATAAATCTGTTATTAAGCAGCAGATTTTATAGTAAAAAAAACAAAACTGTCATAACATAAGAAAATCTGTCACAACATATAGTGTGAATGTAGGTCAACATAACAATTTTAAAAAGACATTAGAAAATCTGTTATCAAACAACAGATTTTTCCTTCAATCAAAAAATCAGTCATAACTAAAAAAAAATCTGTTACCACTAGGTGTCAAACTAGTAAATATTTTTTCGTTTATAAATCTGTCGCAATGTGACAGATTTTTAAAGGGAAAAAAAACTGTTACAACATTCAAAAAAAATCTGCCACAAAATTCCTAAAAAATTGTCTAAAATAATGAAAATATGTCATGACTTTGTAAATAAGTCTGTCGCGTTTAAAAAATCTGGTGTTCAAAAAAAATATGTCGTTACATACTTCAAATAAATCTGCCATAAAAAAACAAATCTGCCGTCAAACTTTTCAAATTAATCTGCCATCCAAAATAAGTCTGCCAACAAAAATCTGCCATGGACAAAAAATCTGCCACTAACAAAATAATCTGCCATTACATGTTTGGCAGACTTTTATTATAAAAAAAACGAAATTGCAGGAATTTTTAATCAAGGGTAATATTGATTTTTTTTTCCTAACAAAGCAAAAAAAAGTATTTTAGGTATGAAAATAATCCAACTAACCCTCAAATTTTATGAGCTAATCTAGCAATTAACTGCTCAATTTGGGTCAAACTAGTAATTTTCCCTATTTAAAAATACACATAAATTTCTTTTCAATACAAAAAGTTAAAATTATTGACCAATGCACTTTTTGTAAGTAATTTTTTCATAGTTTTTTTGTGAATGCCAAAATTACTAAAAATAAATTACTTACCAAAAGAGATTAATTTTTCAACTTTCAAAAAAAACAAAAAAAAAAGGAGATTACTTACCAAAAGAATTACATAGTCAACTTTACAAGCAAGTTGACGAATCAAACACGCACCGTTTGGGTAAGTTCACTAGGCTCATAGTAAATTAGCTGCGCTGCGTAGCATTAGATTATTGACTTTTAACTCTTTAGTCTTATAGACGGATGAATAAAAACAGTCTTCGTTTTGAATCTCCCAGATCTCATCTCATCTCTCTCTCTCTCTCTCTCTCTCTCCTTTGCTTCTCCAAAACCTCTATTAACTAGGTTAAGCCCTCACTCTCTATCTCCATGTATATCTCTCCCAAGCTTTCTTCGTAGCTTACCGTAAATTTTTACACCTTTTTGAATGATTTGTTTGTTCCCGACGAAGCTGCCTTCGCGTCGTTTCGTCCCCCTCCTCAAATTTTCTAAGTTTTCTCTAGTTTCTGCTACGTGAGTATATGCTTTATGTTTCGAATCGAGTAGATTGAGCTATGGTCACTGTATTTTGTAAAATCTTTTGAACCCTAGTTTTCTGGATTTTTTTCTTTCTTTTTTTTGGGTCGGGCGAAACGAGCTGGGATTGACTTAATTGCTCTAGGAACTGGTTTTTTTTTTTTTTTTTTTTTGTTAGATTGAGATATTGCTTTCTTATTCTTCATTCTTGAGCAATTTACGTTAATCAAATGTTGTTATTGCTTAAGGGAACTAAATCTTGTGTGGCTTGATTTGGATATGAATCTATGGTTTGTTGATTCGTTTCTTAAGGGAACTAAATCTTGTGTGCCTTGTGTTGGATATGATTCTTTTGGTCTTGAAATAGTGTTTTGAATGCTATTTAATGTGTAATTTTGTTCTGGGATTTCTGATACTGTTGTTTTCTTACTACAGGGTATTTTTTTTATGGGTGATTTGTGAAATTGTTTTGAGGATATAAGCTTTACAATTTTGTTTAATAATGGAAGCGGAGGATGGGCTTGACCTACCAGCTTCAAGCAGTTTTGGTTCTGAAGTACAGAAAAGTAGTATTGAATCTGGGAATAGGTCACCTGAGGCTAATCCTATAGTTGGCAATGATGAGAACGTGAAAAGAAATTTAGATATGGAGACGGATTTGGATCCAGTGGAAGAGAATTTGAGAACTGTGGGGGGGCAGGAGTCTGGGGAAATATTAACAGAGCAGGTTGGTGACGGTATCAATGTGAGTGTTGAAAGTTTGGTGGTAGATGAGAACGTGGGTATCAAAAAGGAGACACTAATTCAAAGTGCTACTTTGGATGTTAGTTGTATCCTTTTCTTTGCCCTTCTATTTTGAAGGTTGCTCGCAATTATGATAAGACATGGCACCTGATCTGTTTTTGTAGTTATTTGCTACTCAGACTCGACGCCTGTGATTATGTTATCTTCTTCTGTTTTTCCATAATTCGTCATAGCAGCTAAATCGGGTGTTAAAAGACCCCGAACATCGTCTGACGAGCAGCAGCCTACTGTCTATGTTACTTATAAACACTTGACGAGGTTAGTTGAAAAACGAGTCACAACTCAACTGCATGTAATTTTAAGTTGCATAAAGTGGTGTTTACACAAGCAGTCCCGTTATTATGTGATTCTCGGATTTACCATTGAATCAATTTTTAATGGACTGCATCTTTCAGAGCTAGCAAGCAGAAGCTGGAAAGTTTATTACAGCAATGGTCAGAATGGGAGGCTGAATATACGTCCTTGGCTCAGGTATCTCTGAATGGAGAAGGTCATTTACTCTCTAAAATGTTCTCTTTAGCATAATTAATTGTGAATGAATGCAATCATTCTTCAATGTTTGATTTAATTAAGATTTCGTTAAGGGAATCTTTGTTGGATATCGAGCTGAAGAAGTGTGCAAGAATATGATACTAAATAATCGTGGACCATATAAAGTATCTATTATATTATGCATGCTTTGGATCTCCAGTTTGCTATCCTTGCATTAAATAGGCCTTAAAGTATGTATTATTGTTTATGATGTGGATCTTCAGTTTTCTATCCTTGCATTAGGTAAGCCTTAGCCATATTTGTACTAAGGAACCAATTATTTTCTTATGTAAAACAGAACTAGCATTGACTAAGGCATCCTTATCATAGTCCCTAACATCGAAATCATCTAGTTTATATGATAAGATTATAGACTTCACATGGGGAAGTTGTTCGTTGATTAGGTTTTCGAATAAATTTTTTGACTTATCATGTATGAAACTTAAAGGTATAATCTTTTCACTGGTTATATGCTCAGAATCAAGAAAAACCATTAGAATCTGGTGAAGAGATATATTTCCCTGCCTTACGTGTTGGATTGCAGAAGACTTCATCTGTGGTGAGTGAAAATGTTGTCAACGCTATTAAAAGTTGTTAACTATCTATATCAGTAATCTTCATAACATGACAATTGGTGCATTCTTGCATATGCAGTCATTCTGGATCGATAACCAAACTGGCCCGAAGCCGTTGGAAGAGTTTGTTCTAGTGGAAAGTAGCACCACTCCTCTTTATGACCGTGAATTTGCAATTGGTTTAAATTCAGCAGATGGCTCAAGAAACTTGGAAGGGTAAATTAAATCTTAGATTTGTATCAACTTCCATCTGTTTCTTATTTAAGACTGTGATACATCCTTTAATTTTTCTTTGCTTTTATTTGTTGTAGAACAACCTAACCGTGAATGTTTTAATGATCTTGCATTCATGTAACATTTAATGTATCTGTTGTTTCAGAGGATTGGAGATTATTGATGATGATCCTCCACGTTGCTTCAATTGTGGTGGCTACAGTCATTCCTTAAGAGAATGTCCAAAGCCTTTTGATCGGTTAGCGGTTAATAGTGCTCGGAAGCTTCAGAAATCCAAACGAAATCAGAGTAGTAGTGGGCCCCGTCTACCATCGAGATATTATCAAAAACCTCAAACTGGAAAGTATGATGGCTTGAAACCCGGCACACTTGATGCAGAGACACGTCAGCTTCTGAATCTTGGGGTAATTTTGAACCTTGTCTTTCTGTGTATAGGTTCTTACCTATATTCTCGATTCAAGATTTCTTAGATCATTGCTTTCCTCTTTTGAAGGAACTAGATCCTCCTCCTTGGCTTAACAGAATGCGAGAGATTGGGTACCCTCCAGGATACTTAGGTAAGCTTTTCTACTCTGTTTTCTTATCATTCATGTACATGGAAAAGAATTGGGTTTTGCTGTTATCGCACAGGACCTAAACTGTATTAGATGTTCTCACACTTTCTATTGTATCTGCTTCATCCTGTCTCCAGCTCCAGAAGATGACCATTTGTCTAGAATCACTATATTTGGAGAAGAGGTGGAGACTCGGGAGGAAATAGAGAGTGAGGATGGAGAAATTTTGGAAAAAGCACACCCTCCAGAGCCAGAAATGAAAAAGACAGTCGAGTTTCCAGGAATTAACGCTCCCTTGCCAGAAAACGCAGATGAGTGGCTTTGGGAAGCTGCACCTTCACAGAGGAACAACAGCAGAAGCGGCCGATGGCAGCAAAGAACAAGCAGAGGAAATGATTACAGAGACGATGGTCCGCTTGGTGTTGAATCATCGAGTTATCCTCCAAGGTATGGCAGTAGATATGATTACGGGTATGGGTCAAAAGATTATAGTTCGAGATCAAGAAGCCCGGAGTTAGATAGATCTGTATCCGAAAGAAGTAAGAGGGATTATTCTTTTTATGACGCTGATTTCCGGGAGAGAGATAAAGACAGAGATAGAGACAGGAACAGGGATAGGAACAGAGACTGGGATAGGGACAGGGATATGGACAGAGACTGGGATAGGGACAGGGATGATCGTGATTGGTCTTATAGGTTAAGCAGCAGAAGATGAAACTGTGAGATTGTTAGCTGTGTATCATGTATGTGTATGGTTAGGGTTTCCTTTTCTACATTCTCTTTCTCTCTCTCTAAGTTGAATTTGTTGTTGTATCATGTCCATGAAAGTGGAAGCTTTTTTTTTCTTAGTTACCAGACTTTGGGTTTATACTTTTGACTTTTATACTTTTTGATTTAGTCTGCTAGAAAGGTAGTATCTCCTCTAGCAAGTTTCTTTTGACGCATAAGGTTTTACTATTTTGGGTATGTCTTCAAAACTATCTGTATCTCCCTCGAATGTTTTATATAGCACCACAACTCCACAGAATTCGAACCTCCATGTCGGGCCACACAAATCGGAAGTCGTAGTCCAGTTTCCTCTTAATTTGGAAGTTCCTAACGTACGTTGAATTTGTTGGTTTAAGACTTAAACTGATACTAAACTACTTAAAACTAACAATAAACCAAATTAAAAATCTGAAGCATCTCCTCCATCTCTCGATCACGAAACCAACAAATACGTTAAAGAATCTCAGAATCATGAAACCAACAATTGCAGAGTTAAGCTACAATGGCCTTTTGCGCAATCTTGGCGTGTAAGTCTTTCATCATCTTGTCTTGGGTTAAGGCAAGATCTTGCATTATCTTCAGGAGTCTTTCTTCTTGTTGAGGGCTCCTTGAAGTGATAGGTTTCTGAGTGTCAAAGAAGTAGCTTTTGTTGACATCGACGTTCATGACTTCTTGTGGATCCAAGTGTTGGTCCATCGAGGAGCAATATCCTTCTCCGTGGTATGGATTAGGTGAATGGGAAGCTTGTCCCATAGGTGCTCGATCTCCAGAGGATCGAGTAACAGGTGGGCAACGAGGTGCCTAAGTGGTGATGCATGGGATGGTCGAGAGTGACCAATGCGAGAACCATGCATTCAACAAAATTGTTTGGATGATTCTCCGTCCGTGGCTTAGTAATGTGATATAAGTTGTGCAATTGTGAGGTTTTGAAATTCATAAGGAAGAGCGTCGAGGTCCATCCTCAATGATGAGGCCTACGTATCGGCCGTACCGTGCCTTTGGTGCCGACGTCAAGCAACTAGCGAATGGGCAAGGATCATGAGTAACGTCTAGGACACCTTGCTTTTTAATTTTTTCTTTTTGATTTTCATTTGTTTCAGGAGACCTTGAGGATGAACCTCGACGCTCTCCCATACGATTTTCAGAATCTCACAATCGCAAAACTTATGTCGCATTACCGAGCCACGCATGGAGACCCATCCGGACCGTCAGTTCACTCGATGCATGATTCTTGCATTTGTCACTCTCGACCAGCCCATGTACCACCACCTAGGCGCCCTTGTCGCCTATCTTTTACTTGACCATTCGGAGGCCAGGCACTCATGGGACCAAGTCACTCACCCTATGACCACGCTGTCAACTCATTTACTCTGTACAACGCGGATCTTCCATGCTTCGCCACAGACCATCACTTTGATCCACAAGAAGTCATGAATGTCGATGTCAATGAAAACTTTTTCTTTGACACTTGCAAACCAATCACTTCAAGGAGCTCTCACACTGAAGACAAGCTCATGAAGATGATGAAATAACTTATTTTGAGTCAAAAGCAGGCCGATAAAGTTTTACACGCTAAATTTGATAAGATGAGTATCGAATTCGGAGCTAAGTTTGAGGCTATGACCGAGGACATTACACGCTTGGAGGAACGAATAGAAGCCATCAACAATCAAGTTACGTACGACATGGAGTATATTGATAATGATAGAACAAAGATTATCAACATGGGTTACGCCATTGATACCATTGAGAACCGCCTAGAGTGGAAGATTGAAGCCTTACAACAAGTATTCAATAACCCAGACGAATGCAAAAATTGGAGTTATGATCAAGTCTATCACCCTATTGAAGATGAAGAAGGATATGGAACCTCACATGAGTATCCAACTGATCATTATGAAGATTTGCCAATAGAGAATGATGAGTCTTATGATCTATCATCTACTAAAGAAGATGGAGAAGAAGAGTTTAAAGACTTTCTACTGTTGCATGACATTTCAGATTCCTAATGAAGAAATTCCTAAATCAAGGAGCGTGATTCTTGGCTCGAGACATATTCAGTTAAACATGAAGATTCGACAGTTACGAGCAATAAAGCCAAGATCAAAACAGACGCACTCAAAGAGAATTATTGCATTTAATGTATGAATTTATGATTTAATTTAGTATTAGTAGTAGAGTTGTAACCTCGCTTGAGGTAGCTGATCTTCAAGGCAAAAATCTTAATAAAGTACATTCTTCCACAAATAATTGTTCTGAAGGAGTGTTGATCTTCAAGGCAAAAATCTCAACATCATGTCCTTCTGGTATCAACGGCTGAATGGCAGATCAATTTTGAGAGTGTTGGTGAGGAGTGTCGAAATCTGCGACTCTTCGAGTTAATGAATCACAAGTATGACAACCCATTCTGCGGACCCCAAAAGCCCAGCGCTAGCCGTCCCAACGGACTCCAAGTGACAGCTTGTCCTGTGGGAAGGTTGTTAAAGGGTGGGGACTACGGTTCGAGGAACGTATGGCGCACCAATAACCTACTGGTGGATTTGGATGAATATTTCCATTTCCACAGTGAGGGGTTAGGATGGATGCCCTGCAGGGCCAGCTTGGGGCCTATGGGGGCAAGTTAGCGGGTAGGCTAGTGGGGTCCACGGGACGGGTTTTTACAACAAGCTACAGCGATTTCTTGATCATTCCTCCAAGGTGGTGGATCGTCAAGCTCTCTCGGGCCTTGGTTTTGGTCCTGCATTCGAGCTAGGCTTGAGAGTACTTGAAACGAAAAATAAGAATATTATAGTAAACTCAAAAATAAAACGTCTTATACGATATCCTAGTCCTAAACTCGTAGGTAACCTAAGTAGTCCCCGAAAACGGTGCCAAAAGCCTTATGTGTATGGGTTTCACCTCAATCTTTTACCTCAAAAGACCACCTGACTACTGTAATAGCAGTTAATCGGTTGTAGTATTTAAGGATCGATCTCACATAGACTAATAAGCTACGCGTCAAGTTTTATGAAGAAGGAATATGGCTAAGACAAAATAAAGGGGGTTTGTTGTGGGGTTTATTACGAACAAAGTGTTGGGCAACAGATAATCCTTATGGTATCATGGATTGAATCATACTAAGAAACTAAACAGGGAATTTCCAACCATTAATGTTCAAGAACTCAAATGTGGATTAAGAAACTCGCCTATTCCCACAGAACCGGATCACTATGTCTAGACAACCTATGTTAATCTATTTACACGGGTAATAGGAGCTAAATATACCTAAACAATCCAACTTTGATATGTTGATGCCTCTCTATTTTACACCTTTTTAGGCATTTTTTTATCATGTTTTGCATTGTCTAGAGTATAATCTTAGCATGTTTAGGTCTTTAACCTTAGATATTTGCATTTAGGTTGTTTAGGGTTTTGCAATTTTGCATTGTTATACTTTGGATAAAAACAGGTGCTTTGGAGCTTAAAAATAACCAGAATGAGGAGTCACTCGAGCATGTACCCGAAGGTGTGATCATGCAGAAGAACAACCTGAAGCCTTCACCTGAACAAGCAGATCTAAGCGCAAGAGGAACCACCCAAAGCCCAACTCGAAGAGGTGCATTGACCCTAGCCTCGTTAGGACTTCGGATAATGGCTGTGCGGCTAGGTCAAAGGGTTTCCATATATAAACCCCTTCCTATATTGGCAGCCACACAGAAAAAGCGAGAGCTTAGAGAGAGATTGAGAGCCGATTTTACAGTAATTTTTTTTAGGATTTCTTATTTCTATTTTTACAATTCTTCTACTTAGATTCTGTATTACATTTCACTTCTTTCGAATACATTATTTTCTTTCGTTTATCAATATCTTTATTATGAAGTTCCTGTTCGTTTCTCTGCTTATGTCGATTATAATGAGATCAGTGTACTGAACCAAAGTTTCTAGGGATGGGATAGGCTTGTAGGTATTATTAATCGATTAGGATGTTTTAGATTGAGTGTTTATATGAAATATCCCTTCTGCATTAATGTTCTTAGTGCTAGTTTCAAACCGAGAGATTAGGATTAGATTCTAGGTATTTCTGCACCGAGAGATGTACGATGAAATGCCTGAATAAACTAATGCCAGAGATTTACTCACTTAGCCTAAGAGATTAGATGAGCAAGGAGTTTATTGATGATAGTGAATTGGATTTTAATGCCTACTTGGTCATGTTTCTCCAATGAGAATTGGGCAAGAAAGTGATTAAGGTTGATTTTTTCTACCATGAGAGTGGATTAGCAAGGTCCAGAAATTCATTGTCTAGGAAATATATTGCTTGAGGCCTATAAAACATTCTAGGTTGGTTAGGAATACTTATGAACCGATTACCCCATCCTTAAGAGCTTTCGTATTTTGATTGTTTAAACTTTTATCATTCACTCGACCACCAATCCGACGTGGTACTCGATCATCAACATCATGTGGTGCCTCGAGTTGTTCGTCATTCTGTTCTTGTTTTCTTATCAGCCGATCACCTACTCGATCCGGTACTCGATTGCTTGCATCGTGTACCTCAATCGTGTAGTTCTTTGTTTTATTCTTATTATTTTTGTTTGTTCGAGGTTGTTAGATAAAACCACTTTATTGATTGGCTTGACTTGCATTGCCTTGAGTGCATCCTATCTATTTACAACAACCATTTGGATTAATAACCCTTTATACAACAATTGCATAGGGAATTGATACCCTGGGTGTAAAAAATCTATATCAATTTGGCGCTGTTGTCATTTGGTTGATTTATTTATTATGTTTAGGATTTCAAAACTTACTTCATCAAGTTCTTTTTATTTTATTTATTTTGGTACTGACTTCTTTGTCTTTTATGCTTGTTTGTTTTGTGTTTCAGGTACAACCTGATCACCAGGATCGCGTTGACCATCAAGGAGTGCATACGAAAACGATCCAAAGGTAGCCAAAGCAACAACCTGAGGTGGAAATGAATCAGAAAAACGGTCCAACTGCCCCTCAAGAGAGGAGCAACATTGGAGCTGGAGATGCTCCATCTACTCATACTCAGAGGCATGACATTGTGCCTCCTACTGTTCAGAACAACAAGTTTGAGATCAAGAGTTGTCTCATCCAGATGATCCAGAGCAACAAGTTTCATAGATTACCAATGGAGGATCCATTGGATCATCTAGATGAGTTTGATAGGCTCTGCAGCCTAACCAAAATTAATGGAATCGGTGAAGATGGCTTCAAACTGAGCCTAAGGAGTCTATCACCACATGAGAGGATTGTAGGAAGGGCTTCCTAGCTAATTTCTTCTCCAACTCCATAACTACAAGGCTGAGGAATGGCATCTCTAGCTTTTTCAGAAGAATAATGAAACGTTTGTCGAAGCCTTCGAACGTTTCAAGGGATATGCCAGTCGGTGCCCACATTATGGATTCAGCAATGCGTCCTTACTCAGCACCGTCTACCGCAGCGTTGTCCCTAAGATCAGAATGTTGTTGGACATAACTAGTAATGGCAACTTCCTCAACAAGGATGTTGATGATGGTTGGGCTCTTGTGGAGAACTTGGCTTAATCTGATAGTCACTACAATGAGGACTATGACCGGATAATCAAATCGCCAGGAAACAAAGACGAGAAGTATATAAGGGATATGAAAGCCCTTAACGACAAGTTGGACAAGATACTCCTCAGCAAGCGCACAACATCAGCTTTGTCTCTGACGAAGACTAGTCTCAGCAACAAGATCAGGAGACTGTGTAGAATGAAGATGTCAACTACATCAACAATCAGGATGGCTACAACAAAGGTTACAATCAGTACAATGCGAGTCCACCAAACCAAACTGTCCCATACAATAGAGGCTACAACCAATGACCTCAGTACCTTGGTCGCCCCCAACAACCCGATTTGGAACAAGACCTGCATAGCCACCTAAAACAAATTTTGCTAACTCAGACAAGTCAAACCATTAACACAGCAAAGAGATTCACTGACATGGACAGTCTCATCGCAACCACCACTAAGGGTCTGGACCATAATTTTGACACTATGAACTCCCGAATCAAGCAGGTTGAGGGCAAGATTACGTCTACCTTTGTTACACGCGCACCCACACTGCAATTGTCTTACACATTGGACGCATGTTACCAACCCGGGAAGCACCAAATACCATCACCTAGGACAGTGATGACATAGATGGGGATAATTTTGGTTAGGAAACAAATCAGCAGCTCCACCCGATCCAGCACCCGACTACTCGTGTACCTGATTGGGTTGACCCTCGATTAGAACTGAATCCTTCTAATAAGACAGGTGGCGAAAAGCAGAAGGAAATACACTTTATTCCCCCGCTTTACAAGCCGCCTTTACCATTTCCTGGGAGGTTTCACAAAGAATTTCTAGAGAAATACAAGGCCTTGTTCGACAAACAGATTAAGGAGGTTTGTATGCCTCTAATGGACGCATTTGCCCTCATACCTCCATACCAGAAATTCCTGAAAGATGTAGTGATAAAGAGAATCAAGCAAGTCCAATGGACGGTCATTGTAGTGACCCTCACTACGGGCTAAAAATTTTCCTGAGGAATTGACCCGAGAAGGGCTCAAAAAGGAAGAGAGATGGAGGCAGAAAGGAACTGCCGAGAGATGTCCGAGAAAAATTAAATCGAGCAACAGGCCGATTAATTAGTACATACCAGGGTATGTGGTACGCGCAGGACAGCGTATAGGAACGGACGAGTAGACGACCATGCGAACAGTACCGTAACCATGGAAGGTTACGGGAAACGAGAAGTAACCCGCTAAAATAATATTTTATTCAAAATGGAGTTAGTGGGTAATTAATTAATTAGTTTTAGTCGACTTTCCACTAACTACTTAATTAATCGAAAATGGAGTGAGTGGGAGATTAGTTTATTAAGAAATCGGCTAAGTGGGGAGGAATATTCTCCCACTCACATGAGAAGAAGAATGTGGTGATGACACCTCACTTCTTCGTTTTTGCCAAGTGTTGGCGAGAGAGAATGTGGAGCTGCCACATACCCCCCTGCGTGTGCTTCAAGTGCTTGCCCACACTCTCTATTTAAAGCCTCTCTTTTTCTCACATGGAGAGAAAAAGAGGAAGAAATTTCTAAAGGCTGTTGGCGAGAGAGTGGAGAAGAAAAGAGAGAATTTCTTCTAAGTATGAGAATAAAGAATTGTTGAGAGCTTCATCTGCGAGAAGAGATCTTGAAGCAAAGAAGAGATAGAGCTTGGGAAGCTGAAGATCTACGAAAATCAGTGAGTTTCAGGGAGGATATCTTCGATCTAGCTTGGTGTTGGTAGACCCAAGCTAGAGTCGATTTGCATGTGCATATAGTTGCATTCATCTTAATTTCTTGCTAGTTTTCTTGAAGTTTTGCATTTTGGTTAGGAGATTCCATGGTAAATCTCAAGCATTGATGTGGATATCCGCTTGATTGATGTGTTGCATGTGACGTTCCATGGTAGATCTCAAGCGTTGATATGGATATCCGCTTGAATGATCTATTGCATGTGAGGAATTCCCCTGATAGATCTCAAATGTTGATGTGGAAATCCGCTTGATTGATGTGTTGCATGTGAGGTTGTTCCATGGAAAATCTCAAGCGTTGATGTGAATATCCGCTTGATCGATCCTTTCCATGTGAGTTTGATCCATGGTGGATCTCAAGCGTTGATGGGGGAGATCCGCTTGATTGATCTATTGCATGTGAGGTTTTTGTTGGTTGTTGTTGCATTTTTTATGCATGTTGCGTGTTGTTGTTTTTGTTGAGGTTTATGATTCTTTAAGATTATAAACCTACAACCTTGTGAATTGGTTGGTCTTAGTGCGTGGCATTCGTTGATGTGGAGATCCGAACGGCCATAAGCGCACTAAGAGTGGAGATATGTCCGTCCTTCCTTGTGAAGTCGTTGCAGCATGCAGCCTAGCTATGCATGTTGTAACGAAGAGCTCAGTCATGGCTCGCTACCTTGACTGATGCTTACACGACGGTGTATTTGGGGTTTTATTCTGGTTGCATGCCTTTGTGGTTGCAATGCAGAGATAAAAGGGAAAGGAATGGAAGGCGGAATATCTGGGCCCTAGTAAAACTTGTTTAAAAACTATTCTTTTTATTCAAGTTTTGCGTGTTGCATTGATTGCTTGCGTGTGATTGTTTGCTTTGCTTACTTCCGCATGCTTTCTCTGATTGTTTGATTGTTGTGTGTGGTGATTGATTCCTTGTGATTTGGGGTGGGGTTGGGAATCTAATCTTCTGCAGGGACCCTGAGACTCACTAAGTAATTTTAGATTACTTATGATAGAATTTTGTCCTGCAGGTAACCACTAGAGAGAAGTTAGAGGGCGTGTTGTACGATAGGAGCCCGAAGTAGTTTTATTTTGTGTCTTTGTGTAAAAGAAAAAGTATGCATCTTTTTGTTAAAACCCATATGTAAAATCTTTTTGGCATTAGGCCTAGCCACAAACGTTATAAATTTTGGTATGTGACATATTATTTACTTGATAAAAATCGGTTTTATATTCGAGTGCGGGATATGGCTGAAGTGAACTAGTCCGGATTGGCTCAACACTTAGACGTCACGAGGGTTGCAAAGCCTAAGTGATGTCCATAGTGGTGGAAATATCATCGATGGACTGGTTAAAGGTCTAAATGGGTTTTAGAACCTCGGCTGGATCATTGGTGACTATTTCCACGGTAACGTCCGGGACTGTTCTGACCGGGGCTGGCCATAGCACGGTTCGGGGGCGTTACAACGGGTGGTATCAGAGCATGGTTATGATGCTTCGCCGAACTCGTATATTTTCTTATATTTTATTTATCGAGTCAAATGGTCGCATAAAGGCACTTAGGAATACTGGTTCGTTCAGCACTTTAGGTATATGGGATTAAGTACCTTGCTGTCGATGGTTGCAGATGTCCGGTCAAGGTTCGAGAGGAACTAGATCGAGGGACTCTTCACCAGAGCGAGGGGAGAGTAGGGAACAACCGTTTGGGAAAGAGGACCCTTGGGGTCAACGTTTGAGCCAGAGGAATGGGGTTCGCATGAGAGTAATGGGCCCTAGTATGATGATGAGTATGTTTACTACACACCAAGTGTTAGTGACATGTACAATTGGGGATGGGGATATCCCGGAGATACACTAATGTATTCTCCAGTGGCGTCTGCTCGTTATGAGACGCCAGAGTTTATGTATCCGCAACGTCAACGGCATACACCGGTTGAGCAGTACGCGACAACCAAATGTGGCTATTCCAGGTGGAGACCAGGGAGGTCAGGAAGGTGATAACAAAGCACCTAGAACATCGGAGACTCAACAAACTCTTTTGATGATTCAGACTCTCTTGACTCACATGCTACATCAACAGCAACATCAAAATCAAGGAGACCCGCTAGCTGAGACGTTGATGGGCTAGTTCGTGAGATTGGTGAAAATGATGAAGGATCTAGGTGTCCGAAAGTTCAAAGGAGAGACGGACACGATGCAAGCAGATCGGCGGCTACACAATCTGGAAATGCACTTTGATACGTCTGAATGCCCTATGGAGTACCGAAGGCGTATCGCGGTTAACTTGTTGGAGGAAGATGCAGGAGCATGGTGGGATACGGTGGTTTCTCGCTACCGCTTTGTGCCAAGAAGTTTCTGGACGTGTTTGTCATCATTTTCATCAACGACATCTTGTTTTATTCTAAGAGCCCTGAGGAGCATGCAATGCATTTGAGATTAGTTTTGGAGAAGCTGCGGGAGCAGAAGTTTGCTAAGTTGAGCAAGTGTAGTTTCTAGCAGCGGGAGATGGGTTTTGGGGGTCATATTGTTTCTACAGAGGGGGTTTCTGTAGATCCGGAGAAGATTCATGCTATCAGAGATTGGCCTAGACCGTAGAATGCCAAAGAGATCATGAGTTTTCTTGGTTTGGCAGGTTATTACAGGAGATTTGTACAGGGGTTTGCGAGCAAAGCACGTCCGATAACTAAGTTGACAGGGAAGGATGTTCCTTTTGTTTGGTAATAGGAGTGCGAGGAGGGCTTTACAATCCTAAAGGAGATGTTGACTACTACGCCAGTATTGGCTTTGCCTGAGCAGGGAGAAACCTATGTGGTTTATACAGATGCATCTAGAGTTGGTTTGGGGTGTGTGTTGATGCAGCATGGGAAGGTGATTGCCTACGCTTTGCGGCAGTTGTAGAAGCATGAGGACAAATATCCTACTCATGATTTGGAGATGGCTACTGTAATTTTTGCCCTGAAGATTTGGAGATCTTATCTTTATAGTGCAGAAGTACAGGTGTTTACAGATCATATGAGCCTGAAGTATATATTCACGGAGCCTGAACTGAACATGAGAAAGAGGCGGTGGATGGAGCTGGTGGCAGATTATGATTTGGAGATAGCCTATCACCCTCGTAAGGCTAACTTGGTTGTAGATGCTCTGAGTCGGAAGAGGGTAGCTTCGGCTCAGGAGCAGGACATGGATTCTCTGGTAGGAGAGATTAGTGCATTGAGGTTGTGTGCTGTTTCTCAGGAGCCGTTGGGTTTGGAGGCGGTTGATAGAGCAAACCTTCTAAGCAGGGTGCGGTTGGCTCAGGAGAAGGATTTGGGGTTGGTGATGCCTCTAAGGATGTTGATTCAGAGTACCAGGTCTCAGCTAATGCTACCATATTGGTGCACGGACGGATTTGTGTGCCCAAGGATGAGGAGTTGAGGCAGGAGATCCTGAGAGACGCTTATGAGAGCATGTTTTCTATTCATCTAGGAGCGACTAAGATGTACCGTGATCTCAACAGGTAGTATCTATGGGTCGGGATGAAGAAGGATGTAGCTAGTTGGGTCGCGAGGTGCGATGTGTGTCAGCTATTGAAGGCTAAGCATCAGGTTCCAGGTGGATTGCTAAAGAGTATGCCCATTCTAGAGTGGAAGTGAGATATGATCACGATGGACTTCGTGGTAGAATTTCCAGTGTCTTGGACCTTTGGTGTTATTTGGGTCATTGTAGACCGGTTGACTAAGTCGGCACATTTTCTGGCCATTAAGAAGACGGATGGAGCAACGGTCTTGGCTACGAAATATGTGAAAGAGATAGTCAGGTTTCATGGGGTCGCAGCGAGTATTGTGTCTGATAGGGATTCTAAGTTCACTTCGGTGTTCTGGAAGGCATTTCAGGCAGAGATAAGCACTAAGGTGCATATGAGTACAACTTATCATCCCCAGACGGATGGACATTCAGAGAGGAGGATCCAGACGTTGGAGGTTTTGTTGAGGATGTGTCTGTTGGATTGGGTGGCCATTGGATGGATCACTTGTGCTTGGTAGAGTTTGCTTACAACAACAGTTACCAGACGAGTATTAGGATGGCTCCTTATGAGGCTTTGTATAGGAGGTCATGTCGTACATCGTTATGCTGGATTCAGGTGGGGGAGAGAAGCATGTTCGTGGCAATTTTTACTCAGGAGACCTCGGAGAAGATTCGGGTTTCGAAGCTGAACATGAGGGAAGCTCAGGATCGGCAGAAGAGTTATGCCGATAGGCGGAGGAGAGATCTTGAGTTTCAGATAGGAGACAGAGTGTACCACAAGATGGCCATGTTGCGGGGTCCGAACAGGTCATCGGTTTTTGGCTAAGATTCCTGAGGATCTTCAGCCTAACATGACTTTGGAGGCGAGACCAGTGAGGGTTTTCGAGAGGAGGATCAAGGAACTTCGGAAGAAGAAAATTCCTTTGATGAGAGTCCTTTGGGACTGTGATGGTGTAGAGGAGCAGATTTGGGAGCCGTAGGCGAGGATGAAGGGAAGGTTCAAGAAGTGGTTTGAGAAGCAGGGCGCGTCTGAGCTTGTCTAGTCTGGTCCCAGTTGTAGTCTGTGGCTAGAACGGGAATGGAGTATTCCAGTCCATCTCTCTTGATACTTGGCCGCTTATTGGTGGTTGGTTGTGCGACTAAGTACCAAGTTGAGGTGGTGTTCAGGATATGAGTTTTCGTGAAGGCGCACTACTAAATTAAAAGAGAAAGTTTCTAAAAATAGAAGTTTCCAGATGGCATCATACTTGTTTGCACAAGGCCGTGTGGGCCCAACTCATGTGATACCGATAGCTCGATCGACTTTGTGGCCAGAGAGTGGGAGTGGTATGTTTGCTTCGGATGACGATCTGAGAGCGCGTTTTAGGGTGACGACCCAAGAGCGGGATTTTGAGACTCCCTAGATACCGTAGTTGTGAGCCGCACTCGGTAGTGAGTCGGTATGTCTCGAGGGTTACGACCTGAGAGCAGGGGGAGTTAGTGTGAGTGACTTCCTGGAGCCGTAGCTTAAGGTGGTTAGCCTGATAGCGAGCCGGCATTATTCATTGGTTTCGACCGCGGACGGGGAAAGCACTGAGTTGTGAGCAAATGATGTTTAGGATGTGTGCGGGCTGTTGCGACAGTGGCACGAAAATCTTGGTTGATGGTGTTTAGTCCGACCGGAGGACGTGCAGGCCGTGTTAACGGTGGCACAAAGGTCCTTGGCGGATGAACGGTGCTGCGGGATTCGAGGATGAATCCTTGTTGGTGGGGAAGAATTGTAACATCCGCGAACCAAGTAGTGTTATTTGGGGATGGGTGTCAATCGACACCAGGGGGTGTGTCGATCGACACCAGGGGGTGTGTCGATCGACACCAGCTTTTCTGGTTCGACCAGATTGTTTAAATTCATGATTTTTGGTTTGGTTTGGTTTATTTGGGTTGTCCAAACCGGGTATATAAGCGGAGAAGCGACGAAAGTGAGGATTTTTGGGTTGTTTGGTCGCCGCTTGAGAGAAGAAAAGAGAGAAAAAGAGAGAAAGCGTTTGAGAGTGTTCTTGAGAGATTTTGGCTTGTTCTTGGTGGTTTTTGGTGAGATTTGTTGCTGTGGAAGGGAGTGTGGTTGCTGGGAACGAAGTAGAAGCTTTTTAAGGTGTTGTTTCCACCGTTTCTCAATCAAATCTTCCTATAAAAGAGGTGAGTGCATGACCATGGCTTGTCTGAGCTTGAGAATTCTATGTTTTATGTTCTTTGAGTTGTTTAATTGATTCCTTGCTTGCTTGTCGTCAATTTGGGGTTTATATGGCCTTATGTGGCATGTGGAAGAGTTTGGGACGCTTGGGAATCGTTTGGAGGCGGAGATCTGCAATGGAGCTTCAGGGAAGACGATGTTCGACATTAGTGTCGATCGACACCATTGGTGCGCCGGTCAACACCAGAGCGAGGACAGCTCGAGAATTCTATGGAGTGTCGATCGACACCATGTGGAGGTGTCGGTCGACACCAACTTTAGTTTGATGATTGCTTGCTTCCTGGTTTGATTGTATTTGTTTGATGATTGTTTGACATTGGATTATCAATTGCTTGTGTATAGCCCAGTAGATGGAAGGATTGACTCACTGAGTGTTTATGACAATACTCATGCATTTCAATTTGTGTTTGTGGTGCAGGTAAAGGCAAAGTGTGATCGTGGCTTCAAGGCGATGAGGAGGAGGATGTTCTAGAGGCTTGATTGATTGTGGTCTAGCTATTTTTAGGTTGCTAGAATTGAGTTGATGGAATATTGTAGGATGTTGAAATTTGGTTATTGACTTGTTGGTTATTGGATTATTTATTGTTGGAATCTGGAATCTTTATTGGTTTAATGGAATTGTTTGGTTATTTGATTTTGTTGGTTGTTGTTAGGTTGTTAGTGGGTATGAGACCACTAGAAAATTATTCTTATTATAGAAAATACGAGAATGATTGTTTCAATAATATTTAATAATCAAAGGTCACAGATTTTGGAAAACAAAATGGGAATCAAATTATTGTATTTTCGCTTGCAAAAGATTTAGAGATAAAATATTTTCAAAACACAATAGAACGTGTGGTTAAATATATTATAGTTTCCATATTGATTGCTGTATTTTTTTTAGTTGAAATTAAATGTAAAATATTTAAAAAACAAAATATGAATTAATGCTATTTTTGGAAATTAACTTTGTAAATAAATTTTTAAATAAGTACAAATAAAAGGCTAGAACCCAAATTTTTTTTTAAAACTGTATATATAGATTTGAAATGATACACGAAGATAGATATAATATTTGTTTAATATTTCTTATTTTTTACCCTATTAAAGTATTGATTAGAGTTAATAAATGAGAAAAAACAAATAATTAACTTTTAAACAAAATTATTAAGAGGTGTTAAATCTTTGCCTTGAGTTTGAACTTTTTGGTAGATGTTGAGAGAGCGAGTATTAGAATTATCCGGTTATCAGATCCTTTAATGTATTTGGTTTCCTGGTTAATACCGGTTTATAGAAGTTCCTGTGTGTGGAAGATGTAATAACGAATATTGTGAACATTTAATGCATTAGAGATATATTTGTTACGCTATCCCTTATCCTTTTGTCGCTTTCGATATACGTTGTCACAAAATAATTTGCATTAAAAAATAAACAAAAACCTTTAAAAAAATGTCCTCACCATACATGCTATTATCATTTATTCAAACAAATTGAAAACGATTTAGAGAGATACAGATGTTGTGACAGAAGCAGACATCATATTGATTATACAAAGAGCAATCTGACCAAATTCAAACAATTTGTGATTCTCACTCCCAACAGGAGACGTCCAGGTCATCTCACCACCACCACCACCACCATCACCATCACCATCACCGTCGTCTCTTTCTCTAAACCCGTTCTCACACGTGACAGCAGATTCCATGGCGGCGCTCACCATCACGTTCACCGTCCCCAACTCTTTCCTCGTAATAAAAACCCTAACTGCCTCCTCCAATCTATCCGTAGCGTCCTCGTAAAGCTCAAGGCAGTCACGGAGGCAAGCACCGTGGAAACCACCGTCGTCGTCAAGAATCAGAAGCTGCTGAATGGTGGAAGCGGTTGCGGTGGCGTTGTCGAGAGCTTGGAGCATTGGAACTAGGGCTAGAGAAGATAGATTGGTCGGAGAAGGAAGAGCTATGGGAGAGTTGTTGAGAGAGGAGACGCAGAAATTGTAGTCGAAGATCTTGGATTTGGCTGCACAAGATTTGCAGGTTTGCGATATGATATCGGTTGTTGAGTTTGCTTGTGAAACAAGGAAGAATAAGAAGATGGGGAAGAAGACTTGAGAGAGCTTCATTGTCTTTTGTTTGGTTTAATATATAGAAAGATCAATGTGTACTAACGACGTCATATTTGTGTTGTGGGAAACTGGGAATATTTGACGATTTGAGATGGTTGAGTATAATGAACGATACGTTTCACTTGCTTGTACTCTAATACAATTGTATTGCTCATATTCAATTATAAGAAAATTCCAACAAAAAAAAAAACAGAATATTTGAAGAAAATCAACGAAGTAGTCAAATTTCATTATTGCATTTGCAATCACTTTTGAAAAGTAGTGACTGCAAATTCAAAGCTTAAAATCTTATTTTTGGTTTATTTTATGCAAACATTTATTCAAATTTGAGACCAAATTAAAATAAGCTTAAAATCTTATTTTTTGATTCCTAATCCACATTAGATAACTTCATACAAAACTTCCACAAATGCAATTCAACACAAGGTAACCACATAACTTAACCATTCTACACATCAAATAAAGTAATAAACCATAATTTAACTAGACCAAAATATAATTAAAAGAAGATTTAACTAAACCAAAAATTAATTAAACCATTCTTTGATTTAATTAATAAATCGACCAACTTAGTAAACCAATTAAATTAATTTCACTCTACTCCAATTCCCAACATACACTCAAATCTTCTAATTTTCCGCGACACCACATACAATATTTTCAATAATGTCAAAGATGAAACCATATGTGCTCAATTTGTTTAATGAAATATATAGGACTTTATGCTTATATTAATTCATATACTGTATGCACATTTTATTTTGTGCATTTGTATATGATGTCAACGATGAACTCATGTTTTTAATGTAAATTCCATTTATCCAACGTTTTCGTATCAATTAATTCATATAGTGTGAGATGTACTTTGTTAATGAAATGTTGAACTGAAATGAGTATTGTCGCATAAATCTTTTATCAGTGTTAAACATGACTTTAGATGCATGTCGATTATTTTTTTTATTTTTTTTAAATTAATGTTAAATTATTTTCAAAAGAAAAACTTTTATTACATACAAATCAATGAGAAACTTTTTTTTATAAAAGATTCAAACAAAGATCATTTATCCTTGTGCTCTTCTTGTTTCAAACCAATACCGGATTTCATCTTCGTATATAGAGTGGCCTCCGCTGTTTAGTGTGCTTAATCTGTTTCGGATGCATGTCGATTATTGTACATGTAATATTGAGAGAATATGTGTATTCTTATATATAACATTTATGTATTTACTAGTTGTTGGTGTAGATAAAGAGTTTGAAGAAAACAATTTCACCCAAATTCATGTACAATTTGACTTTGACGATGAAAATAAACAAAAGAATTTTTTTATAGGATATTCATAATATCTTACTACAGTTTTTTCATGCATATTTTCCATTCATTTGTGCATCTTCTACTTACTTTTTTTTTTTTTTTTTTAATTACTAAAAGGTTCCGGGCCAAGACCCCTACATCCCCTCAAGCCATGGACCAGAGCATTTTATATGGTCCCCTCCCAAGCGTCGTCCCTCGAACCAGCGACCTCTAGACTTTGCCAAATAATCTTTACCAGTTGAGCTATCGATGCTTGGTATCTTCTACTTACTCTTCAAGTGTGTGGTTAGGTGACATTAACTGTTATTTCTTTCAAATTAGCAGTTTTTCTTTAGTAATTAACTTTTTCTGTATTCAAATGATGGTACAATGTTACTAAACAAAACTACTGTATTCGTATTATCTTTATCATTGTTTATATGGTTTCTTCAATGTTAATATTATTGTAATCATTTTGTACAAAAAAGCTATATAAAACAAAATTATTATATATTAAAAAGAATTTTCTACTTCAATATTACATACATTTTCATAGTTCATAGTAAAATTATATATATTAATTTACATGGAATAATTAAATATGAGATTTTAATTAAAATTGTATTGCATTTTACAAAATATACTAGGTAACAACCCGCACATAGTACGGATAAATCAATTTAAATAAAATTATTATGACTAAAATTATTATTTTGAATCTAAGATTAGTTTTTGTAAAACAAAATATGTAACTAAAGTTTTTGTTTGTTTTATTTAAATTTCGGTTTATTTTGTGTAAAACACATGTGAAATATATATTTTAACGTGGAAAATAATTTTAATTTGGTGAAAAAGTTTGTTTGAAATTTATTTTAATAAATCATGAGTAATTATTATGTTTTTAAAAAATATATTTTGTTGTTTTTTAAAGGAGTATTATATAGATTCAAATTAAATGACTACAAATGGTTTTAGTTTATCTAATGGAATTTGATTTAAATCTATAATGGCATAGATGTAATTAATATTAATTAATGAGGGTTATTTGCTCAAATGTGTTTCGAGCTATCTGACTATGACACATCAGCATTTTTTGCAAGAATGTTTCTCTATTAATATATAGGGGATGTTTGTATCTAACAATAATAACTTATCAAATTTATAAGTTTTAAACTTGTATTCATTTAGACACAATTTTGTTGTTTTGTGCATTCGTAAGAACAATCTTCTTCGTAATTTATACCATCTTCATAGTTGTTTCTCAAATAATGAATTCAAAAAGTGTATTGTCGTTTAAATTTTTTTATTAATGTTAAGCATTACTTATGTATGACTTATCCTGGTAATATTTGGTGAATAAGTGCATTTGGATTAAAGCTACAGTACCTATTTCTAAACCATTAACCATTTTTTTAAAAAAGCATGTCAAATAATATATAAGTTAAGAATATTGAAAAAAAACTAAAATAGACTTTGTTATGCCCACTTCCTCCATCTTACCCAT
This sequence comes from Camelina sativa, assembly GCF_030686135.1. Lineage (NCBI taxonomy): Eukaryota > Viridiplantae > Streptophyta > Magnoliopsida > Brassicales > Brassicaceae > Camelina > Camelina sativa. The sequence continues at coordinate 28,051,549 of NC_141890.1, forward strand.
CTATAATCTCTGGTCATTTATAATGAGAAAATTTTCCACTTTCTTTAATGCTGACCACTATACTAGTAAAAACTAAAAACTAATTTCATGTTTTTCCTCATCTAGACTACTTATAAAAAATACTCAAATTTGAGATATACTCAAATAAGTGTATAACCTTTTAAAAGCATACACAAACTACCTTTACACATGTATAAATTATAATTAATAATGTATAAATATTTTTAAAACATTATAAACTAGGAGATATCCCGTGCTACGTTTTTTTCCAGAAAATTATAGTTGTATATATTTTTTAAAAAGATTATTTTGTATGAGACAGTGTCTACTTTTATATTGCAATTGTTAGATAAATCTACATTTTTTTATTTGGCATATACAGTTTCATTTTGTATGTATGTTAAAGCCATAGACAGTCAGAAATCAAAATCATGGTCGATCTTTTTCAAGCTATTGAATCAGCAAGAGTTTTTGAATAGTCAGGGGTACTCGATAAAAGATGGCTGGCATTCACCAGTATGTGTGGATCCGCTGTAGGGGTTGGTTCAGCCAGCCAACGACCGGCACTTGCCAAATAAGCATATCGAGTGATAGAAGGAAGAAACAAATAGCATGTAGAATACATACATGACATAATAAGTCACAATTGCGTAACTGAATTTAGTATGATATTTTAAAGTAGTAATTATAATATTATTATTATAATAGTAACTATAATATTGTAATTTTGAACAAATATAATTTTATTAATTTATCAACCATAGAAATTTGATTTTACCAATCCACCGATATAAAACACGTATGAACATATTTTTCGATATATTAAATAATATATCTTTGTGCTTAAAAATTCAAATTACAACATATGCGAAAAAAACTACATATGTATTAATATATTTATTAGTAATTATATGTATTATATGATATTTTGAATAATTTGTAAATTAAAATATTAATAAAATCTTTCAAATATAGTTATTAAAAAATGGTATACTTCGCTATGAAAACTTACTTTTTAAAATTTAGATTGGTTAACAATTTTTAAAAAATGAATTAATAATTTTTATCCATAATTAATTAGAGAAAGAAAGTTAATTATTATTTTTTGGAAACTAATAATTATTTCAAAGATTGTATTAGTCTAATATTTAAATTACATTGAGATTTATTATAAGAAAACCCTGAAGAAGAAACAAGCTTCAATGCTTGAGAGGCACTCGAATCACAACTTATTTTTCGGGTGAACCCTTTATAAGTGTAGCTAAAACAAGGGTACCTTAATTAAAAATTAAACATTTGCTTACATTGGCAAATATTCTTCAAGAAAATGTGTAAAGTTGTATGGGTAATCTTGATTTAATGGTTTAGATATGTTATAAAAACTTTTAAAATCTATTGTAAAACTTTATAAAAAAAAATTTTAATATCTTGTAAAACTTATAAATATGTTTTAAAATATTTTAAAATTATCTTATGAAATTTTATAAAAACCTTCTAAAATTTTATTAAAACTTATTGCAAACTTTATATTGAAGATGAAGACATATTGCAATTGCAATTTTATTTTTTTTTCTTTTTTTTAATTTCGAAGAAATAGATAGCTCATCAACTCAAGCGAAGTATATCTAATTAAAGGAGAAGAAAAAAAAAAAAGCAATAAAAATAATATTTCTGGCAAATCACTGTGGTTTGGTTTGGTTGACCTCAAAGTAGAGTTAATTGCAATTCACCGCATCGCCGATCTTAAAACAGAGGATTCAGAAATCTCCAAAATTCGACTAAAAAAAACTAAAAACCCTTATTTTGATCGCTGTTCGCATTTCTGGGCATCACAATATATGGCTGTTCCGATGCTTGGTGGGTTTCCGATCTTCTTGGTAGTGAGGGTTTTGGGTTTCATTATTGCGGCTTTGGTTCTGACATGGACTGTTCACTACAGAGGAGGCTTAGCTCTTTCTTCCGACAACAAAGATCACATCTTTAATGTATATATATCTCTCTCTCTTTCGAATCTTGTTTTTTTTATAGAAATTGGGAATTAGATTGGATGAAAATGTTCATGGCTTCATATTTCCTTATATTGTGTGTGTTGGAGATATTGAAATTTGGATTAACCAAGTTATGATGATCTGAAGCTTAAATTTGGGAGGTGTAATGTTGTTGACCCAAGATGTATCTGATGATGTAAGATATCTTTGTTTGTGCTAGGTTCATCCAGTGATGATGGTGATTGGACTCATACTCTTCAATGGCGAAGGTACGCGAACAAACTCCTTTCACATGTTTCCTAAATGCTTTAGATATACTTGTTCCACATAATCATGTTGACATTATTGATTCGTGTTAGAGTTTATAGGAGTTTAAGGTCTTGACTTCATAATTTAGACTTGAAATTTGTATGATCTTCTGTAAACTCATTCTAATGTCAAGAGGTTTAGTATTCATTGTATAGGTTTTCATGGTTCGATTACCGCATTCTCCTTTGGTAAAGAAACTGGACCGTTATGTTCTTTGAGTTGTCTTTTCTAACATTTGAATACATATATGTCAAGCGGTTTAGGATTCATAGTATCAGTTTTCTTGTTTACGTACTGTATTCTTAGTTCGTCAAAGAGACCATGTCTGGTCTTTTCAGTCTTTTTTTTGTTTCTAACTTGTTGGGGTACATTGAAATTATGCAGCAATGTTAGCATACAAGTCATTTCAAGGTACAAAGAACTTGAAGAAATTGGTTCATCTTACACTGCAATTCACAGCATTTATTCTAAGCCTTATCGGAGTATGGGCGGCTCTCAAGTTCCATATTGACAAAGGGATAGAAAATTTCTACAGTCTCCATTCATGGCTCGGCCTTGCTTGCCTCTTTCTCTTTGCCTTCCAGGTACACTCTCTTCTCTTAAAACGATAATCTTCATTACTCGAATAATTAACCAAGAACTTAAAAGCTATTATTACAAACAGTGGGCTGCAGGGTTTGTGACCTATTGGTACCCGGGCGGTTCAAGAAATAGCCGAGTCAGTTTGATGCCATGGCATGTGTTCTTAGGGATTTACATATATGCATTGGCCTTGGTGACTGCAACCACAGGGATACTTGAGAAGTTGACGTTCCTGCAAGTTAATCAGGTGATAACTCGGTATTCCACAGAGGCAATGTTAGTCAACACAACGGGAGTTCTGATTCTTGTTCTTGGCGGTTTTGTGATACTCGGTGTGGTTACTCCGGTTAATGGCAAGGATCAAGTTCTCACACAATAGAGTGAAACCTCCAAAAAATCTCTTTTAACATTTCGACCTATCAAAACATTGCTACTTTTAGAGACGATTTGTGATGTAATTGAGTCTTTTTTGAAGTGATTTTATGGCGGTGCATATCCTATTCGATTACATTTTTACAAGCAAAGCTTGATAACACATGAAAGCATATAGGGAAGACTAAACCAAAAAAAAAAAACAATTGGCATAGAATCTGAGAGAGATTTGTATCAACCTCCATGAAAAGATGGAGAATAAGAGAAGCCTCACTCATACATCACAGACAAAAGAAAAACATCAACGATACCGATAAAATTTTCCCGGAGAGGCGGATGATGGAATCGCACTCTTCACAGAGTCAAAAAGTTTCTAAAAACATGTCAAGGCCAAAAAAAAAATGAATCCGGTACTCAGGAAAAGAAGCGGATGAGGGAGACAGTGCCGGTAGTTATTCTATGCGGGGTTGTGACGAGAAGAGCCTGAGCTAGAGGAAGGGGTTGGAGACGAAGAGCTTTCGCAAAAATGAGCTTTGTTGCTTAGACAAGCAAATGTTCTTTCTGATATTCTCTCACGATGACAGGGACACTTGTGGGAGGTACCTGAAAAAGAAAACATGGTCAGTGTTCGATGGTTTGAGATTCTGAATGAATTGAGAAACTGTGTTGCATGAGTTCTGTTTAAGGATGCGACTTGAGGACTCTAATGCTCTGTTTTTAAGAGGCGATGATTAATCTTACCATGCCATAATCTGTGATTATCATGGAAATGTAATCTGAAGGTGTAGCATCATACCTGTCATTAGAAAAATCACAAACGGGTTTAGTGGCAGAGAAGAACAGTTTTAACAGAACATAGTTTCACTTCTCTGATCACACAAGCTTACACCAAGTTCAAAAACTGCAGGTTTGCGTTGTTGGTCAAGCCATCTAAGTAGTTTATGTCTTCTCTTCCATGAACTTTTGAAATAGCATTTGGATCACCTAAAGGTTAAAAAAGTAAGAAATTCAATTGAGGTAAAACAAAATCAAGGGAATGTAAGATATGATTAAGAGGGATGGTAATGCATACCAAGCTCATTGGAGCATATTGAATCCAATTGCACCCTCTCATGGAACTTGTAGGCTTCACAACATACAAGCACAGGAACACGAAATGCACTTGCAACCATTGCAACACAAGCAGTCCCAACCCTTGAGTAAACTGTTCCGTTAGATAAAACTGATGAGGCGCCCAAAAACACTTTGGTGACTTCGTGCATGATATATGAAATGGCATTTATATGAGTGTATGTACAGCTAATGCCTCGTTTGATCAATCTACGAAGCAGTAGCTGCCCTTCAAGCTTTGGGCGAGAATCCACTACCAAGACACGAAACTTTTTCTTGAGTTCATGTGCATGTAATAATATCATCTCAACAGCAGTTGGAGATCCGTATGTCAAAAGGACGTCACCGTCTCTTATTTTAGTAACAGCATGTTTGACTATCACCATATCTGCTCCTATGATCTTGTCGTTAATGAACCGTTCAATATCTGACTGAAGAGCAGCTTTTGCTTCGGATTCAGAAAGTGTTATAGGCAGCTTTGCAATTCTGTTTTTCACAAATCGGATTGCGTTTCCCATGCTAATCGAAAGCGGACGGCATTCTATGAGGAAAGAGACGTAGCTACTTATTTTCGCAGTCATGTCCCTGTTAAGATTCTTCTCAGGCGGTGTCGAATAATCTTTGACAACCTCTTGAAATGCTTGGAGCATCGCAATACACCTGGCATTGCCACCAGAGATATCCCCAGAAAGATATTGAAGACCAACCTGATAACCACAACAACTGATACTCATTCAGTACACAAGTAACATTCATCTTAAAGCAACAATAGCAACCACTCCTTAGAACAAACGGTTCCTTGTCTTTACAAAGAGATTATTAAAAGTATATTACAAGCACAACCCAAATAATATCAAGAGAAAACAAATACCTTGTACACAGCAGGATGCATAGGGTCAAGTTGAAAGAATTTGGTCTCGAGATCAGGAAGTTGAGTACCATGTTCATACTGAGGCAAATGCCTAAATAGCTCAACCCTGTTTTTAGCCTCGGTCTGTTTTACAACAGCACGTCTTTTCGCCTTCACGACTCTACTTTCATCATCATACTGCATGCGGGGATGAGGAGCATCTTTCTTTCTATCTTTCTCAGATGGACCTCCCTTCTTCTCAGTTACTCCAGCAGCTACAGAAACCTCATTCTTCTGAGTAGACGGCTTTGCTGGTTTAGCAACTTTAACACTGGTTGAAGCCACCGAGGCTGAGGTCCCTGGTGGTACCTTCCCACCATCAGCTGATATAGCACAGTATTAATTAAACAGACTGATCAAGATATTGCAAAATGCACAACGATAACACAAGAGAGCAACCAGCTACTTCATCCAATGAAAGCGTAAAAGCAATGCTATATACTAAGCTGACGAAACATTCTTTGTGATAAAGTCACACACTGTTACAATTCGAAAAAAAAAAAAGCACCTTTTGCAGCTGCTTTAGCAGCTCTCTGAGCTTCTTGAATAGCTCGTCTCTCAGCTTTTGTAGTTTTCTCTTTCAATGACTTGGGATTCTTCTTCTGGTCACTCTGCACCTCCATGCCACTAGCCTTCTCTGCAATTTAATCATAAGAACAACATTGCGATTTCCATTAGCCTTCACTATCCTAAAGAACCAAAAGTTTATGATTTCAAAACTCAATCACTACAACTACAAACAAAGCAAAATCAATGAAATTAATGATTCCAAGATCAAAGTGACAGTACCAGCAAGTCCAGGAGGCATGGTAACGACGGAGACAGTGGTTAATCCACTGGCAGGAACACTACTAGATTTAGCCGCGGCCATAGAATCCATCCCGATACCAGGAAGCGACGACGCAACCGGAGCAGACGATTTGACGAAACTACCCCTGGAATGGCGTCCAGGAGACGCCGTCGTTGATCCGTCAGGGAAATCGCGGCGGTTGGAGTAAGAAAACGAAGAAGGAGAGACGGCTGAGGAAGCACCAGCGGCGGCGCCGCGGAGAGGGAAGGTATCAGAGGAATTGAGACGAGGAGGAGGAATCATGACTGGGGAGAGTGAGTTACCGGAAGGAGAAATGGTGGAAACGGGAGGAGAAGAAGCGGATGCGGGGATCGGGTCGGTTTGTTGTTGTTGTTGTTGAGTAGAAGAAGAATCGGGTTGAGACGATGTGAAGAAACCAACTTGTCGGACCTTTGGGTCGACTACGGCGCGAGGATTCCGTCGAGACTCCATCGCGGCGTTGGAGAAGAAGCTAATTTGCCTTTTCTTGGTGAAGAAGATGACGGAATTATTATGAATTCTTTTTCGTTTTTGGGGATCGAATAAAAACGGAGAATAGGGTTCTTTTTATTTTAATTATAATTAATTTACGTGATAATATTTTTTGTTTTGTTTGAGATTAATCCGATGTTGCAGTAGTCCCAGTCACACACTAAACAATCTTCATTTGTTCTTCTGTCTGTTTAGTAATTTAGTATTAATCTATTTACGTTCCTTATTTTATAAGAACAAAAATCTAGCATCCAAAGTTTGGAGTCAGTAGCCCGAATGAAACTGAACCAGATTTCTTATATTTTTTATGTTCAGAGCAGAGCAGAGGAGGACACACAATGTAGAGAAAAGATCAAACAAACGAGTAGATTCTTTTTCGGAAATATGAAAAATTCATGACATGATCTTACATTTTGAAGCATATGATGAGACCTAGAGATGAAAATATATGACTCTACATGAAACTTGGGCAAGCTGGGCCTTTGGAGAGACCAAGCCGGACTTCCATGCCGTGGTGAAAGTCTACTGGTTTGCGCGTCTCGGATTCACGAGGATCTGCGGATTAGATACCATTATTAGAACAATCGGAAGAAAAAAAATGATGAAAAACTAGGAAAATAAAGAAAGCTGAAACGCTTTTCTCCTAATTACTACTAAATGGTATAGTTCAACTTTCTCAAAGAATTGAGTAATGTGATAGTCACTTTTTGAGCAATGCTCAGTGAACAGTGATTGTAGAAGTGGACGACCAGTAGATGAAGTTGTAAGGCACAACCAAATGGAATAGAGCTGTAAAAGAACAATTTACCATTCAAGTAATCCTCAAACCCAAAGTCATCTATAGCTCCTGTGTAGACTTCAAGGCCAAGCATTGACGACGGAATTGGTCCCGGAGGTCTCTGAAACCTGAATACTCCACAGAGAGAAAAAAGATAAAATATTCACTTCACCATAGGAAGTTGATGCTGCTCTATGTGAATACTAAGTCTTCCAAATCTAAAAGAGTATCCAATGCGGTTTATGATTCCAAGTTCTGATGTAATAACCAGTTATGATGATTCATCTACACATTTCTCAAGACAATACCTCAAAATTCAGAACAGCCATTAACCATATTTCAATCTTAACAGTTAATCTATAGAACCTATATATGCTACTACTGATTCAGAGAACTTCATCTATATAATGCTACTGGTTAAAAAGATCCATACCTAGAAAGGATTTGCCTATCAAGATCCATCTTCAAAGGAAGAGCAGCTCCATAAGTATGCATAATCACTTTCCTCTTCATTTCTTCTTCTGATTTCTTTCCCTGAAACAAAACAAACCCTAATTTCACAACACAGTAAAAATCCCAGTTCTCAAATTTACGAAGAAACGAAGAAAATCAAACACACTGTGTTCCGTTCCTTCAATGTTGAATTGCTTACAGATTCGTAGGCGGATTCGAGAGGGTGAGATCCGATGATATCGCTCTTAACACCGTGAAGACCAAAGCGAAGAGCATCGTTCTTCATGCCTCCGATCTCATGAGCTATCTTCTTCTGCGATTCCATTACTCCTCCCTTGTTTTCTTCCTCCGCCGGTGTTACTTCTCGGCGACTTTGTGGTCAAGCAAGCAAAATCAGAGAGAAAGAAGAAGGAGAATGATTTTTTGGCTAAGTATTATTTAATCATGGACTCTAAATATATAATAGTTTTAACTTTTAAGTAAAGCTCAAAATACAAAGCCCATTTAGCCCAATTAACTCAAAATGGACATATGTCATATAGTATACAGTAAAACCTCTATAAATTAATAAAATTGGGACCATAAAATTTTATTAATTTGTAGAGATTTTAATTTATCAATAAATTAATTAAATTAATATTTTATTAATTTATAAAGAGATTTTCTCATTTTCATATTGAAAATTTTCTACTACAAAATAAGATACTTTTGTTATCATTCACATTTTTAAAGAATTTTCTTAATTTATAATTTTGGTTATCGTAATAGGTTGAATGTCAATTGTTTAATAGATTATCTAGGTAAAAATGAGAAATGTTAGAAGTTTAGAGTTTAGAAAAAATTGTTACTACTATCCTTCATTGTAATGATGAAGTCGCAGAAGATATTGTGGTACCTTTAAAACCAATTACTAAAGAAGCAATTATCGCATCTATGACTTTTCACAATTTATGGATGCGATTTGAAAATACAATAATGAAAAAATTAGAGATGAGCTCCAAAAAGAATGCAAATTCAAGAATAGGCAAACAACAATAGAATCATATTTCACTAGATTTTCTTAGATATATATATATATATATATATATCAGTTTATATGATTATTAATTTATGATATTAATGGGACCATATTTTTACATAGATTTCTAAAAAAATTATTATCTTATTATTTTATCGAAATGTGTCATTTTTTACACCGGCCCAACTCGGGATCGGAAAAGTTTATTAATTTATAGCTAGTATTAATTTAGAGAGTATTAATTTATGGAGATTCTACTGTATATTGATGCGAAAATAAATAACATTGATTCAGTGAGCACGACAGAAGTACATTGGGATGACGAGGATTTGACAATTTCGTCGGGAGAAGAGATAAAATACATACTTCGAAAAATGTTTAGGATCATGTTTGTTCATGTTTTACATGTAAAATACATAAGATCTGTAATGAAACAAAATCTATTAGAAAATTGAATAACAATTGTTTTGCAAGTATGTTCACAAAGCTTGGCCCGTTAACATTCGCAAAAGCCCAAAATAATGTTAGAATGTGAATAAGGGTATTGTGGTCTTTTTGATGGACGAACCGACACGATATCCTATAAATAGGAGTGTACGGTGTTCAGAGAAAATGAGGAAAAAGGTGAAAAGAGAACGGTAGATAAAAAGACAAGCGATTGGCTGCTAGCTCGTTGAAGTCCGATTTAGACGAACAATCAGGGCCGTCTCTGTTCCTTATAGCTCATTACTTACGATTCATCAATTCATTTTAGCATTGTAACTCGTCTTATACGTGCTTCGACATACATTTATAAGAGAATTTCGATATCCTGTTTAGCGAACTAAAATCTCTAATTGTAACTGGTTTGGACATCAACAAAGTACTTTAAAATAAATCAAATAAATGTTTAATCCAATAACAGAAGATTTTATTATATATTTTCAAATACATAATTGAATAACGCTTGATTTTAAAATATATCCAACTCCATTAAAATACAATTTTGAATTTTTCTCCATAGGCATTATTTATGGATCATCTAATGTTTTTTCTTAAAATAGAAGCCAAAGTTTTTATAAACATAATTGATTTCATTAAACAAGCTTAAACAGAAAAATAAAGAAAAATGGCTAGGTGTACAAATGGTGTTGGATTGTGGAGGTAATTTACATATAATATGAATCTAAACAAAGTCTTAATTGTTGTGTTTTTGTTTAATTATGTGTTCATCATGGAATTTGTTTAAACAATTTCCCAATCCTTCGCATAATAAACAATTTTCATATAGTTTTTAAATATATTCTATATAATAAACATTCCACAATTTTATTTTTGAAGTATAAAATTAGAAAATAATTCATTTGTAAAAATACAAGTATAAATTTAAAATTTGACTTCTTAAACATCCAAACCCATATTATACATTGTAACTAGGTTTTATCCCGTGGTTTACCACGGTCTATTATTTTGTTTATATATATACTTTTAATGGTTGTAGGTAAAGTTTTGTAGAAACTCTTGATTCACAAGTTGAAAATATACAGTTTACGATTTGTTAGTTAGGATTTAGGAATGAATGATCTGACATATTCTTATTATGATTCTCAATTGATATTATTGGATTAATAGTGTACATTTAAAGCTAATAAGATCTTACCAAATATGTAATTATTTATTAAACGCAAATTAGATATTTCCTAAGATGTATTCATCTTGAATTAGTTGCTATATTATAGGGATGTGATTAAGAGGATGTGATTACATAAATTGGGTTATCAATTCTTTTTGTCAAACTCGGTCCTAAAAATTCGGCATGCAAATTAGATATTTCCTAAGATACAATTGGATGTAAATAAGTATGATATGGATTAAAAATCCGCCCAAAATATTCGGCAATCTTAAGGAGGATCCGGATAATTGAATCGGTTATAATTTTAGTTAAAAACCCGACCCGAAGTTGGCAAAAAGTGATGGCACCCTATTGTACTCCAAAAATGTATTTCGAGCTCTATATGTGGATATACTTGTTTGGTTACAAATATCCTAAGACAGTTTTTAATATATATCCGTTTATAAAAATTCAAATCACATTATATGCTGAAAAAAAATCTAAAATTTTATTAACTTTATGTATTGAATAATAATTAAAATAATTAAATATAAGATTAATAAAAAAAGAGATTTATATTTTAATCTAACATATTTATTTAAATTAAATAAATATATTTTAGGAAATTAATATTATCAAATAAGAAAATGATTGTGTTTGGTTGTAAGAATTGTAGAGAATTTAGTTGAGACTTGTTTGAATACGAAGATAAAAGAGGATGACACAAAAACGTATTTAAAAAATGTATTTCAAAAATGTAAAAATATATCTTCTTTAATTTATCAGGAATGCCAAAAGTAGTTGCTGATAGTCCTTACACTACGAAAATACCAAGCAAGTTGGTGGCACCTGGGACTTGTCTGAAAAAAAATGGTAACGCATTATGCAAAGAGTCTTGCGACAATGACCAATTTCCAAACGGCAAATGTCTACGTCTTCCAACTCGAAAGGCTAAAATAAATTGCTACTGCTACTTTCATGATAAACCATAGTTGTTTGTATATTATATTCTATTTTTATTTTCTGGTTTCTTAAGGCATGGCAGTCTTTTGGCGTGTCTATTTGCACTAAAAAAATATTGGTTCTATGTTTGTTTTAATTCTACATTTTAATGCCAAATTAACAATAAATATTTTAAATCTTTATTTAAAAGATATATAATATTAAAAATTATATAATATAAAAAGTTTAACTTTATCTTATATATAGTTGTTGGATCAATTGGTTACATCATATGATTAAATTATTAGAGGTCTTGAGTTTGAACCATGAGCATTAGCTTTTTAAATATTTTTTTAATTGAAAATGATATTTATTAAAAAAACAAAAAATAGGTCGGATCGTTTCAGTTTGGTATCAGAGTCGAACCTAGACAAGTATGGAGTCAAGTGGACTCACTCTGTCGGGGGTGACGGTCATAATGCGTAACGAAGACGTTGTGATATGTTAGTGGGGGTGAATTGTGACACCCCAGTTTCAGAGACTTGCGTAGAGGTTTAAAAGAATTGATTTGATCACCTATGTCACCAAAATGCACTTATCTTTTCGGTCAAAGGTCCTGAGAGAACTCCACAGTTAAATGTGGTTATGCTGGAGTAGTCGTGGGATGGGTGACCTTTCGGGAAGTGATTGTCGGAACTGTGCGAGTGAGGACAAAACATAGAGAAAGATCATGTGGTGATATATAGGGACGGTAAACAAGTCTTTAAAACCTCCTGGACGTAGGACGTCGGTTGTTGGATATGGATGGACTCACGGGCCTAGTAAGAGGACGTGAGACCCATTAAAAAGGTAGGCTCATGGGCCGGGAGTGGACATTGGGCACACTGAGAGACTCAGACTCCATATATGTAATGACGTGGCATCGTAAACGCTCCGACCTCCACCTCTTAGTGGGCCTCATTTCCAATCCCAGTCCATCTTGAGACTACTCCAGCATAAGCACATTGAACTGTGGAGTTCTCCCACGACTCTTGACCGAAAAGATAAGTTCACTTTCATGACATAGGTGGTCAAATCAATTCTTTTAAATCTTTCCGCAAATTTGGGTGTCACAATTCATGCCACTAACAGATCGCAACGTCCTTGTTGCGCACCAAGACTTTCACCTCCGATGTTGTGAGTCTCAACTTCACATTCGTCTAGGTTCGACTCTTATACCACTTGTAACGCCCCGGCTGTCACCTTGCTTAGTAGGCCCCATGTCCACTCCTAACCCATGACCCACCTTACTTAGTGGGCCCCACGTCTACTCCCGGCTTGTGAGCCAACCTATAGCTGACGTTCGGTTTAGTAAGTCCAAAACATTTTAAATACTTATTTACCGACCCTACAAATCACCACATGATTTTTCCTTGTGTTTTGTTCTTTCTCGCACAGTTTCGACAATCATTTACCGGAAGGTCCTCCATCCTAAGACTACTCCAGTATAAGCACGCTTAACTGTGGAGTTCTCTCAGGACCCTTGACCCAAAAGATAATTGCAATTAAGTGACATAGGTGGCCAAATCAATTCTTTTAAACCCCTCCGCAAACTAGAGTGTCACAGTTCACCCCCACTAACAGATCCCAACGTCTTTGTTGCGCACCAAGTTGTCAACCCCCATCGGTGTGAGTCCACTTGACTGCACACTTGTTTGAGTTCGGCTCTGATACCACTTGTAATGCCCCGACCATCACCATGCTTAGTGGTCCCCATGGCCCATTCTTGGCCCATGGTCCACCTTGCTTAGTGGGCCCTACGTCCACTCCCAGCCCGTGGGTTCACCTATACCTCACGGTCTGTTTAATACGTCCAAAACATTTTAAATACTTGTTTACCGACCATAGAAATCACCACATGATTTTTCCCTATGTTTTTTCCTCAGTCGCACAGTTCCGATAATCACTTCACAGAAGATCCTCCATCCTGAGACTAGTCCAGCATAAGCACACTTAATTGTGGATTACTCTGAGGATCCTTGACCAAAACGATAATTGCATTTTGGTGATATAGGTGGCCAAATAAATTTTTTTGAACCTCTCCGCAAACCAGGGTGTCATAATTCAACCCCACTAACAGATTGTGACATCCTTGTTGCGCACCAAGATCGTCACCCCCAACAATGAGAGCCCATTCGGCTCCACACTCGTATAGGTTCTTCTCTGTTACCACTTCTAACGCTTCGACCGCTACCTCTTAGTGGGACTATTGTCCACTCCTAGCCCATGGACATACCTTCCTTAATGGGTCTCACATCCTCTCACTAGGCCTGTGAGGCTATCCATATCCCACGGTCAGGTTGCTACGTCCAAGAAGTTTTAAAGATTTGTTTCTGCCCCTACAAATCACCACATGATCTTTCCCTGTATTTTGTCCTCACTCGCACAGTTCTGAAAGTCACTTCCTAGAATGTCACCCATCCTGAGACTATTTCAGCATAAGCACACTGAACTGTGGAATTCTCTCAAGACTCTTGAACGAAAATATAAGTTCACTTTCGTGACATAGGTGGCCAAATAAATTCTTTTAAATCTTTCCGCAAACCTGGGTGTCACAATTAACCCCATTAACAGATCTTAACGTCCTTGTTACGCACCAAGACTGTCACCTCCGATGTTGTGAGTCTCGACTTCACACTCGTCTAGGTTCGGCTCTAATACCACTTGTAACGCCTCGACTGTCACCTTTCTTAGTAGGCCCCATGTCCACTCCTAACCCATGACCCACCTTACTTAGTGGGCCCCATGTCCATTCCTGGCTCGTGAGCCCACCTATAGCCGACGGTCGGTTTAATAAGTCCAAATCATTTTAAATACTTGTTTACCGACCCTACAAATCACCACATGATTTTTCCCTGTGTTTTGTCCTCACTCGCACAGTTCCGACAATCACTTCCCGGAAGGCCGTCCATCCTGAGACTACTCTAGCATAAGCACGCTTACCTATGAAGTTCTCTCAGGACTCCTGACCAAAAAGAAAAGTGTACTTTAGCGACATTGGTGGCCAAATCGATTCTTTTAAACCCCTCTGAAAACTAGGGTGTCACAATTCAGCCTCACTAACAGATCGTAACATCTTTGTTGCGCACCAAGATCGTCACCCCTGACACTGTGAACCCATTCGGCTCTACACTCGTCTGGGTTCGGCGCTAATACTATTTGTAACCCCGACCGCTAGCTCTCAGTGGGCCCCATGTTCACTCTGGTCCCATGGGACCACCTTTCTTTATGGGCCTCATGACCTCTAACTAGGCTCGTGAGCCCATCCATATCCGACATTCTGTTTGCTACGTCCATAAGGTTTGAAAGATTTGTTATTGTCCCTACAAATCACTACATGATCTTTCGCTGAGTTTTGTCTTCACTCGCACAGTTCCGGCAATCACTTCCCGGAATATCACCCATGCTGAGACTACTCCAACATAAGCACGTTTAACTCTGGAGTTCTCTCAGTACCCCTAACCGGAAAGATAAGTGCACTTTTGTGACATAGGTGGCCAAATCAGTTTGTTAAAACCTCTACACAAACCGGGGTGTCACAGTTAGCATCTTTTACTATTGACTTAGATCTGTTAACGTGGACTCCGAATTCAGCTTAATTTTAATAGTACAGGAATGAATTTTGAATATTATTAGAGTACCGATCAAAATTGGCACTAGTAGTTTGTACAGATAGAAATTCGCATTTATGAGAATACAAGTATGAAATGGCATTTTTCTCAACATAGTCAGTACTCAGTAGTCTTTGGGGTGCCTATTTGCACTAAAAAATATTGGGTTTTATGTTTATTTTAATTTTCTATATTTTAATACCAAATTTACATTATACCTTGGTCATGGACAATATTGTTTTCCTTTTTAATTTATCTTTTATTATCAAAATAGTAAAATCTTTATCTTATTATATAAAGTTGGGTTTTGAAAGTTAGTCATTAACAAGATTTTGACATGTGTCAAGTTATCAATCTCAGATTTTGACATGTGTAAAAGTTAATATTTAATAAGAGGAATTTGAAAAATAAAATATTTTGTTTTAAAAAATATTAATAATGTAAAATGATAATTATCAAAAATTAAAAAATTTATTAAAAATACAAATTTTTTTTAAATAAATATAAGGAGATTATATATAGATATATTTCATAAAATTCGAAATTATAATATTATTTACTTATTTTTAATTTTAAGTTATTAATTATACAAAAAAATAGAAAAAAGGTTTAAGTAAAATATACAGTTAAATATTAATTCTAAATTTTGTAAATACTCACTTTTATATAAACATAGATCGTCTCATATTTCAATAATTTATTCAAAAATACTGCTTTTAACTTTGTTTAATTGGAAATTTTTTTAATATGAAAGTAAATTTTTCTTATTTTTTTAAACCAAAATTTTCTCATACTTTCTCCCTTTTCAGTTGGGAATAGGTAAGTAAGATTAATATATTGACCCAAAAAAAAATAATATATGCGTCTTCTTTTCCTAATACTATATTTTAAAATTTATTGTAGTATTTTAAGATTTTTTTTTTTAATTTATATTTTCATCTTTGAATTATTTGGTATTCATATATTACAATGCTTATAATTTTCTATTATTTTTTAATTATGTTAAATTAATTTTCTTCTAATTTTTCAACTTTGATTGGTTGGTCATAAATCCTTCTTTTTTTTTGCAAACATAATTGTTATCATTATTCATTTAATCCTAGAGGGAGATAACGAGTAGAAGCTCATCAACCTAATGGATAGATAAAAAAGGCTAATCAAACACAAGCTTACAACAAATATAGATAGATAGATTAGAAAGCATAAATCGTTGTTGATAGATCCATAGGAGCTCAAAGATTGTGACACCCTGGTTTGCGGAAAGGTTTAAAAGAATTGATTTGGTCACATATGTCACCAAAATGCCTTATTTTTTTAGTCAATGGTCCTGAGAGAACTTCATGATGAGTGACCTTCCTATAAGTGATTGTCGGAACTGTGCAAGTGAGAACAAAGCACAGGAAAATATCATTTGTTGTTTTGTAGGGTCGGTAAACAATTTTTTAAAGCTTCTCATACGTAACAAACCGACCATTGAATATGGGTGGATCCACGGGCCGGGATGTAGGGCCCACTTAGGAAGGCGGGCCCATGGACTGAGAGTGGACATGGGCACTAAGCAAGGTGGTGGTTGAGGCATTATGGAGACATAGGCTACATCATGGTGTGTCAAAGACACTTCCATGAATACATTGGAAAATTAATATTACTTCCTATCAAAAGATTTTGTGACGTTAGAAAAAGGTTTTTACTTTCATAGGTTGTTGGAGAAAGCCATTTTGAGATAACAAAAAGACGTGAACATGTTCTCTCCACACAGGAGGAGAGTATAGCTGAGGTTCTCTCTATGGTGGAGAAGGTTGGACACAAGGTTATCTCTCCAAGGGAAGAAGGTGGAGGAGGTTGGACGCAAGATTATCTCCCCAAGGGAGGAAGGCGGAGCCAAGGTTCTCTCATGTTCTTTCCATAAGGGATGAGGACGGAGCCGAGGTTTTCACCATGGTGGTCATACATTATTGTGATGATACATCATTGATTAGTATATTATGTAATATCTTTTTTATTCAAATTTTTTTTTGAGCCAACAATTTTAGTAATTAAAAAACTATGCAGAAGTGAAAGTAAAATAGTTGGCTTAATGTGTTCATATAGACATTTTCTAGGTGGTGATAAATAATGTGTGTAAATGGTTGCTTAAAATTGAAAAAATGGGTTGAACAAAATTGGGTTGAATAATATTCAACTCATTCATCTCCAAAATAGTGGTTTAACAAGTTGAATATTTTTGCTTTAGGATTAGTTTATGTTACCAACTTTTTAAGTTGAACATGCTGAATAAGTTTTTCCAACCTCTTCAACCTTTTCAATGCAAATGGTGAAAATTGGTTGAACAATTTTTTTCAACCTGTTCAATCTCTTCAACCTTGCAACCATTTGCACCCAATATATTTGTAACATAAAGTATATTTCGATGTAAAAAAATACACTTTTAACAGTAACATACATAAAAGATTTATAAATGGATATAAATCAGTGTATTATAACAAAAATAAAATTTATAAATACGTACAACATATTTTAATATATTTTTGTTAAATTTAATTTAATTTATAAAATTTTAAATTCACACATCCGATGGATCCTCATCTAGTAGTAAATAAATCTGACTAAACAAATATAAAATAAAATTTGCAATACTCTGTGAAACACGTATTTCTATCAACTTTTACAATCTTTCTCCATAAATAAATTCCTTATACTACCGAGGTTCAATGCCCGAATAGGTAACTTCGGTCACAGTCCAAGACTCTTCATTTCGCCTTTTTCGTGATGAGGAACCAATCTCAAGAGGACTTCTACGAACTGAATAACCAGGCGGTTTTGGTAGAGCGATTTCCATTGTGTCGCTTGCGAGCATCACAGACACTGATAACATCGTGGGTCTATCTTCCGGACGTTCTTGAACACACAAGAGACCAATCTGTATGCATCTTTTTACTTCGTGTGGTTCGAATGTTGATGAGTCAAAGATAACCGGATCAATGATGTCGAGCCCTTTACCTTCCTTCCAATACCTCCATATCTATTCATTATAACAAAGCTTTTAAGCATTTATCAATCACAAATAAAAAGACGAAAATAATTTGATTGCTTACATACTTACATAATTAATAAGACTTTCTTCGTTCTCCGAGTATTTATAAGATTCTCTGTTCGTTTTTCCATAGATAATCTCAAGAACCAAGACACCGAAACTGAAGACATCAGACTTTGTTGAATAAGTTCCGTCCTCCGCGTATTCCGGAGACATGTAACCGCTGTGTCAAGCAAGAAACATGAAAGACAATTGTGAGTTTTTGTTTACTTTATTTCCAAAAGGTAACGATGATACTAATAATAGTTTGGTCGTTTACTAAGTTCCGACGATATTTGTTGTGTTAGCTTCTGCCTTATTCTTATCAAATACTTTTCCCATCCCAAAATCTGATATTTTTGGAACCATATCTTTGTCAAGTAAAACATTGCTGGGTTTTAAGTCCCTATGGACAATCGGATATCTCGAATCTTGGTGAAGATACAAAAGGCCCCGAGTGATTCCATTGATAATTTGGAACCTCTTCTCCCAGTTTAACTTAGAGCTTTGGCTTTCGTCTAGGAGACGATCACAAGCAAAATCAAATTAGTTACTTTTCAGTAACCTTACAAAAACAACTTCTTAAAATATGAGTTACTAACCAAATATAAAAGTGTTGAGGCTTGAGTTTTCCAGGTATTCATAAATTAGAATCATCTCACCCCCCCCCCCCCCCCCCCCCCCCCCCTCAAAGCAGTAGCCTAGGAGCTGGACGAGGTTTACATGTTGGACACTCGCGATCAGACTTAACTCAGTTTTAAATCCAGCAATACCTTGAGTTGAAATCTTCGACAGTCTCTTCACAGCGATTTCTTGTCCGTCAAGTAACCTCCCCTGTTTATGTATTATAGATTAAAAGGAGTCTAGCAAAACGAACTAATATATATATTAATGTACCTTGTAAACAATCCCAAATCCACCTTTTCCTATTTTATTTGAATCAGAAAAACCTTGGGTGGCCTGGACAATAGTTTCAAGTTCCATAGACTCAAAATGTAATTCTCCTGAATAGAATAAAAAAGTATATATATAGTTACTCACTTACTTTAGTTAAAAACGAAAACAAAAAAAATTCCATTGAGACACAAAGTATTGAATAAGAAAAAGAGATTAATTATCTATATCACAAACATACCAATAGGTGCGGCAACTGCTTTTTTTGGCGGCCTCTTTTTTCTTTTCCAAACGTAAAACAGTATAATAAAACTTACAATAAGAAAAATAACGACTCCAACAACAACAAGAATTATTATTGTTGTATTGTTGTTTCCTTCTTTCTTATTGATGTTTCCTTCTTCACCTAAAAAAATGAAAAACAAGTTAAAAAGTTTACAAAAATTTATCACGTTATTATTGTGTTACATTATTAATAGTCTTAGGTGCACAAAAAAAATGATTAATAGTCTTAATTTGTATATTATCACGTGAATGAGTGTTTTGGTTTGATGAGTTGAAAAGGATACAGTTAACCTTAACAATACAATTTAATGAAGAAAATAACCTTTAAAATACAAAATTTATATTTGTTAATGAGATAGAAAATTTATTCTTTATGTTTTATAAAATTAATTAACCTTAAAAATAAAACTTATGAATGAAGAATTTTGTAAAACATAAAGAATAAATTTTACTAGGTGATACCCCGTGCTACAGCACGGGATTATATATTTTGTTAGTTTTTTTTTTGTAATTTGTATTTTTGTATTGTAGTTTTTTATTTTGACTTATTTTCTTTGTTTATATAGTGTTTATTTGTATATTTGGGGTTATACAGTAAATCGGAAATTCTAATAGCGTAAGTAGTTTGTAAAATGTAGGTTTTCACGGAAACAGACACACCGCAATATTGGATAGTAGTTTTGTAAGAGAATAGACACTCCGCAATATCGGATAGTAGTTTTGTAAGATGATAGACACACCGCAATATCAGATAGTAGTTTGTAAGAGGATGAGTTTTTCTTTATTTTGGTTTGTCGTCAAAAGAGGAGAAGTTGCTTGTTAAATTTTAATGTGAGATATTTCAATAGTTGGGAAACCATTGTATTTATAGTTAGATTAGGTATATTTAGGTTATCATTTAGAAGTTAATATTTGATATATCAAATCTCAGCAAAATTGTAAAAAATCAATTTAATTTATAGTTTGATAAAAATACCTGTTTTAACTGGTTTAACTCAAACTTTTTTATATTTTAAAAATTTTAAGAGTAAAAATATTAATATTACTTAAATATTATATAGACTTAAATATATTCTAATATTTTAAACTTTCGAAGGAGTTCAAATATTTATAATAATTTAAAAATTCTACAAAAAAATTAAGTATTTATAATCTCTTAAAAAATTTTAAAAACGTAAATATATTTTAATATGTATTTATAATCTTTTTAAAAATTTAAATATGCTCAAATATAGAACGAAATTAAACTGTTAAATTTGGATATCTGATAAATCAAACTTCCTGCCCATTTGTACTCAAAACATATTAGTCATATATTTATAGTGATTATGAACCATATTCCAAAATATTTAGTCGATGTGGGATATATATTACATATATTCTATAAATTAGTTTACAACTTTACATATATATAATTTCTGCGTTTTCTACTCTTTCCATCTATAATAATCATAATTAATTACTATAATTTCGTTAAGGAAATATTAAAAAATCTAAACTAAATGATGATTTGTTTTTATTTAATTGTATTAAGTTGATTTGTTGTTTCCGTAAATATCTTACAATATAAAAGCAAATCAAATAAGTTTACATATATATACAATTTCGTATTTCATCTATTGATTATTTTGGAAGCAACAAAGTCACAATCTATAAGTATTAAAGATTTCTCATTATTATTAATATTCGTAATAATTATATGGATTAAGTATGGTAGTAATTAATATTTGATATTACTGAAGCCATTAAATACTCAGATACCATTTTCCTTATTTGTAGGGATTATACCTCTGTTTGGCGACATGAATAATTATTCTTGAACCAAACAACATACATGATCCGAATATTATAAACTTGGAGTACAAACAGATCCGTGAGTTTTATTTCTTCTATTTTCGGGTTAAAGAGGATCCGCGTCCCGACCCGGTCGTAATTAAGTGGTCGAGCAAAGGGTATAATGATTATTTAGATAAATCGAAACTATAGGTTAATTTGATTAAATTAAGTGATTCTCTAATCATTTTTAATGAAAAACGTATCAAAACAAAGTCATGCTCCAATTTGAGTTAGTGAGTACTTCTGCTTTAATAGTATAGATATAACATATATTTCAATATTTTAGGGTCCTATGGAGTTAGTTAATTGGATTTTTTGTCTAGTTGTGGAGGGAGAAACGAACCGATATAAATGGCGTCCATCCTAACATAAAGATTTTGACCGGCAACCTTGTTCTTCCGGACATCCAATAGCTCCCCTACCCAAATAATACAACCTGAACCACCGTTTTTCATACTCTCATTCGCGTAGGCAGTACAGTTGCAATTATTTAAGCACTTCTTCTCGCATTCCTTCAACCCAAGTTTCATGTCGACAACTGACTCTGCTGTATCTGGTAGTTTCATGTTCTTCAGAGTTAAGAACTGATCTCCAGAGCACCTTGACTGAGTCTTCGGCACACACCCGCTTTCTCTATCTTGTAGTTCCCACGCCTCTTGTTCTCTTAGCTGAAACCCGTGGATGCAATTACAGGGCGGTGAGGTGTTTATGTCACATAGACCATTAGGCCCACATGTGTTGTATACATCGCACGCATCATTTGGTAATAAATAACCTATCCTCTTGAACTTCCCTGATCTTGGGATCCATGTGGACCTGTTCAATGCTCCGTTAGAACTCAATCTCAATATTGAGAAAAAGCTAGCGTTACTTATGCTAAATGAATAGCTGATTTCCTCACTCCTCACTGTAAGATTGTACGTTCCGTACCTCAATTTTCCCATTGTTTCCGTGTCACTCACACTATTCCACGGACCACTCTGGAGGCTCACGGATTTCTACTTTGTAAGTGTAATCGCCGGTTGAAGGATCGTCAGTGGTTTTCCATGATCGTAATATCTTATTTAGACCCGACTTCTTATCCCAACCCACTTTCATATCAGGGAGTAACGTGTCAGTCGGATAGTCGAAGCTTTGCCATAAAAATTCACTTGAGTCGTGCTTGTCGGAGCATCGCAATACCAAGTTGCCATTGTCAAGAAGCTCTCCAGTCAATACCGACTTGTTCAGTCTTTGGCTAGTCCCATTGGTTGAGGTTGACCAAACAGACTTACCGTATTGATCAACAAGGTGGAGGTTGTTCTTGAAGATTGTGAGTGTTCCGATGGGCTTGGGGAGTGGATTGTTTCTGTTTGCAACCCATACCACTTCACTAGGGAACCTTCGGTTCCATATACCGAGATACCAACGGTCACCTACTACGGCCGGTGTGAAAAAGCCAAGCTTAAAAATACTTTTAGGGGATAAGATGGGTCTTCGTTTAGATATTTTTAGGGGCATTGAGGATGAAATTCTCGAATCATACTCGGAGGAGAAACCTTTATGAAATAGAACGAATAATAATAACAAAACTATCCTCATCTCTTGGTCTTCGTAGTTTGGTTCTTTCTTGTTTCATGAGAACAACTGCATTCTTCTCCTTATAATTTATAAATTGTTCGGACAAGCTTTTGTTTCTTTTTTATTTGTTTTTATCCACATTGCTTGACTTTTATTACAAGTTGCATTTAATTTTTAAAATTTCAACGGGACATAAATGAAACTATAAAACTACGAACATGCGTGAGATTAATTTCTCCCAGAGAAAACAATGCATATGTTCATTTAGTTGTTAAAGAAAATTACGAACATGTGAGATTCAATATTACCAACACCAACTTAGCTTCATTTTTCATCATGTAGATTGTCTTTTTTTTTGAAGTTTCTCAAGTTTTTCTAAAGTCTACCGTACGTAGTCTTAATGATCAGGAAGGCTAAAAGGACATGCTCAAAAGACTAATGCTTATTGTAAGAAGACACCGGGCAGATAGATTAGCGGCACCTCGGAACTGTTTATAGAAAAAAAAAATGATAACACACATTGTGCATAGAGTCTTGCAAGTTGCAACAATGACTTATTTCCACAAGGCAAATGTCTATCGACACCAAAGTCAAAAATAAATTGCTACTGCTACATGATTGACAATGGATATAAAAGTCCGCACTTTCTTTGTTAGCCTGATTCTTCCAAACCTCCAGGACTTTGCTCAAATAAATTCTTACTCAAAAGAGTATTTTTCCTTGCATCAGTGGTGCTATTTTTTTTTTTTTTTTTTTTTAAATGATCCAGCCAAATACTTACCATCCTAACCCTTACCCTCTCGTATGGATCTGAAACCCTTTTTTGTATGTTCCTCAAATGCTCCAAAATGTTCACCACTCTGTATAAAATAACTCAGTCCGGTTGTTCTGTTTCTTTTTTCTTTTTTTCTTTGCCCTTTTCATTCTGTTTTTTGTACCAAAATGTTGGTTGACTTGGCAATCGTTGCAAGTTTTTAAAGGTCATCTAGAACAAACCACAATGGTGAAGAATGAAGCTTAAGGATCATGGACATGGCAATGCACGTTCTACTTCCTCCTTCACAATGTAGAAGCTTCTCTCATTCT
Organism: Camelina sativa; assembly: GCF_030686135.1. Classification (NCBI taxonomy): domain Eukaryota; kingdom Viridiplantae; phylum Streptophyta; class Magnoliopsida; order Brassicales; family Brassicaceae; genus Camelina; species Camelina sativa. Next base: position 28,075,307 of record NC_141890.1, read on the forward strand.
GTCTCTAACCACATCTCCAGAGAAAATTCATAACTAGACCACGACATGACTGAATTAAAGAATACAAGTATACTACGATGGCAATCTATATACATACTATATTCACCTCCAGCCTCAACACTTTTAAAGTACTGTATACAGAAATGATTATATTGAACTGATATACAAGCGCAAAATGACAGAAACGTAGCTGTTTATGTGATTGTACATATCTAAGAGGAAGAAGATACAGAGTTGGTGGAGACGTTGGAAATCAGTCTTACTTCATAGAGATTTTCACTTTCTCCTTTACCTTCAAAGCAAAAATTTTAATGGTTCAGAAATCAATTTAACAAACGAGAACCTGAAATTGGATGGTGAATTGATTTACTACTTACCAACTTCTGCAGTAATGTCTGGTCCAAAGAAGGAAGTGAATTTCGCCTATCAAAACAATTTTATGTTTTAAAAGTTCAGTTTCAGAGTAATTCTACTTCTTAGAGACTACATACGATGAAACTAGTTATGCTATTTTCCTACGCGCTAAGCAAATAAGTGCATACTGTAGCTATTTAGTTTATAAAGGTAATCATACCTGTCTTTTTTCAAAATCTGACAAATTCAGAGCTTTCGCCTCAAATACAAGGACCAAGCAGTAACGACCTTCAGTCAGGACCTACAAACATGAGTTATCGAGAATGATCAGGGTAAGTGTAGTTTCACAGGTCAATGTTCATTTCAATATATGTAAATTCATGCACATGATTAAATTTACCTCCTCCCTAATCATCTGTAAGATAGGTGCACTACGTCTTGGGATTCCTCCTCCCTTATGACCAAAGCAGTTGTAAGAAAGATGGGTTAAACCGCAACTAAGAAAGCGTGTTGTTATATGCTTCATTTTTGTTTCAATAAAATAGCTTACCAGTCCATACTGAAAGATCCGTTTTAATGCTTCTTCCAAATGTTGTTCATCTCCATAACGGTATCTCGTGACATCATTTCTAACCTAATAAAGGAAATAAGAATCCCGGCACATTTACAATTTCAAGAGAAGTAAGTTTAGCATCCAATGTGCACTGACAAGACTACAATTTCAATGTCATATAGGCAAAAGGGAAACTAACTGAACTTTTGTGTAAGCAAGAACTTGTGCAAGTGAGCATACCACTCTGAATTCGAGCTAGCATTGAGACTGAATATCCAAATACTAATGACGACAACTACTAACATCTATCCTCTAACAAGAAACAAAAATATGTTATGAAAAATCTATGTAGAACTAAATTATGAAGAATTTATCTATAATCAGAATGAAGGTACGCCTGTAAGTATCAAGAGCAATCACCAGAGGTCCATAAACAATTAAGTACCTGTGTTAAAATAGGAGTAGCGCAGCTTTCCCTAAGCTTCACTGCATCCGAGTAGCTCAAGCAAGGAACTGGTTTGAGTTCTGCGTACTACAGAAGAAGCAAAATAGAACAAAACAAATAATTGAAGTAACTCTAATACACCACAAGTCAAATTTCACAATAAAGTTACAGCCATCTGAAATATTCCACTTTCTCAGGGACATTAGAACAATAAGTACCTTGAGAGCCATTCCAATAATAGCAAGGGGAAATCCATATGTAAGCATAATAGCAGACCACTCAGATCCAGGAAGGATATTAAAATAAGCCCCAAAACCATACCTGTAGGATTTTAACACATCCATAATTGAAAAAAAAAGAAAAAAAAAAAAACTCACATATAAACTCTATAGCAACAAACAAAGGCGTTATCAAAGAACTCACGAGAGTAGCGAAACCCCGAGACCTAGCCCAATAACACCAAACGAAATCTGCAAAATCCAAAACACTCAATGTGAAACTTTGTTCCAATTTCCCAATTTCCCAATTTCAGATCACTCTACCTAATTGGAGCGGAGACACTTAAATTAGGGATTGAAAAGGTCAGGAAGGAAAATATAAACCTTGGCTAGAGTGAATTCATCATCGGGGATTAAGGTTCCGTCACCGGAAGCTACAGATGGAGAAGAGCTAGTGGAATCAGCAGCTCTTGCGATGAAATCGACCTTTAGAATCTCTCTTCTCAACCTCGTCTTAGGGACGTAGAGCCATCTCTGCCGTGGTATCAGAGACGGTTGTGAAGAAGACGAAACGACGGATAGATTCTCATGGCGACGATCGTATAGACTGTGGCGACGGAGATTGGAGAACAAGACGGTGGTTCCCGGAGCTGCCGATATAGATCCCATCCTCTTCTCTTCTCTTCTCTTCTCTTCTCTCTTCTCTGTGTGTATCTTTGTGAGAGACTAATGTGAGGCTGAGGTGAAAAGTGTTCTTATAGCTATTAAAACTTTTTAGCAGTGTGTACTTATAGCTATTAAAATGTACTGTTTGGTTATTTTAAGATACATTCAATGATAATTAGCATAAATATTGTAATTAAGATATACTAGGTTGGTATCTGCCCTACGTCACTCGTTATTTTTAGTTTATATTATATTTATTAATTTCATTTTGTATTTTTTTGAAATATTATTTTTTTATGTTGTTTGGAATCAAATATCATAATTAATAAAAAAAAATTTATAGTGGTCAATGATATTTTTTTTGGTTTTACGTATATAATTTGTTGTAGTTTTCAAAATAAAAAATGAAGAAAAAAGTTAGGCTTAACAAATTGTGGTTACTGTAATTTTTGTTACACATTGGTACGTGAGTCCGCATAAATGATTTTCAAAAAAAATAAATACTTAGAGAAATAAACATTAAAATTTACTTTAATAATATATAAATTGGATGATATTGTATATAAATGTGATTTTTTTTATTATAACTCGAACTTACTCATTACATATCACTACGAAGTACAATAATTTTTCCAATCAAGCTCAATAATTGAAGCCATCCCATTTAGTTCAATTTTCCAATACAACATGATAAGCCGAGATAAGATTTGTCTTTGTAAAAGTTATTCGTGGACGTTGATTAGCTAGCTTGACGACCTTGGAATAAAGTGTTTGGTTTAAATCATTTTCTCCTTCTCCACAAGATATCCTTTATAAAGCTTCTTGTCCATGTTTAAGAGAACCAACGGCTTGAACCAAACATCTTGAATCACTTTCTGATATGAAGGTGGCGATTCTGTTTTTAATGGTGTTCTTTACATGGCATGTGATTGTACTAGGTGAGCGATGAATATTGCAATCAAGTAGGTTGTTTCGTTCTGTCCATAACTCATATATTAAAGCTTGCCTACACCTTAAAGTGTGCCTCCAATCATTCTAGATATTGCAATTACATAACCGATCATGATTTCAATCTAGCATTTGTTGTTTGCTACAAATCAAAGATGAAACTTTTGAAATTTACTAAGATTGAGAGGGAAATAAAAAGTGATAATTTTCACATAGATAGTTATGGAAGTAGTATTAAGTAACTTGTATTGTACTAAACCTTGAAAAAAAAAAACGTTTTGGTCCAAAGCAGCAATTTGCTCAATATCATCTTCATTCAAAACCTAAGTAAACAAAAAAGAGGTGAGTCAATTTACACAAACACTAATATTTCTTCTTGAAGCAACTCTAAAAACTTGAATAAATACGGCATCTTTACCTCAATTTGACATGCGATTCTAAAAGACATTAATGAACTTTGTCATGCCCAAGTTGCTCTTTTGTGAATTTTTTAATCGTTTGTACATCAGACGACAATTGTGTGGTTAGGGAGGGGCTTACCTAAGGAATTGATATCTCTATGTCTCTCTTCTCTTCTTCCTTCATCTTCACATCACTATGTGTCTCTCTCTCTCTCCTTTCTCCTTCTCTATCTCTCTATTCTATCTTTTCAAATTTCTTCCCTACCCTAATTTTTAACCTTGCTTCTTCTTCCAAAGAGTTCTCAATAACCGGAGAATTTGATTTCAGCATCTGTAGATTTTGATGAAATTCTTGTTAGAACTAATCAAAGGTGAATTTGGTGAGATTTCTTTGCCTTTTTAACAATGACCTATGCTTCTTCCATGTCTCGTACCGCACGAGTCGTTTTTTTTCTCTTTATGTTTGTTTCATCAAAGGCAAAACTTTGTGCCGATTCTTTTGTTTTTTCTCTCTAACTGAATTCAAGAGCAATCTTATATTGTGAAGGAGACGAACAAACAATTAGAGTCTTCATGTTTTTTATTATTATTATGTCAGCAAGGGTTTATGAAGTGAAAGACAACGTGATGTGGCATAGAGGGGTGTCAATCGGTCTGGCTTGACCCGGTCCGGCCCTTATTATGTCAGCAAGGGTTTATGAAGTAAAATAAAACATGATGTGGCACATAGGGGTGTCAATCATGCTGGCTCGACCCGGTCCGGCTCGAAATCCGCATATATTTGAGTCCTTCTCGGCCTGGCCCAAAATATTTCCGAGCCTATATTTCAAAGTCCGGTCCGGCTCTAACAGAGTTATAAGACTTTTCGGGTCTTTCCGGACTTATCTTACAGATCAAAAATTCAAACTTATAAGTTATTTTATAACATGTCTTAAAAATAAATGTTTAAAGATGCAATATAAAACAAATCAATCAAAATTTAAATAACACATCTATATTCACTAAAACCAACTTAATCTAAAATTAAAAAAAATAAAACCAAATAAAATTTTATACTTTAACCAAATAAAAAAATATATATATAATCAATATAAAATATCATAGAGAAAGATTTTAAAAATATTCAGTAAATATGAAAACTAAGATTAGAGTTTTAAACTTTACTTATAATCAAATAAAAATGTTAACAAAAAAATACAATTATATTTGTATAAAGGGCCGGTCCGAGTCCGCTCAAGGTAAGCCTTAAAAACACTAAACTCCGAACGGACTGAGTCCAAAAGGCCCAATTTTCTGGACATATATTTAAGTCTGATTCCAGTATTTTTCAAGACCGGGTTAGGCCGGAGCAGCCTGCGGGCTTTGGGCCTAAGTGATATGCCTAGTGGCACATCACTTTTTTATTGGTTTAGAAATCTTAGTTGTATTAATTCAAATATTTTTATTGACTATTGATTTTAATTGTGGTGTCAACACCAACTTCAATGTTGAGTCTAATGTGTTACACAAGGAAAGCAACACATCCTTCTTTTATTGTATTGATTAATTGTAAACTAAAAATTTATCCGTTTCTATGATTTATCAAATTGATAAAAAGAAACAAATTACAATATTAATATACAATATAAACCTTGTGTTTTATTTGAATTTGTGAAAATTATATCCACCTTCTTCTTACTCTCAATGTAGTTTACTTTTTAACATCAAGAAAAGGTAGAAATCAAAGGTAAAGAAGATAGACTTACTTTGTATCTAATCTCAAAGTGAGATTCTTCATGTGTTTTAGACATTCTTCATCTAACCATTTCTAAAGACAAACCACCTTTCACATGTTCATTTTTTCATACGCTCCAATTTTGACTTGTCCTATTTGTTTGAAAACCTACAAAGTTACATTTTAAAAAATGGAGTTAGATTTAAATATAAAAGTTAATACTATAAAATTATGAAAATTATTTGAGAGATAGAATATGATGTTTGATGAATACTTGTCCTTGATATTTATAGAGAAACTTTTTATGCAATAATACTTCATTAGTATGATGAAAGGTTTTTTAATTTTTTTTGTCAAACATCATGGGACTTATGGTTACATTTCAAATAATAAATATAAATTATGTGGCAATTAATACATTAAAGTTTATAATATGATGAGTGTTTTTTTGTGTCAAACATCATCGGAGTTACATTTTAAATAATTAATATGCAATAAATTGTTATTGTGATTATTATTAAATCTTGAAAATATTTTAGATTACAAAAAGAATTCATCTTTGGCGGAAAATTGTGGAATATCATATTTTAAATATCTTGGAATCAATTAGTTTTACATAACGAATTTAGTTTATAATAAATGAATTGATCTTTTGGTACAAAGATTAATAAATATCATATTCTTATATCTTTAAATTATCTAATAAAAAATAAATTGATCTTTTAACGTAAAAAGTTGTGAAATAAATACTATAACTTTGTTTACAACAAATAATATTATAATCTTTCATATTTTTATATTTTTATATTACTTTAAAATGAAAAAAATTGAACTTTTCCATATGAATATCTGATTATTTAATTTATGATAGTTACAGTAAAACCTCTATAAATTAATAAAGTTGGGACCATGAAATTTTATTAATTTATAGTGGTTTTAATTTAATAATAAATTAATAATTATTAATTTATCGATAAATTAATATTTTATTAATTTATGAAGAGATTTTCTCATTTTCATATTGAAAATTTTCGATTACAAGATAAGATACTTTTCTTATCATTCATATTTTTAAAAAAAATTTTTAATTTATAATCTTGGTTATCGTAATAGGATGAATGTCAATTGTTTAATTGATTATCTAGGTAAAAATAAGAAATGTTAGAAGTTTAGAGTTTAGAAGAAATTGTTACTACTATTCTTCATGGTAATGATGAAGTCGTAGAAGATATTGCGGTACCTTTAAAACCAATTAGTAAAGAAGCAATTATTGCATCTATGACTCTTCACAATTTATGGATGCGATTTGAAAATACAACAATAAAAAAATTAGGAATGAGCTCCAACAAGAATGCAAATTCAAAAATAGACAAACAACAATAGATATATATTTCACTAGATTTTCTTAGATATATATATATATATATATATATCAGTTTATATGATTATTAATTTATGATACTGATGGGGCCATATTTTTACATAGGATTTCCAAAAAAAAATATTATCTTACTATTTTATCAAAATGTTTCATTTTACACCGGCCCAAGTCGGGACCAGAAAAATTTATTAATTTATAGCAAATATTAATATAAAGAATATTAATTTATGGAAGGTCTACTGTATATGGTAAATTTCTTTTTGGTGGAAAGTTATATGGTAATTATATAACTACTAAACGGACATTTTTTGTGGTAGGAGAGGGGAGACATAAATTATCAAGAAAAAATGGGGTGCTTGCAAAACTAGACCCCTAACTTGAGTCAATTGCAAAACTGACTACCTCTTTTCCTCTCTCCAACATTTGCCACTTTCTCCCAATTAAATCCTTATGTGTTCATTGTATTCACAAAAATACCATTATTTCTAATTTACTTGAATTTCTTGCGAAAATATTTATTACATTCATATCCTCATCTTCTTCTTTTATTTACGGTTGTGCCACCGCCATCAATTTTCCAACAACCATGAACAACCAAATTTGAAGCTCTCAAAGCTTCAACAACCTGAATTTGTAAGCTTAAATAACATCTAATGCTATGAGAACTTCATTTTCTCCCATCTCCTCTCCATTTTAATCCAATAAAATTTGCAAGTGCATTCATCTTGTTATATGTCATGATTCTTGGATAGTGATTAAATTGGTGCTGGGTTTCTTCCGTGGTGACTAAAGACGACGTCCTCGGTGCTTGACATTGCGAAATAACCAAAGTTATTTTCCGATAGATTTCGTGATTTTTCTTGATTTTTTTTGCGAAATTAGACTTCATTTGTTAGTCTAACCGTCATAATATCATGTAAAGTCTACTATGTGGTCAATTTTGCAATAAAAAATTTATCGAGTTTCGAGCCCGTAGACTGAAATTTCAGTCTTCTTAATTTCATTTGAAAACAAAAAAATATGGTTCAGACTGCATTATAATCTTTCTGTCGGATATTTCGTTTGCAAGGTGTATTTTTGCAATTGACCAAATTCTTGACTTTTTAGTTATGACTGCCGGACGAAGTTTTCTTCCGATAATAAAAGAGTAGACTTCTATAGTGGCTATTTTTGCATTTGACCAAAATATAAAAACATTAACCGTAATATTATTGATATAAAATTAATTAGTTGACTGCAAAAGAAGTCTACTAGTTAAAAAATTAAAATGTTGGTCAACCCCAAAAATGACCACGGCAGACTGCAAACGAAGTCAACATTCCTGGAGACTTCGTACGTAGTCTACTTGGCGAAACTCAAACTTGGTCAATTACAAAACTAACCACAACGAAGTTTACTTTTTCTAGTTGACGGATAGATGAAGTCTACTTGTCAGCTAGAAGTCTACTACCCAGTCAATGGTTTGGTCAATTGCAAAAATAACCAGAGTTGACTGTAATCGAAGTTAACTTGTTGAAACTTCCTAAGAAGTCTACTCTTTTCTATGTTTTTAATTGTAAAACTGACCAAAAATTAACAAAGGAAGACAACAAAAGAAGTCAACTATCCTAGTAGACTTCGTCCGGTGTCTGCTTTATTAAATTGTAATTGCAAAAATAGACCACACAAAATAGACTTCGAGTTAAAGTCTCTGCGTAGAGGCTTGTTTATGTCTAAAATGTTGACATCAACATGAAGTCGTCATAATTTGAAAACCAATTTATTGCAAATTGGTGAATAATTTTTAAGATTTCCTTGTTGTATTCTTTGATATATGTTATGTATTTGCCTCTGTATATTTTTGAAATGATTATATATTATACATATGGAGAAATCAAGTTATTGGTTTTCTTAGGCAGTTAGGTCATTAACTTAGACTTAATTTGGAAGTCAACGTGATGGAGTTATGTGTGAAGTCTGTATTGATGACAAGAAAAATAATCTCGGTTTTAGAAAACCAAATCCGGTTTATTTGAAACAGTACCAGAAAATATAAAGAAATCGAATTCTCTGGCAGACTTCTATACCAACTAACGTCAAATCAATTTAAACCTTGTAATGATTATGTCGACAACTTCTCTGGCAGACTTCTGCACGGGAAACCGAACCGTCTGCAAATCAATCAAATCAATTTAATATTTGTAATGATTATGCTGAAGACTTATCTGAAAGACTTCTTCAAAGAATATAGAATTCTATAAGTATGAAATGAAGTGATATAGAAACTTTCTAAGAATTACGCAACCATGAATGATTTCAGTCTACAATACTACAATGAAGTGTATTCTTAGTTATTAATTGTTACACTAAATTTTATTGAAATTACAAATTTCTAGGATTTTGTTTTTCAGTTTTTAGATAATTTGACAAATTAAAAGAGAAACCTGCCATAATTTTATAAAAAAAAATTATTATATTTATATGAAACATGAATACAAAATATCTATATTACAAAGTAAAAATACATAATTAAAAATAAGTTCAAACAACTTTTGTATTTAAACTTGTGAATTTTCCACACTGTTGGACCTTGAAACTTCTTTGATATCATTACGTAATCCGCTTCAACCTGCAACAAAATAACACAAACACATGAAAGAAGCATTAATAATCTAAATTTAAATTGAGAAAAAATAGTAACTCTAATAATTACAAACTCATTATTAAGAAAAAAAGTAACTCTAATAATTGAAGTAGGAACTTCTCCCCCAAACAATAATTACAATTTCTCTTTATGTAGTTACTAGTTAATCATTAATCATCTTTAGGTTATTATTCTGTAAAAAACTATTTTTAAACATACAAAAATCTTTTGAAGCAATCTCCGAACATGGCAAGCACATCATACTTTTTGGTCAGAATTTTCTTTAAAAAATATTCATCAAATTTATTGTTTAACAGAGAAATTAAAAATAATTGTTATTGCTTTGTTTGGTCTTTTCGAGTTGAAAACTCAAATCGATGTGGTTTATGAAAAACATAATTTAAGAGAGAGATAGAGACTTCATAATTAATGCGATAAACGGAGAAAATAAGTTGTTAAACCGTATTTACATATTATGCCCCAACCCCCAAATAAAACTTAAAGTTTACAAAACAACCCCGCAAAAACAAAAGCGTTAAGATTCCCCCTCTAACTCCGTCTGCCTAAACAAAAGTCATAACAGTTTACCAGCTGACTAAACCTGGTTTACTTCTCTAATTGTTCAAATTTTGGTTCAAGCCTGGTTCGATTGGACCTTGGAGGCTTATCGGCGGCGTATTGATCTTCAATGGAGATTCCTTTGTTGTCATCACTTCCAGATCTGAAGACGTCGTTCTAGGGTTACAAAGTAAAAGCAACACAAGGACCAGATAATAACACCAAAATCAGACATAAGTGAAGGAATGGTGTCAGTCAATGGAATTAGTTGTACACATATGGTCTCTACCTTTGATCTGATTCACAAAATAATTAAACCTTAAAAATTGTAGTTGTAATCAAAACCAACAACAACAACAACAACAACAACTTTTAAAAAAAAGCAAAAATTCATCGATCAAATCATTAGAACCAGTTTATGTTGTTACCTTTTTAAGAAGGTTTGGCAACGATTGAGTACATACCTCTCAGAGACTTGTTTGCTCTCTCGTCGCCATTATAATGCTTCAACTATTCTGAGAATTAGAAGACAAAAAAATTATCTGACACCACAATCAGTTAACAAAAATATATTACAATAAAACAAGATAATGGATCTATTTATTACCCTTTTTGAGTATCCTTCTAAGGACAAATATCTAACAAGGATCGTCATATCTGCTTGAGATGAAATACATCGTACCTGCTTTCTCCATATCCATTACTTTAGCCGCCAGTAACCTAAACGATATTGGTTTCTCAAATCCCTTTCAAAGAACACCAACAAAAACAAATAAATGACAGTTAAAATAAATGCACAGATCGGGAGGAATCGGAGTAAGAAGACGAAGAAGAAACAAAGGAACATGAGGGTACTCGCATCGACAGTGTCGTTTCGAGCTAAGACAGATCTTCGTCAGTACCTTGAGGATTTCTTCGGAGGAGAAGTATGGTTTCGAATTTGGGGAATTCCTTTCTCGGCGGCGAAGTTTTGTCCCATGATTGTGAGATTCACGAGACAGTATATGCGAGAGTTTAAGGTTCTAACAAAGATTGGTGTTGATGAGAGAAGGGAGCGAGAGTCGCTGATATATTTGAAGAGAGAAAAGAGAGGAAGAACACAAATCCAAAGAGAAAGGGGAATAAGAATGTTGAAGATTAAAGAGAAAATGAAAAAAAATTTAGGTCGAATCAGATCCCAGATTTTAGTCTTTTTTGTGATATTAATGTCTGCTCAGGCTGCGGTGGCTGAGAGATCACATAAAAAACTAGGTTTGACTTGCACAGACGTATATATATATGGTTAAATTATCTGGTTAGGTTAAAATCAAGGAATCGGTATGTATTCGGTTAGATTCAACTATCGGTTTGATTAAATTATCGGTAAAATTAAAATAATATAATATTAATAGTTGATGGCATTACAAAGTCAACCACCAATAGTCTACAGAGAAGTGTACTTAAGCAAACTCTAAATCAAATAATTTTAACCTAATCCACATTTTCTCCTTTAATTTGACTAGTTTATATGTAAATTTATTTTATTTTAATGCAGGAAGTCTATGTGGTTATTATTTGGTCAATAGGTTTACCAAATTATTTTTTATAATTTTTTAATTAAAATTTAAACTATAATTAAGGAGTAGACATATTTTTATGTCTTCTATTTGACGTTAATTTGAAATCCACCGTAAAGAAATCTATTGTAGACTTCCTCGGGTTACATCTGTGATTTTGGCTTCTATTTTTTGTTTGGTCGTAAGGGATTCAACTGTAATTTCAGCACCTTTAGTGGTTATGTTTCTCAAATATCGAATATGGGGTCTACGTTTTCATTCAAATGCAAAAAAAAGGTACAAAAAATGCAATTGTCCCAGAAAAAATAATAAAATTACAGGCCAACATTATCCTCTTACATAATCAAGTTTACTGACTCTAGTCTAGAATGAAACATATAAAAATCTAATCGTAACAAGAACATATTGTTTGCCAATCCATCTGCTAGACGATTAGCTGCCTCTCTATACAATGAGAAATATGGACAACCTAGTCCCATAATAAGAAGTCATAACACAAACGTCTTGAGATAACTAACAACCATCTCCAAATCAACTTCTAACTCCAAGTGTTAAACTCGTCTCTCCCAAGCTATAGATAAGCCAAATAGTTCGGCAAAATAACATTGACAAACAATAAGAGATTTTATAAAATATAATAAAATTTAGTGAATTTGAAAAATAGTGTATCTACCTTTGAGAGGAATGAGACATGGAAAGAATAAATTACCATTTTCAGCTTATTAGAGCATGAGTTTGAAAAAACTTACTTAAATTATATAAGGCTGTGTTTTCAGTTTTGTAACGACAAACTGCTTTTTTGGTCACAAGATAAGCTGTTAGGTTGTGTTATAATCAACAAGTGGACATCATATGACTAAGAAAGTGAAACAAGAGATGAAGATGAAACCACCAAGCCCACTATGAGGCATATTCTCCTCCCACAAAACAGCCATCTTTCCACCATAATCAGCCAATCAAACACAAGCATAAAGAGGGAACTTAGGTAGTCCTACCAAACCCTTCAATTTTGTCCACCGTCTTACCTCAATGTCATACCATCTGAACCCAGTATCATACAATCTTATCTCACTGCTATACCTTGAATTGTAAACAGAGTACAAAACATTTTCTATCTCACAACAATAATCATATAAAAACATATAACTAGTTATTGTCGGTTCAACAAGGTCACATTTACCTTTTTGGGATCGTAAGGGATAGGCACATGATCACAGATTTGTATTTCTATGTCGACCACCGTGTTAAAATACGTAGTTGTGTCTTGCGTATCAAGTTGAAAATATTTAGTTGTACATATTTAGGAGATTCACTTTATATTGTGTATATTGTGTAAAAGGAAACTCTCTGATATATGTAGACGTTGTAATCATTCAAGATCAATATAAGAAAACCTTTTCCCATACTCTGTTTTCTTGACATGGTATCAGAGCCCTTTTAGGGTAAATACAAATACTAAAACCTAAAAGTTTCGATCCTGTTCTAGCTATTAAGATGAGCAACAAAGAAGAGAAATTGTTGGTGGACAGATCTCAGACAGATGCTGGTGAGGTGAAGATGGTGACATCCAGAAGAACTATCTCCCCTTACGATCTGTCACCGAGTGACAATCCAGGTTGTGTCATCTCACAACCTCTTCTTCGTGGCTCAAATTACGACGAGTGTTCAGCAAACATACGTCTTGCGCTGATGGCTCGAAAGAAGTTTGGTTTTGTAGATGGAACAATCTCAAAACCTAGTGATGACTCCACAGATCTCGAAGACTGGCGTTGCAACAACGCGTTGGTGGTGTCATGGATCAAACTCACTATTGATCCATGTGTGAAAACAACTCTCCAAATGGTGGAAATCGCTAGAGATTTGTGGGAAAATATTAAGAAGAGGTTCTCTGTGAAGAACGGAGCCAAGATTGGAAGAATCAAGGCTGATCTGGCGACGGCACGCCAGAATGGGAAATCTATTGAAGCATACTATGGGTACATGACTCAGATTTGGACGACCTTGAGCGATTATCGACGTCCCAAGACCTGCAAATGTGGTTTGTGTACATGTGAGATTGGTGTAGAACTCGCCAAGGAAAGGGATGAAGATCGTGTGTATGAGTTCCTTCAGGGGCTCGATGAATCTTATGCACAGCTTCGCTCAAGTCTCTATGCTCGTATACCTTTTCCAACACTTGACGAAGTATACCAGACACTTACTCAAGATGAAGATAGCAGAATGATCACTGTTGCGATAGAAGGTCGTACCGATGGTGTAAGTTTTGCTGTTCAGACTACAGCTCGTGCTAGAAGCAACAATGGAGACAAACCTAGAAGTGGAGGCAGTGTTTGTAAGAGCTGTGGTCGTACTGGACACATGGTAGAGCAATGTTTTCGTACCATTGGTTATCCACCATGGTGGGGTGATCGACCCAGGACCCGGGAGAACTCAATGTCTTCTCCATCACCTGCTATCCCACGAAACAGAGCAGCTACCTCTGCTCTCGCTGTTACTACCGCAAGTTCAAGTCATTCCGCTAATGCAGTTGTTGACGCAGACCGTGTTGGGTTGAGTGGGCTTGATGATGGTCAGTGGAAGCGCTTGTAGCCATGCTAGAGGAACGCAACAATAAGCCACGTCTCTCAGGTAACGCTTTCTTTGAAACTTGGATTTACGACACGGGTGCATCGAATCATATGTCTGGTCGTATGGATTATCTTGATGAAATAAGTGATATGAGTCCTGTGACTATAAAGTTACCTGATGGACGATTTAGTGTGTCACGTAAGCAAGGAACAGTAAGCTTAGGTAGTCAGATGCAGTTAAAGAATGTCTTCTTCGTTGATGGCTTGAAATGCCATTTGATCTCTGTTTCTCAGTTAACTCGTGATAGCGGATGTGTGTTTCAAATCACTGATAAGGTGTGTGTTGTCCAGGACCGCATCACGAGGATCCTGAATGGGGCAGGGGAGCAGCTTAATGGACTGTACTTCTGTCGAAGGATGGAGCAAGCTAGTGCAGTGGAGCAAGTCGGACAAGGGGCTCCAAGTTTGTGGCACAATCGCTTGGGACAACCTCCTTCCTCTGTTATCTGCAAGTTATCTATTTCTGATTTTTCTGCATTTGATAGCAAAGTGTGTGACGTCTGTATTCGCGCAAAGCAGCAAACTCGAGATGTTTTCCCTTTAAGTTCAAATAAATCCATTGATATTTTCCAACTATTTCATTGCGATCTTTGGGGTCCGTATAGGACACCGGCAATGTGTGGTTCTCGGTACTTTCTTACCATACTAGATGATTATTCGAGAGAATTATGGATATATTTGTTACCTTCGAAACTAGAGGCTCCATCCTCTTTGAAAGAGTTCGTCACTCTCATTGAACGACAATTTGACAAGAAAATTAAGACCATTCGCAGTGATAATGGGTCTGAATTTATCTGTTTGTCGGATTTCTTTAAGGACAAAGGAATCATCCATGTAACTTCGTGTGTTGCGACGCCTCAACAGAATGGGCGTGTTGAACGCAAGCATAGGCACATTCTTAACGTCGCCCGTGCTCATCGCTTCCAAGCACACCTGCCGATCAAATTATGGGGACATTGCGTTCTTACAGCAGGTTATCTCATCAACCGAACCCCCACGAGTATATTGAATGGGAAGACACCATTGGAAATGCTTTACAACATAGCTCCACCGCTTGAGACCTGCATGTTTTTGGTTCTTTGTACTATGAGCACGACCATGCTCATGGTGGTGATAAATTCGCACCACGAGGTTTAAAATGTGTGTTCATTGGTTATCCGTTTGGGAAGAAAGGGTGGAGAGTATATGATCCAAACACGAGTAAAATTTCTGTTTCTCTTGATGTTCAGTTTTGTGAAACTGATTTTCCATATTAGAATCTTCCATCACCACCACCGTCCGTTCTACCTACTGCTGGACTCGATTTGACAGATGATGATTGGTTGCTGGAACCGTCTGCACCTGCTCCTGCACCACCGTCACCTACTCCTGTACCATCGTCGCCTGCTCCTGCTCTTGCAGACACACGACTCAGTTTGGAACAGCTTGGTTCTCCAGCTACAATCATTGACTCTACTGGCACTATATTTTTGGATAATGAAAGTGAACGTCTTGACTCACCACCTCTACACCAGTTGTGGAATCTCCCGATGAGGAGTCAACGGAACAACTTGGTTTCGGTTTTTGTCAGCGGGTTGCTCCGGTTCGGTTTAAGGACTATGAACTGTATATGGTCGACGACACACCCTGCGACGACGACGACGGCTGTGTGTACCCTCTCAGTGATTTTATGAATAGTCATCGGTTCTCTGAGTCTCATCGAGCTTACTTACACGCCATTACTACGAATGTTGAACCAAAATATTACTCACAAGCGGTGTTGGATGATGTTTGGACAGGTGCTATGAAAGATGAAGTTGTTGCGCAAGAAGATGACAATTCTTGGACAGTGGAAACACTTCCCAAGGGTAAGAAGGCACTTGGTTGTAAGTGGGTCTATCGCATCAAGTATAAGGCGCGCTTAGTGGTACTTGGGAACAAGCAAATCGCGGGTGATGACTATGAGGAGACGTTTTCTCCTGTGTCCAAAATGACCACTGTTAGATGTTTTCTTGAGGTTTCAGCTGCTTGGAATTGGGAGGTGTATCAAATGGATGTTCACAATGCATTCCTCCATGGTGATCTCCATGAAGAAGTCTATATGCGTCTTCCTCCGGGGTTTCACTCAGATGACAAGTCGAAGGTTCTTCGTCTACGAAAATCTCTTTATGGGTTGAAACAAGCACCTCAGTGCTGGTTTGAGAAGCTAAATTCGGCTCTGCAAGAATACTGGTTTGTTTCATCTCCTGGCGACTCGTCTTTATTCACCTATACCAAGAATGGTACACGCATTCATGTTCTAGTTTATGTTGATGATTTAATCATCAGTGGAAACTCCTCTGTATCGGTTCAAGCTTTCAAAGATTATCTCAGTTCGTGCTTTAAAATGAAGGACTTGGGAGTTCTGAAATACTTTCTTGGTATCGAGGTTGCCAGGAATGAGACAAGTATCTATTTATGTCAAAGGAAGTACGCTCTCGATGTCATTGCTGAAGTTGGACTCCTTGGGGCACGACCCGTTAGCTTTCCTCTTGAACAGAATCATCACTTATCGTTGGCTGAAGGTGATGACATGCCCGATCCTGCTCGTTACCGATGCCTGGTTGGTCGCATTATTTACTTGGGAGTGACCAGGCCTGAGCTGGCTTACTCCATTCATGTTTTGTCCCAATTCATGAAATGTCCAAAGCTTCTGCATTGGGAAGCAACTTTGCGGGTGATATGCTATCTTAAAGGAAACCCGGGTCAGGGTATTCTTCTTTGTTCTGATTGTCCTCTCACTCTTACCGCATAGTGTGACTCAGATTATGCCGGTTGTCCTCTCTCTCGTCGGTCACTTACAGGTTGGTTTATTCAACTAGGACAGTCACCAGTCTCTTGGAAAACAAAGAAGCAACCGACAGTGTCAATGTCTTCCACTGAAGCGGAGTACCGTGCTATGCAGTTCACACTCAAAGAAATCCTCTGGATTAAGAAGGTACTATTATCTCTCGGCATCCCTCATACTCAACCTGTTCCACTGCATTGCGACAATCTCTCGGCAATACATCTCACGGTTAATCCCATTTTTCACGAAAGAACAAAGCATATTGAAACATAGTATCATTTCATTCGGGAAAAGATTGTCGACGGCACTATCAAGACTAAACATGTTCCGACATAGTTGCAACTAGCAGACATTATGACTAAGGCTCTTGGATGTCAGGAGTTTGATTCGTTTTTGCTCAAGTTGGGCGTTCAGGACCTTCACGCTCCGCCTTGAGGGGGGTGTTAAGATACGCAGTTGTGTCTTGCGTATCAAATTGAAAATATTTAGTTGCACATATTTAGGAGATTCACTTTATATTGTGTATATTGTGTAAAAGGAAACTCTCCCGTATATGTAGACGTTGTAATCATTCAAGATCAATACAAGAAAACCTTTTCCCATACTCTGTTTTCTTGACACACCGCGAACTTGTTATTAAAGGAACCAGAATCACCATCTTTTTAGGTTCCTTCTACATATATATTCCGATCAGTGACACAAGCGGAAAGTGACATTGGCTCCACCGACAAGATTTGAGCCTCGCGCCACGTGTGAGATCGGCAATGCTGTAAATATTAGAACCAACTGTCACGAGACTCAAACGTTTAGCAGGAGGAGAATGAGGGATTGGGACTGAAGTCAAAACATACGCACTAGACTTCTTCTCATTACTTATGTGACACGTTAGGTTTTGATCAGGTTTCCGACAGAGAGTAAACCAGCTAGAGTTCTCAAAAGGATCTAACTTTAAGCACACATAGAGACATTTCTCAGTGTGATCCAAGAGTGATCGAGCCTTGTGAAGTTCCGGTGAAGCTAGGAGTGATCGAAAGCTCTTGGAGACAAGGGAGAGAGTCGGATAATACAATCTTGAGACGTGTGCTACACAGCTCAGTAGCAAATCATATAGAATCACAAGACAATAGTTTGAAAGAAGAAAATAAACAAAGAACTTGCTCTCTTTATTTAACTCTTACGAAAATATCTCAAACCCTAAGGTTCTCCCAATCTCTCAAACTACAATCTCTCTTGTAAAACTTATATGTTCTGCAACACAATTGCATCCATATTTATAACACCAGGAAAACCACTTAGTCCTAATCCTATTTGGAAATATATATTTAGGTAACTTCTAAACTAACCAAGTCCTTATCCCTCGAGAAACTTAATTCCAAATAGGTTTAGGATAAACTCAAGCTCTCTTCAAGCTTAACCCAACAAATTATTGGGAAGGTACGGATTTGAGTTCGATTACGGCGTCGATGACATTTATCCGGAATACGACATTGACGGAATTGTCGATGCTTCTTCGTGAACTTGAGAGAACTAATTTAGGGTTTGGACTTTATATACAAGTGACTAAAACAGGCTCAATTACTTTGGTTAAGGTGAGAATCGGTTAAAAATATGATAATGTTTGGGTTAAGTACTGGTTTTCACTAAAGAGTATATAGTATTTTGAATTTTTCTTTACGTGCAGATATTGGAGCTGGAGTGTGAAGTATGTCTTCATCAAAAATGATTTTCAAATAGCATTGAGCAAAATAATTTGTACTTAGTTTTAGATAGCCAGTCAAATAATTTTCCTATGTATTTGATTCGGTTTCATCAATTTGGAAAGTAAATTAAGAAAAATCGTTAATTGATTTTTTTTTCTTACCTTTTTGTGTATTTTCCTATTTGTTACCACATAACGATTAGTTTGCCTTTTGGTGATTAAATTTCTGAATTTCTATTTAGGAAAATTCTATTTTATCCGGTTCTTTTGGAATAAAAACCAATGCCAAACCCAAAAATTATCAAAGTTTTAACCGGTTTACACCTTAACCAAAGGTAAGAACCGGTTTTAATCCCTCTGTATATTTAAAGTCCAGACCCTCAATTTGCTTTGCTCTCTCCAAGTTTCGAGAAGAAGCATCACGGGCGATTTTGTTTCTTCGATTCCGTCAATGCCTTCTCCGGAAAAGCTGTTGTCGGCGCCGGAATCAAACTCAAATCCGTCACTTCCGGATGATTTGCTACTAAGCTGCATCGCACGCATCTCAAGATTGTACTATCCGACTTTCTCACTTGTCTCTAAGAGCCAGTGGCGGAGGCAACGTACAAAGAGGGGTGTCACTTGACACCCATGACATTTATATATTTTGTTAATTATAGGGTAAATTTCCTAAATAATTACATGTTTTGGTTTAAAATATTCATAATGACACCCATGTTATATTTTCTTGGTAATGAAACACCAATGTTATATGATCTATTCTTCTCTTTGACACAATGCATATTTATTTTGCCACTTAACCATAATGATCTTTCCATTTTTGTTGACTAAAAATTTCTATAATATCTCCTTATTGTAAAAAAAAATCTGAAATATGCATTTATATATCATTTGTTTCTTCCTTTTTTACACACTTCTTGATTTAATTAATATTCATATATATATATGACACCTGTAAGCAAAGTTGCTGGCTCCGCCACTGCTAAGAGCTTTCGATCACTCCTAGCTTCACCGGAGCTTTGCAAAGCCCGGTCACTCTTGGATCACACCGAGAGTTGTCTCTATGTGTGCTTACAGTTTCAACCTTTTCAGACACCTAGGTGGTTTACTCTCTGTAGGAAACCTGAACATGAAACCCTACCTTACGTCACAAGGAATAAGAATAAAAAGAAGTCAAGTGGATACGTTTTGGCTACGGTCCCAAGTCCTCACCCTCCTCCTGTGGGAATTTCGAGTCTCGTGGCGGTTGGTTCTAATATCTACAACATTAGCGGATACAAATCACCTTCTAGCTTCTCGATTTTTGATTGCATGTCTCACACGTGGCGCGAGGCTCCAAGCTTGCCAATGGAGCTACGTACAGCTTCTGCTGGCGTCCTTGATGGAAAGATTTATGTAGTAGGAAGCTGCAAAGATGGCAATACTAAATCCTTCTAGGACACTTTCGCGGTGTTTGACACAACAACACAAGTTTGGGATCATGTTCCCAGCCCTTACAGCGAAAAAAACTCAACTTCAAAATCCTATGTATTGACTAAAAGTGGCACGTGGGCAATAGTTCTGACCGCGAGGTGGTTGCTTACAATCCCAAGGAAGGTAAATGGAACCCCGTTGAATCAGAGATGCGTAGTTATACGGATTCATATGATTATTGTGAGATAGAGAACGTTTTGTACGCTGTTTACATGACACCGCAAGGCACTGATGAGTTCAGATGGTATGACACTGAGGTAGGACGGTGGAGAATATTGGAGATAGAATTACCTATTATTTTTACTCGTCTTAAATTGGTTAATTATGGTGGAAAGATGGCGGTATTGTGGGAGGAGCATTTTAATTATACTGAGCATGATGAGAAGATGATACGGTGTGCAGTGGTTACGCTTGAAAGGGGCAAAAATGGTGAAATTTCGGGAAAAGTTGAGTGGGTTGATCATGTTCTTACAGTCCCTATAATATGTACTTTGCAAAAGGTTCTTGTTGCTACTATTTGATGAATGTGTGAGTGGTGTATATGATGAATGACACCATGATGAATAACTCTTGTCTATTGTTTCACTTCTATTTGAAGACCAAAACATATTAAAATCAGTGTTCAAGAAAGCGCTAGGCGGTATCTGGGCGGTGACCCAACGCCTAGCATCTAGAACGCTTAGTCGGGGCCTAGACGGTTTTTAGGCGGTTTAGGCGTTTACAACATAAAACATTATATATATATATATAATTATATTAAAATATATGTTATAAAAATAAAAAAAATATAAACAACGGTAAGAAAAATACATTTATTTAAGTTATATTAACAACATATAAATGTTTATAATTACGTATATAGATATAAAACATAATAATTTAATTATATGTAATTTAAAAATCAAAAATAAATATTAAAATAAAATGTATGTAATTTTAAGCGGGTTAGGCGGTCATCTAGGCGTCTGCTGAGCGCCTAGCGCCTAGACGGCGCCTAGGCGGCCGCCTAGACCGCTTTCTTGAACACTGATTAAAATTATTCGTAAAATCTTACTACACAGCTCATATCTTATATAATATGAGAAGGTTTCCTCCTAACTTTGCATAACACGATGACATTTGGCAGCGTATATTTTCGACGCCTGTCCTCACTTTTCAATTATTAAATTCTTTTAATTTACTTTTCTCAAAAGTACGTACATTATTTTTCATATTCACTAACTTTTTTGATATTTCTGTACTAAAAATAATATGAGAAGGTTTTCTCTTAACTTTGCATAACACGACGACATTTCGCAGCGTATATTTTCGACACCTATCTTCACTTCTCAATTATTAAATTCTTTTAATTTATTTTTCTCAAAAGTACATACATTATTTTTCATATTCACTAAATTTTTTGATATTTCTGTACTAAAAAATATATTGACATTTATGCAATGTCCTTTTAGTACTTCTATATAGAACTCATTTATCAATATTTTATATAATTAACATAAGATTATAATTTCTCATAGGTATCATTTATCAATATTTTATATAATTACCATAACATTATGATTTTGCAAATAAGAAAGAATTAAATATTATGTCATAATTAAATTTCTGATAATTAAAGATTTAAATATTAATATCATAATTTTGGAAAAATATAATGTGATGGTTATTTCAACAAAAAAGTATAATATTTGTTTCACAGTTTTTGTGCCAAAAGATCAAATCAATTTATTCTAAAATAATTTTAAGATATAAAACTAGATGATAATTTATATTTATTTAATAGTAATCATTAACACAATTTATTGCATATTATTTCTTTAAAATGTAACTCCCATGATGTTTGAAAATTTTTAAAAACAGATCTTTCATCATATGAATACACTTTAATGTATTAATTGCAATACAATTAAAGTTTTACAAAAAAAGGAAAAAAAATACAAACAAAACCTATGGTATATTTATTCTTTGAAATGTAGCCATAACTTCCATGATGTTTGACCCCAAAAAAAAACTGAAAACCCTCTCATACTACAAATTTATCTATAAATAGCTAGACAAAGTCTTCATCAAACATCATACTCTACCTCTCACATAATTTTCTAAATTTTGTAATATTTAACCTTTTCCTTTATATGACATTTATAGGTTTTGAAATAAATAAGTTGAGTCAAAATTTTGGAGCATATATAGAAGTGAATATGTGAAATATGGTTATTTATTAGAAAGAGTTAGATGAAGAAGGTATTAGGCACATAACACATTCTCACTTGTAAATGTTGTTCCGAATGCCTATTATATATCAATGTTGTAATTTGTTTTTCTTTTGATCCATTTGATAAATTTTTAATATAAAAATTTTCAATTTTGATCATAATTCATAAACCCTAATAAATTTTATATCTTAGTCACAATATTTATGCTATATTTTATACAAGTGTGTTTGTATGTATTACCCATGAAAATGAGTTTAATCAAATATTAACTGTTTCGAATATATTACTTTAAATTTGTTCCTTAACATTACAACTGTGTTTCTATGTATTTATTAACTTTGTTTCCTATACCATTTCCATAGTCCTTTATTTTATTTATAGATTATGACTTCTGATGAAAAAGGTTTTGCGATGGTTTAGGGTTTAGGGTCGAGGAAGATTTGGACGTCTAGGTGATATATAACTCATGATATGGGTTTCCAAAGCCATGTGATTCTTCAAAATTCAGTTTTTATTTTCTTACACAATTTAGTCTTAATTATTTTCTTAAAATATAATTAACATATAATTTCTTTTCACAACATTATTGTTTGGTTTATACTATGTATGCACTTCTTTCTCTTCTCATATGTTCCATTATTTTTCCTAGCCATGATCGATTGTTGATGATGTGATGATAGTGCTTACCTGTAAGCTGAGCAAGGCAATGAGATTTGACCATGTGTGCAAGTTTCACCAATACACATTTAACAAGACTCACCTCTACCACGTGTTTATCAAGTGGAAATATCCAAAGATCACCCTAATTAAGCTAATCCTAGTTGCTTTCTAGAGAGAGAGACGGAGGGAACGAGAGAGAAAAACAATGTCTTCGAGAAGTAGGAAGATTTGAGTTATCTCTTCTTCCATCCATTACATGATTTTTAGAAATAAAAACATAGAAGAAAAAAACAAGAATATCTGGTGAACAATTGTTTATTGTTCTCTTAGGTTATACAGTTAACACTAAAAAAAGTAACTCGATAATTACAATGGTATTTTACTCTTTTTCGTTGGTCATTTTGCGTATAATACAACATATATATATATATATATATATATATAAAGAGAAAAGTGTAACACAGAAAAGCAAGTTTTATTTGATATAATAATATATCAATATAAATTAACATTTTTTTTACTCAATTCTAAACTAAAATTCAGTTTGCATTTAGTATGTTCAATAGATATAAAGTACGTGATAAAAATATAGAAATATCTAACAGAGAACTTTCTTTTCCAAATGCAATTAATCAAGAAACATAAAGAATTCTACTTTTAGAACACAAACGCGTTTGAAGTCATTTGTATAATTCATTAAGGTTAAAATATTTTATTGCTAAACAATCAAATTATAATAATAAAAGTTTTAAGCATGTGTGAAGCATGCTGGTAATATATAAATATCAAAATTATTTATGCTACCTTTAGTTATCTAATTAATGAAATTTATTACACAGAGAATGAAGGAAGATCATGAGTTTCGGCTCAAGAAAAGGTTATTCTAGAAATTCAAGCTATTGTCTCGTCCTTCTTAGAGGTGTCTGATTTTAGAAGATATTGATGTTTTACAGATTATGTTAAAAGCGGACAAACTAACACATAATGTCCATGCTCAGCCGCATTTTATTTTATAAGTAATCAATGTTCTTTTTCCAACATAAAAAATGTTTGTACGTCTTGATTGTGCATCATTACATGAAGAACTCTATATATTATGGGATACAGACTAAATATTTTAAAGTAGCCTTTCATATTAACAAAAAAATTCAATTTAATGCTTAACTAATCAATAGTCATTCATTTTAAGTGACTGATGATACTTATTTAAAAACAAAACAAGTAACAAACATAAGATAATTTATCGAAACACAAAATATAAAATTTTAAATATTTTAATAAATCTAAGATATGTTAAAATTATTATAAAGTTATTTCGCGCGAGTCTACTTCTAGTATAGTTATATATCAAGATCATCATTTCATATTTTAGAGATTTCGAATCATTTTTAGCATACAAACACAATTCATAAATAAGGTTATCAACAAATGGGATACTCAATGCGATTCAAAATCATATGTCAAAAGAGTTTTTGAAAGAAATGTTCTTGGTGTCTAGTTTATACCTTGAAGCAAAATGTTTTGTTCTTGACTTCAGTCTTCTCCCAAAAAAAAACAAGACCACTGTCAAACAATTTAATCGGGTTGGTTCGAACCGCATCTTTACGTCCTTACTCTCTGCAAACACGATTCAATACAACACTTAATTAAGCATATCTAATCTAGATCTTGGAACCATTAAGAAAAAAAAAAAAAGAATCTAGACTTGTACTTAATTTAGATGTATTTGCGTTTTGTATTTCGACTTTATCTGGTTTATTTAGAAGTGATCACGTCAACCAATGCATGAAACGGTTTTAGTCCCTCTCTATATATAATAAAGTCCAATCCCCAAATTTGTTCTTTCCAAAAGTTCAAGAAGAAGCATCAACGGCGATTTCCTGATAGTTTCCTACTGAGATGTGTCCCACGCGTGACGCGTCTCAAGATTATATTATCCCACTCTCGCCCTTGTCTCCAAGAGCTTTCGATTACTCCTACCTTCACCAGAGCTTTACAAGGCCCGTTGGACCACACCGAGAGTTGTCTCTATGTGTGCTTAAAGTTAGATCCTTCTGAGAACTCTAGCTGGTTTACTCACTGCCGGAAATCTGATCAAAACCTAACGTACGACACAAGTAATAAGAAGAAGTCAAGTGGGTATGTTTTGGCTAGTCCCAATTCCTCATTCTCCTCCTGTGAAACGTTTGAGTCTCGTGGCGGTTGGTTCTAATATCTACAACATTGGTGGATCCAGATCACCTCTCTCTAGCGTCTTGATTCTTGATTGCACGTCTCACACATGCCGCGAGGCTCCAAGTTTGCGCATGAAGCGAATGTCAATATCTGCTAGCGTCCTTGACCGAAAGATATATGTAGTAGCTAAAGATGGCGATTCCGATTCCTTGAAGAACTCATTCGAGGTGTTCTTAAATCGAAACAAAACACAACTTTCACACCAAAAGCGCATGTATTGACGATAAGTGGCATGTGTTGAATAACAGAGCGGTGGTTGCTTACAATCCCAAGAAAAGTAAATGGGACTTGGTTGGATCAGTGAATGATGCTTCTATAGTTCTATGCTTTAATATGATCCTTGTTGTGAGATAGAGAACGTTTTGTACTCTGTTCTCAACATATGGTATCTTGGAATTCAGGTTCTTGCTGCTACTGTTTGACGAATGCTTCACAAGTATTTTAACAAATGTTATTGTGTATGCAACTTCGTCTCTTGATTCACTTTCTTAGTCATTTGATGTCCACATGTTGATTGTTTAGCTTATCTTGTGACCAAAAAAAGCAGTCCGACATTGCAAAGTTAAAGATACAATATCATAATAAGAATTCTATATAGAATCTGTTGTTCACTTTTTAGAAATTCTTGAAACTTACAAATAACTCATATCTATCAAGATTATTTCATACTTTAGGGAATCCGAATGAACATTATCATACAAGCAGCTCTTTAGGTTGTTCATAAATCAATACTCAATGCGATTCAAAATCACATGTCAAAGAGTTTTGAGTCAGCCTTTTTTACCTCATTGCTTATCAGAATCATGTTCTTATGTGCTCACAGCCGAAGAGACTCATCTCTAAGTGATAATAGTATTTGCATTCTTTTGTGCTCGAAGCCGTTTCATCCTACAAAACATAGGATTCACAAGAAACATTGAAATGCAACGCCAGAATATGTGTATACTACTGTTCAAACTAGCATAGACTGAAGTACAAAACCATGAACTAGTTCTATGCAAAGAAGTTGATTAATTGTAACACTGAAAGGTTCAAAAGCATATACTTTCCAGTGAAGCATCAAATTATTCATACCACAAAACATATTCAAAAGTAGAAATGAGATGCGACACTAAAATACAAACCCATGAACACATTAATGTTTGATCAAAGTTCAAGAAAAGCTAGATACAGTTCCGTGCAAAGAAATTGTTTAATTGTATTACTCAGAAATTCCAACGTATAATTTCAATTGTTAAATAACGTATACCAATCTTTGGATAGATGCTTTAGTTGCAGGCTTTACATATCTAGAGAAACAAGCAGTTTTAACCTCTAAATAGTTTCATGGCACCCTTAAAAAAGTCATTGAGCTTAAGAGAGAAATAAAATGATTTACCTTATGAAAGAGATGTATTTCTCTATCTCTGGTTTTTGCTCAGAGCTGAAGGAAAACCATTTTTCATGAGGACATACATCAGTCAAGCTTCCTACATCTGCATACAGACAAAGGAAAGAGATTAGAATTATTTTAGTCTTCGTGAAGATAAGAAAAAGAGTTTATAAAAAAATTCACACCTTGAAGCAGAATGTTTTGCTTATCATTGTAAGTCTTCAATCTCCAGAATATAAGACCATTGTCATCCAATTCCACCGGGTTGGTTCTAACAGCATCATCACTTCCTTGACTCTCTGCACACACAAGGATACAACACTTAAGCCTCTCTAAAAATGATCATGAAACCATCAAGAATCAAATCAAAGGAGTCTAGATTCGTACTTTTGGATAGCATGTCTATTATGTTTTGCATTTCAGAATAAACTTCTTTAGTTTCAGCATTTATTCGCGATACAATTGCATCACGTTCTGTTATCAACAATGGAATCCCGTTTTTCTCTTTTACTGCTTGGACCAACTCATCTTGCAACTTCTGCTTTAGTTCTTTCTCCTACAACATAAAGGTTTCAGAATGAATTAAGTGTTGTCGAAGTTAGATTGTTAAGACTTAAGACTTGGTAGATTTCACAGTTACCTTATCTTTTGTTGCACTGATCTTTTCTTTAGCTTCCTTTTTCCTTTCAACAGATTCAAGATTTTGGCTATCAATGCAATTTCTCATCACCCTGAAAATTTTATCACAATAAGTAAACCCTCAAGAAGCATATATCAAAGAGAATAGTTTATTCAACAGATGCAATTTCACAGGTTATAAAACTTACGATGTGCCAAGTGTCTCATCGCATAAGAAATTCAAAAGCTTAAGCCTTTTTGATGAATTCAACTTCTCATACTGAGAAAGGCCTTTTTTAAACATTTCAGGAGGGAAATCATCTAGCTGAATTTCTGATTCTGAAAGACATTCTCCAATTGCAGTGAACCAACTAGCATCAGTTGAAGTCAGGCAAACCGATCTATTTATCCAAAAATGGAAATCAATCAGATATACAGAAAGGGAAGCTAATAGAAAACTTATAATTTTAAAGGAAATCATTCTTACGTTTCTCCTCTATCCTCTAATATCACAGTAAGTAGTTGGATTATCATCTGCGTGAGTGTGGAATACTGTTGTCTCCTTTTGCTTCGTCCAGATAACATTTCACGAATCACACATTCAGCTTGTCCTTTCCTTAAATCAAGAGCCTAGCAAACAAGTCATATGAAGATGGTACGAGCAATTAGTTTACCTTTCACATACACAAAATATCTATGTTAAAGAACAGATCATTTATCAGACTGTGTTTAGGGATAGAGGATACCTTCCCAAAAGCTGAACAAAACTCCAAAAACTGAAATACATTTCCAACATCTTCAGGAGCCAAGTCAATGCCAGAAACAGTAATTGAACTATTGCCCTGAGGTAGTTTCACATCAACCTGATCCTCTTCTTTCTTTTTGAGAGCTGGTTTGATTCGTTTGATTTTATCCGCTACATTCTTTTCCTTAGAAACAGAAATTGAGCCATTGCCCTGAGGTAGTTTCACATCAACCTGATCCTCTTCTTTCTTTTTGAGAGCTGGTTTGATTCTTTTGGTTTTTTCCGCTACGTTACTTTCCTTGGTATCTTTAGCTGTAGTCTCTGCATCACAAAACTTTCATGCGTTAGTTTCTTTCCAACAGTAGTACTTGCGTTCTCAAGAAAACATTTAAGATCGTATCCTCTCACTCTTCTTTTTTCCTTCTACCAATACTTTCTTGGTAACTTCTGTCTCATGAACGGGATCAGAAATCTTGATCTTTTTGGAACTGCTCTTTTTCACCACGGCATTCTCATCGTTGCAGCCGTTGTTTAAATCCTTAAGCTCTTCACGTTTAGTTTTTCTCGATTTTTTAATACTAACTTGTTTTTGTTCAATAGAATTCTCCTGGTCAAGTTTCAGCGGCGAAGGAACAACAATACCTGCCTGCAGATACCACCATATCAAACAAATAGACACAAAACAAGACTCAAATCTAAGAAACACAATACAAGGATCAAGCTAGGGCAAAGCACGTACCGGTTTCACCTTCTTTGTATAAAAATATTTGTCAGAACCACTAGTCTTCAGAAGCTCTGAGACAGAAGAGAACCCAGTCTTTTTAGCAGTGTGTACTAATATCCCAGTAGGCTTTTGACCTCGTTTCTTCCTAGTAAAAGAAAACAGTTACACAAAATTAACTCTAAAGAAAAACACAAACCTTGCAAAATCCAATGTAACAAATGGTTTTGAATTACATGCAGCAGCTACAGTTGCAGTTTCCTCTGCATTTGGGACAAATCCAATCCTTCTTCAACGAAACCTCTTGTGCAGTCTCCCCATACCTATTAACAACATCAAGCCAGAATCAATAACCCAAATCACCAGAGCTTATACATATCTCTCTCTAAACACAAATCTCAAAAACATCAAATCAAATCAAACCTGTTCAATATGCACTTGGTACACAACTTAATCGGACATGTCCTGTCTTTCTTCTTGGTCACGCACGATCCAACAAGATCTGTTCTCTTTTGTCGACACTACAAACAACAAGACCATTGATTCAAACATTTTTTAACTCTAGTATCATAAACATTAATTCAATACCATAACAGATCTCGTAACCATGAATAATACACCAAAACCAGATCAATATGGTTAACAAATTTTGTCAAAATTAACGAAAACCCAAGATTTGACGAGTACCCATGTTTCAATTTCAACTTAATTTCAAAACCCAGATAAACATAACCCTAAAGAAAAACGCCTAAATTCCCAAAAAAAAAAACAAATCAATTAAAAAAAATCATGAACTTCTCACTATTGAAGACCGTTTGATTGAAAGCTATAACTCGAATTCATAAACCCAAATCCAATACCATTATAAACGATGAATGAATACACTCAATCGGAACAATTTCAAATCCAAACTTGAAAAAAAAAAAAAAAAAAAAATCAGACCTGGTGACAAGTTTTTCCAGTGGTGGAATCTTCGATCCTTGGTGTTTGTTGCTCGGTCTGATTCTTGCTGACCACCGCCATATCCAGAAGCTCAACCCAAAAAAAAAAAAAAAGCAACACAAACTGAAGAAACTGATTTGGTATCGCAAAATTAGTTTATTATGGGTGTGTGTGTGAGTTTTGTTTATCACTTGGACTCGAGTTTATTTTTTATGCTTTTCGTCTTTGGAAGAAGTGAGAGAGTTTTTGATTTTTGGTTTTCCCTCGCTACCAAAAATTTTGGGCGGGCGAGGGTTTCGAGTTTTACGTTCTTTCAGGTGTTCGCGTATATTTTTTTCATCTTATGAAAATGTTAGAAGTTCGTTTTCCTTGTATACAGTAAGATCGGCAAATTACAATCATTTAATCGAATTGGTTATTTCTTTTCGGCGCAATGCAACGCTAAGCCCAGCGGGTTGGTGGACTACTCCGCGGACCAAAATAATATATTAAAAAGTAAAATAAAATTAATAAAAAAATATACTAAAATAAAGTAAAAGTAATAAATAATTATTAAAAAATAATTTTAAATAAAATCAATGTTTAATTAATTTTTTACGGGAAATTCTCGAAAATAGTACAAAAATAAGTTTTTTTTCTAAATTTAGTACAACATCTCTAAAATTCCAAAAATAGCACAAATTAATTATTTAAAATTAAATTCTTAAATTCAAAATACTAAACCCTACCTCTTAAAACTATACCCTAAATGTGAAATTGAGAATCCAAACTTAAAAAAAAAATTCTAAAAATTAATTTTAAATATTATAATATGTTCAATAGTGCTATTTTTGGAATGAGTGCTATACTTGTCCATAAAACTAGTTTTAGTGCTATTTTAGGGTATTTCTCATTTTTTATAGATGTTTTAATTTATTTACATTAAATTATTTGTGTAATCACATACTTTTAAAAGATATATTTAAAATTATATAAAAATAGTTATGTATCTATATTAAATATTTATTTTTATTTAATATTTGAAGACCGCGGGCCAACCCGCCAACCCTCGGGTATAACCCGCTAAAATCTGCAATCCGTTTGGGCTAGGCCCGCTTTTTAACGGGCTTAATATTTAGTGTCCATACCCGTCCCGCTGAAGTACTAATTGGGCTAGGCCCGTGGACATGGAGCCCGCTTGACATCTCTACATGGAAAGACGCACATGTTTCTTTTTTTGTTTTTGCAAAAAAAAAGAGATTTGTGAGAGGGGATATGTGTTATATTTTTATTGGATAATGAGATTTTGTAGATTTTTTTCTCATCTTATCCTTTTGCATATTATGATTGTTGAGGATGAGCAAGATACATATGTCCAATATTGGACCGATTATCATCAATCTGAGATAAGTGGTTTTATTACACCATAATCATTCTTTACCGAGGTGTTACCTTGTGACACCCCAATTTCAGGGACATGCTGAGAGATCTAAAAGAATTGAATTGACCACCTATGTCACCAAAGTGCATTTATCTTTTCGGTCAAGAGTACTGAAAGAACACTAGAGTTAAGTGTGCTTGTGCTGGGGTAGTTTGAGAATCGGTGATCTTCCAGGAAGTGATTATCAGAACTGTGCGAGTGAGGACAAAACACAGGGACAAACCACGTAATGATTTGTAGGGATAGTAAATATGTCTTTAAAGCCTCCTAGATGTAGCAAACCGACCGTCGGATATAGATGGGCTCACGGACCTAGTGAGCAGCGTGAGGCCCATTAAGAAAAGGGGGCCCATTGACTGGAAATGGACATGGCCTTTTGAAAGGTGGTGGTCGGAGCGTTAGATACCTGATTTTGCAAATCATGTGCATGCTAGATGTGAATTATATGATTCTAATATTTGTCATGCATTGTAAGCATATCTAGTCAAACACATGCGAGCATAATTCATAATGTTCTGTGATTAAAGAAGTTTCTAAATTTCTGTGTTTGGTTTAAGTTGAGGCTATCATACTAATTAAGTTATGTACGTTTTATTAGTTGTGTTGTTTGCTTGTATTTTTTTGCATCTGAAGTTTGTAAAATTATATGTGTTTTAATAATAATAATTTTAGTTTTGTTATATAAATAAATTAGCTAGAAATAGAAAATAAAAACCAAGTCCAATTTTTTTAAAAAATAATGTAACTTCTCCAACGTTTAAAATGCGAAGAAGTTCCTATCCAATAGACGCACAGCGATTATGGAGGCGGATGGAGGTAGTCTGGTGGCGGACACGTCGACTTCCATAACCGTCTGACGCTGCCGTCAAGGAGCTCAGACACATCTTCTGACCGTATCTCAAGTGATTCGGCTCCTTCTTGAGACACCGTAAAGAATGTCGCACCCGCACCCACCTCCTCCGAAATAAAATGAGTCATTTTTGTTGTTTTACGTATGTTTGTTTGTTGTGTAATATTTATTTGTTTGTTCAGTTTGTAGTAGGTTTGTCTGTTTGTATTGTAATCTTCCTGTGGTGCTTGTAAAAATATTTTAACAAAAAAATAAAACTGTTGGCTACTTGTTGAGTATAATCTTAATGTTTTTTAACCATAAAATCAAATTAGGGGTTTTCCATCTTGGAAACATAATTATGGTCTTGACCTTTCTGCACTTTGACAAATGTTGAAAAACTTATTTAACAGATCTGAACACAAAATCGTGGTAGAGTTAGTCCATCTTCAATGGTGATGCTCGTAAATGACCTTTTTTTCAAAAATGTTTATAAACATAACTTAGCATCGCCATCATGAGATGTGTGAATAAAAAACCTCTATAACTTAAAAGAGTGAATAGACTATGATTGATATGGAAAGAGAAAAAATAACTTGCATTTACAATCCCCATATAATATTGCATTTACAATCCCTAGATAATTAGGAAATTACAATATGTCCGAAAATAGTTTCTAAAATGGTTTCTAAAATGATAATTAGGAAATTACAATATGTCCGAAAATAGTTTTTATAGAGTTGGGAAAACATAAATTTTAGAGCAAATAATTTGATTTGATTTTTGAGTTAAATTATAATTTATTGCTAAGATATTTAAGATCACAATCTTAACAAAGGAAACTAATAGAGATATATTACGAAAAAATAATTCCAAATTTAAAATAACCTAAAATAGAATATATATTAAATCTAATTGATAAAAACTTAGATATTATACGATAATCATTAAGTATAGCGATAATATTGGTAAGTAACAAATTAGTAAATAATAGGAGCGAGATTAGTAATAAAGATTGATTCAAATTATAAAGATTGTAATTAAGAGTTTGGTGAACGGATACTAAAAAGGAGGAAAATAGGATGCGCGTCCCTCTATTCTTGGTCCAAATTTATTATTCCTAAACCGATCTGTTTTAATAAATAATAAATAACTAGGTAACAACCCGCACTATGTGCGGGAAAAATCGATTTAAAGAAAATTATTATAAGTAAAATTATTATCTTAGAACCAATATCTGTTTGTGTCAAACATAAATTAAATTAAATTACTTGGTAGTTTAATTATTCAATTTTATTATATGTTAGTAACAATCAAATTCTAAACTAAATTTTCTGAACATAATCTAATTTCTTGATATAATCTTTTTGATTTTATTTAAATCTTTTGAGTTAGTCTATTTGTTGATATTTTCTATAAATGACGGATTATTACCAAAAAATCCATTATGAAAAAATTAATGAAATTCCAAAATCAACATATACGTGTAAGAATACATTTCACCTGTGAAATATGTGAACGTGGTAAAGAAAATATTTATAAAATGTTATAATTTATGGCAATATATATTTTGTCGAGTAACTATAACAATTTTGCATAATCTAATCATCACTTATTTTAAGTATATTATGATTTTTTTTATACTAAGTTTATTTATAATGATAAGGGTTATTGTCTCATTCATTTTTAATAGCACATAAATGAATATACAATTAAAACATATATTCCTATTCGGTTATCAATATTTCTATTTTTTAATAAATAATCTCACAAAATGTTGAGATTAATTAGTTTACATGCTTAGATATATATAAATAATCACACGTCATGATATCCCCTAATTTGTTGTCATTTTTATTTATATATGAATATATATAAATATATATTAATTGGGAATTAAGTTTCTTTTAATAAGTTAGAGATATTTCAGGGGTAATATACTTCCTTTTATAATCCATTTTAATAACTATTGAAAGCTTGTTATATAAATTATTATGGTAATAATACTAACATATAACATTTCGTTTTTATATGATTATGTTAATAAGTTATATGTTTAATAAGTTATATATTCTTTATTTTTATTAACTTTATATTAATTGATATGTTTTTATAGCCTTTTTAGAATATTTTACTTATATTGATTTTAAGAAATAAATATTTATATTAATTTTAAGAAATCAATATATTTTTGACTTGTATATTTGTAAGTAAATTTTAGTGAAATTTTGCTTTACTATTAAATTTGTGTGAGAAATGATGACATATCTGATTATTATTCAGTTAATTATTCTTAAAATAAATACAATGACATAGAGCTGTAATTAATTAGAAAATTTAAGGGTATTTTGCTAAAAAGTGTCATGAGCTCTCTGGCGGCGACACATCAACTTTTTCTCAAATGTGCTTCTCTATTAATATATAGGAGATATTAAATAATAATGATAATCTAAACTAGTGGTCAATATCCACTAGCCACCTAACCACAAACAACCAACAACAGAAATAACCAAACGATACCATTAAACCAAATATCAATATATAATAATTCAATAACCATTAATTCAATCCAACTAGCAACAACGTAAAAACCAACAACCTAGCAATGCTCTAATAACTCATCTCTAACAACCTAACAGAAGTTAGAGCACAATCAACGAGACACTAGAACATCCTCCTATTCATCGCCTTCATTCAACGATCACACTCTGCCTTTACGTGCACCACAACACATATGAGATGCACGAGTATTTTATAAACACTTAATGATGCAATCCTTCCATCTACTGGGCTATACACACAAGCAATTGCGATATCTCTAATCATCAAACAACAATCAATAACCAAACAACAACAAACCAGGACTTTGCATCGATTGACGCCAACCCATGCATCGACCGACACCAATTGGGTACGCATCGACCGACACAAGGTTCACTTGCATCGACCGACACTCACACTGCATCGACCGACGCATGCTCGACATTGCACGAAATCCCTAGTTGCATCGACCGACGCCTCCACATGGCATCGACCGATGCTCCTAGGTCAAACCGCACCGTCCTCACATTGCATCGAACGACACACCAAGTGCATCGACCGATGCATATGCCGAGCATCGTTTTCCTCCAAAGCTTCTCGCCGGATCTCCGTCCCTAAACCACCAATAACACACAACCAATGCCACAAAAAGCTTCCCAAAGCCTCTTGCGACTCAACAACACTCTAACAAGCCAAACAACACATAAAACAAGCAAATCAGAGATATCTCAAGCTTAGATAAGCCATGGTCATGCACTCACCTTTTCCAAAATGATTCCGAACCACAACCAAGAAGATACACGCTCCTAGGAAGCTCCTATAGCGATCCCTGCTACAGATCTCTACAGGAACAACCTTAAAACTACAAGAACTCACAAGAACAGCAAGAAGTTCTTTTCTCTCAAAAGCAGCCAAACTCGGCCTCAAAACGATAAATCTCCCTTTTATAATCGACTCAAGGGTTTCCTATCCCCAAAACGCAATGTTAAACTCAAACTCAAACATGCGGATGTTACAATAATTTGAGACATAAATACCCTTAATGACTCGATTTCAATGACTAATTTAAGTGGCACATTTTGTAATTATCATGTGTAATTTAGGCATGTCAATTAGGGCCAAAGCCCGCGGGCTGGAGCCAACCCGAAAAACCTTTTAACAAATATATTTGTACTTTTTGTTAACATTTTTATTTGATTGCAATATTTCATTAATGATTTATTGTAAATAAAGTTTAAAACTCTAATCCTAGTTTTCATATTTACTTAATAACCTTGCTTAATACTTTTAAAATTCTTCTCTATGATATTTTATATGAATTATATATATTTTTATTTGGTTAAAGTATAAAATTTTATTTAGTTTTAAACTTTTTCTTTTAAATTAAGTTGGTTGTAGTGAATATAGATGAATTATTAAAATTTTGATTGATTTGTTTTACAATACATCTTTAAACATTGCTGTTTAAGACTTATAAGTTTGAATTATTGATCGATAAGATAAGCCCGAAAATCCCGAAAAGCCCTGTAGCCATGTTAGAGCCGGGCTCGGGCTTTGAAATATAGGCTCGAAAATATTTCGGACTGGGCCTGGCCGGGCTCAAACATATACGGGCTTTAAAGGTTTCGGGCCGGGTCGGGCCAGGCCAGCCCGATTGACATCCCTAGTGTAATTTCAGACATTTTCAAAATATACTTCACTTTTAATAGTATTAAGATTTGGTTTATTCTGTTTCTTTATTTTTAAAAATTAAACTTTTAAAAAATTTCAAAAGATTCACCAAAATATAACAAAAATAAAAACAAACAAAATATAACAAACACTACAGTTTTTGGTTTGTATAGCTACCGAAAATATTGTAGCTATTTACATATTTTTGTCACAAATTTATGTTTGCTACAAATTAGTTTCAAAAAAATATTTGCGTCTATAAGGTTGAAGCAAATTAAGCGTTATAGCAAATTGTAACAATTTTGCTACAAATTTGCAACAAATAAAATTGTGTCAATTTGCTTCAATTTTGTCTCAGTATAATTGTGATAAATTGTTAGAAATGCCAACAAAATAAGTTGTGGCTAATAGTTACAAAAAACTACATTTATTGTGTAACTTCATGACTACAACAAGAGATAATCCATATTGTAACAAGTAGACACAAAAAATGGCACTAGATCTGTGTAACAAAAGCCTATTGTGTAAAAAATTTGCTTCTATTTATTTGTGACAAATCGATTGGAACTTTTTTAGTAGTAATCTTATTGTATAAAACCTATTGTGGAAAATCAGGGATTTTACAAAATTTTATTTTAAAAAGAAGTTCAAAAATAATTTAGTGAATTATATTTAAATTATTGAAACAAAATTAGATAACAATAAAGAACCGAAAACATAAGTCTTAAATATATATGCCTAACTCTGATTAATTCATGGTCATCACTCATAAAGACACACCATATCCTCCGCAAGACAAGTACATAAACTGGCTCGACGTTTTGGGTTCAGCTCTCTCCTTCCCATCTTTACCTCGAACAAACAAGTCCAAATTCCTGACGCCTTTAACGTTTGATGAAATGGCAACATAGGCAATCTGGATTTGAAAAGAATTACTTGAGTTATTCCTGAAGCCTTTAACGTTTGATGAAATGGCAACATAGGCAATCTGGATTTGAAAAGAATTACTTGAGTTATACAATCATTCAACCATCTATGCTTAACAATGTTTGTCCTCTATATATACTACAAAATAACACCAGCAATGAAGTTAATATCATAGCACTTGTAATGAGAATCTAGAAACATTGGTTTTCTCTTGCCAATGTCAAATCCATAAGTGGCAGCTAACATAGTAAATGATACGGAAAGCATAAATGAATAAGGCCAAGCAATTCTTTGAGATAAGAAACACAAGGAAACTAACCATGCCCTCTTAGAAGTAACGTGTCCACTACATTGTTGCTTGAGCTTAGTATGGATGCATCTCTCATGATTATCATTAGCACTGCGATCCAACAAGAGTCTTTGGGCTAGCTTCTTCCTGCAATCTCTCGTGACTTAGCCGTGGCTATACGCATAAATATACAAATCAAAGAAAAGGGAATAGAGACTGAGGAGTAGACAACCTGATTGTGGCAAGCTGATTGTGGTTTTAAGGACTAGACAGCAAAAGGTTTAAAACACAGACATGTTGAAATACTCGAGTATCGAAGATATGATCATTCGAAGTTCACAAAACAAAAAATTACCATAGAGAACTCCTCTGATCGGCTCCTACTGGCGTCAAACCACAATTAAGTTGCAGGATCATCCTGCAGCCATTGCAAAAAAAATTGTGTCATATCATTAGAAAACTATACCACAGCACAGAGTGATTTCATATAGACTGACTGTGACTGACTTACCTGCAATCCCCGGTCGACTGACAAAAAACTTTGTCGCGAGTTCAATTTCCCCTAATGCTTCAACCTTACATTATAAAGTGATATATTAAATACAACACAAAACATATAGCACCCAACCATTAATTTTCTGAAGACTAAAACTAATCATGTAGGAAACACTACGAAGAATTACCATTTCTATTTTCTGTTTCAACTTTTGAGGAGTGTCGATAACAAACTGACCTGTTACAACTCAGAATTTAGACGTTAGTGAAAGTTTTTGTTATAATATAATCTTAAACTTAAGCATAGATGTAAAATGCATATGTACTTACTCATTTTCTTAAAACCAAAATCATGTGGTATCACAATATAGACTAGCTCAAATCTAATATTCTTTTTGTGCAAAACAGTTATGTAATCAACTAAAAGTGACACATAGTCTAGCAATTAACAAATGGCCTACCCACTCAGTTCCTCAAGTTTCTTTCTATCAAACCGGTCAATCACCTCCTGAGATTCTCTTCAACACTTCATAACTAGATAGATCGAAGAGAAGCTATTATGTGATATCACAACCAACTATAATTTACAGAAATGAGACCAAACAGATACTATTTTTACCTTTGAAATTGTGGAGAGACCTTCTAGGTTTACTACTCCATTGCTGTGAAAATTTACATAACCCTAGATAGAGAGGGAGATCAATTATGAGAGCCCAAAAAGAACTAATTTGATATTTTCTGATCCCTAGAACAAGGTAACGAAGCGGAAATAGAAAGGATTAAGGAACAAGAGGCGAGACTTACCTCTGCCGATGTTTGCGGCGGCGACATGACGTGATGCGAGAAAGAGGGATCCTCTGTTTGCTTCGGATTCCATAAATTCTCGTCTGACAGAGGGATCGCCGTGATGCGAGAAAGAGAGAGAGATATATACATGGCCTCGCTATCGTTGGCTCTAGATCTAAACGGAGCTACTCAATTCCGCAACAAAACGGATCTAAATCCCACAACATCTTCTAAGCAATCTCTCTTTCTTTCTTTCTTTCACAAGATGAAGTTTAGATGTCGGGTCTCGAGAGATGAAGAGAGAAAATTAGGTCTGATTTTTTTTAAGTGTGGAAGGTGAAAAGGAAAGAGTAATATTTAACAAAAAATTATATTGAGAAACGATGTAAATGGTAAAGTTAGCATCATTTTGATAATTGATGTTAACTAAATAATTAACATCATTTCTATTTTCTGATACTAATAAAATATTTGGCATCATTTATTAAGTGATGCTAAAATTAATATAGATTAATATAAATGATACTAACTAAAAATAAATGATGCTAAAAATTGATTATCACATCATTTAATAAAGTGAGGTTAAATTTTTAGTTTTACTGGATTTGAAATTAAAAGTATTTCTACATTATAATTTGTAAGAATAATTAGTTACTAATTATTACACATTTTGTTATGATAGACAATATTGATTATATTTATAGCTAATTACTAAAAAATAATTAGTAACTAATTATTACAAATTTAGTCACGCTCCTAAATAGTGATTATATTTGTCACAAAAATATGGTTACTTATTAGTAGCAAATTACCACAAACTTTACGGTTGTCACTATTTGTTACAAATGGCTACAATTTTGTTACAAATGGCTACAATTTTGTTACAAATTTTTTTTTATTTTAATTTTGTCACTAATTAGTAACAAATAGTGGCAAATATTTGCTACAAATTTTATTTGTGACATTTTCCCAAGCTATGTCATCCGAATTTTAATTTTTTTTTGTTACAAATAACTTGATCGGCTGTGTACTGCGTCCTAATCTAGTACATATGAACATCATTTCACTTTCAACACCGATTATTTTTGGTTCCACATTGTTTCAAAAGGGTAAACAAGCTTTGAAGTTATAACTTTGACAAATTACAATCACAGACAGTCAAAGAAGGCAAATTGTTATGGTACGACTATAATCTTCCCAGTAGCATGGCCATCAATACT
Organism: Camelina sativa; assembly: GCF_030686135.1. Taxonomy (NCBI): domain Eukaryota; kingdom Viridiplantae; phylum Streptophyta; class Magnoliopsida; order Brassicales; family Brassicaceae; genus Camelina; species Camelina sativa. Next base: position 28,115,013 of record NC_141890.1, read on the forward strand.
TTTGGCCCAAGCATCCTCGGCTTTGCTCAGAGGGTGCTTCGAGTCAATCACGGTCTTCACTTTCTCTTCTTTCACTAGATTCACCAAAAACTCCAAATCCTCAGCTAATTTTGGGATAAAAAAGAGTGGCACATATTGCTTCTTCGACATGGTTACTTTCTTAACTGCATAAGTCCATATGGCACTAGGCCCTGGCGTGATATCTATCACCTTCCCGTTTGTAGACAAATTTGGTTCGAATGTCGGGAACGGGATACTAGTTGCGCAGTGGATCACAGCATCGTATTTTTTACCCGACGGACTCATGAGGGTGGCTCCCTCAGGAGTCTTGTAGTCGAGAACCTCGTCCGCTCCTAAAGATTTGACGAAGTCTAAGTTTCGGGCTCCACATGTGGCGGTTACATGAGCTTTCCCAAGCTTTGCCAACTGGACTGCATAGTGGCCAACCCCACCAGATGCTGCTGTGATCAGTATGTTCACCTGCTTGTTTGTGCCATCCAGTTTCAAGCCCGCATGATGAGTTAGAGCATAAAGAGCAGTTAGACCTGGCACAGGCAAAGCGGCTGCTTCAGCTGATCCCACTTCGTGGGGCCTTTTGACGGTCAGTTTCTTATTTGCAACTACGAATTCAGCAAGTCCACCTCCAGTCTGAAAACAAGTACATAAACCAATTACTTTTCATGTTTAAAGCTAATTGGAGTAAGCGACTATACCTATTGGTTTGTACAAAAGATAAAAATTCTTACCGGATGACTGAGAATGGCAACAACTTTGTCACCTGCCTTTAAATTCTTGACTCCTGTTCCAACCTCAACGACCTCTCCAGCAACATCAGTAGCTGTTCAAGGTACAAACTATCAATTATTAAAAAGCCAAACTCTTCTTTTATATATACTGATAGATAATCCATCAAAGCAATATTTAAATACCAGGAATGAAAGGGAACTTGCGGGGCAGAAAAGGCCGAACCGTCCCTTTTTGAATTTTCCAATCGATAGGGTTTATACTAGTAGCTTCTACTTTTAGCAAAACCTCGTTGTCCTTTGGTGATGGTACCGGGACTTGGACATGCTGAGAACATATCAAATAAGCTCAAAAATTAAATATCAGCTTAGAGGGACGAAAAAAAAAGACTCAACCTTCAAACCGGCGGCGCCACCGCCGTAAGAGTCATACTGAAGAGCGTGCATGAGTTTTCCGGCCATTAGTACGCAGAAGAGTTCTCGGCCTTTATGCGGAGAGGCTGAAGGGGTAAGACTTGGAAAATAAAAGTTGGATCCAAAAGGTCAAAGCTATTATGTGTTGAAACTAAAGTTTTAAAAGACGTGATGGAGAAAGTGTTTTGAGTATTTGAGAGAGTATTTTAGAAAGTAAGACTTTTATTACTTTGATTTTAGCTTGGAACAACTTCACAATATCTTGTTACAAATGAGAGTAGGAGGAGGTATTTATAGCTTCCAAATTACAAAATATCTAAATCCTTAATCTAGACTATTCCACAATAATATCTAGATTATACTATTATAATTATCTAAATAGTTCAAATAAAATATCTAGAATCTTAATGGAGGTGGAGATTTTGTTAATTCTAGATAAACTCTAGAACTTGGATTTGGCTTAATCATAGTTAAACTTGATTTCAAAATTAAGTGATTCAAGTCTAACTTTCCTCTCCGCAGCCATTTCGGGTTAAGAAGATGTGAAAGTGCCTTTCTCTCTATAAAAACGGTGCCTTCCAGGGTTCAACCCTATGCTTTCTAAAAAGTCTTCCTTGATCTCAAACATACATATACATTTTAAAATTTGAATACCAAGACTTTTGGTGGTCTCATGTAATCAACGTACAATAGAAAAACAATTATTATGGTTGAAATGACAATGACAATAGGAACGCAAAACTTTTAAATTCACTATTTGGCTAATTAAGATTAGAAAGATCATCTGGAAAACATAAATGAGTGGATATAGTGATTGGTAATTAAATTTCCCTTCCTCTTGCTGCTTTGGTTTCGGAGGACAGATAGGGAGAAATAGGATATCTCCTTGTCTTTCTTAGGCCTCTTTTCCCTCTGAGATACCCTTGGACTGTTCCACTGTAGCCAATTGTGAGAAGTTAGGAGTACAAATGCAAAGAAAAAGAAACCAACCTTAATTAATTAAGGTTGTTGTAATGAAAATCTAGGAACCAGAAAACGAGTTCAAATTTTACACAATTGATCCTTCAACAATACATTGGTAACACTGCAAAAGTTTGTTTTATAAGATCTTCTCTTGGGAAATGTGGGTTCTTCTCCTGTTACAATCGTACAACTTCATAGCTAGCAGACAATGTTTTAGCATCAGATACTAATAAATGTACTCAATCAGTTTAAGGAAAAAAGAACAAACTGTGTTATTGACCAGTCTCATCTCATGATCAGTGTGTGACAATGTCTCTCCTAGACTCATGCCCACAAAGGAACAGATGAAATCCAACAAATTTTTCAGCTAAGCAAGCTATCCGAGAATCTAACATGACCTGGGACAAACAACACTGAATTCTAATGAAGACAATGAACAATAGGATGATCAATGCAACACAATGATCACTAAACTTGACATTGAACAAACTGTTAATGAGGCTTCAAAGCCAAAAAAACAAGTAAAAGCAGAATGTTTTAAACCCAAACAGCAAGCCAAATTCATTAAAGCTCATATCCATGTCGTCAAGTTCAGCCAAAACCACCACTAATTCATAAAGTAGAGATCAAAAAACAGGAGGACCAGCCAATCGAATCAACCATTAAAGATAAAAAAAGAGCTTAGAGCATAAAACAGAGCACACTTTATAAACATAACCCTAGTTTTTTTTTCAAATCTTATCCGTCACGTTTCCTCTTTTCCCCTTAAGCTCTTGCGATAGAGCCACCAATGTCTTCGATTATATATGATTGGCGTTTTTGGTTATGAATGAGTGTATTTTACAATCAACCTTCTTTGTCTTAACTCCAAATCGCGTGTTAATCATCGCAAGGAAAGTGGAAAAGATAGTAAGAAAAGGAAGAAGAATCGAATGTCGGCACTTCCCATGGCAGCAACAGACAGTGAATCTAATTACCTAAATCATTTACTTCAGGTATTAGGCGGATCAATCATCACAAATGTACTTGTTGCTAGCTGTTCCTTATGGACTTTATTACATTGCAGGGGAAATTGCAATTATATAGGGTTCTCAGGTCCTATTGTATTAGCTGCCTTGCGACAAGCCGCTCTTTATATTCAAGAGCACTCAAAGCCACCTCCAAGTCTTCTTCAGAAGAGGTCCATGTTTTTTTTAAAAATATATCAAAAATGATTCTGAGCTATGTGAGTAACAATAGATTCATCCTTCTGCGTCTGTTCTTGTAGGCTGCAAAGATTGTTAAAGAAGTATTCACTGTGTTTCCTAACTATGAGATGATTGTTCCTGCTCTTCTAACCGGTGGTGTGTGGAATCTTCCTAAAAACTGTAACTTAACACTTGGTGTTCCAATTGGATCCATGCTTTCAAAACCTATTAAAGTTGTAGGTGAGATACTGAATAAATTCCGGGGCAATGTTTTCACATGCGAATACCAATATGTTGGAGAACGCTGAACGCGCACAGGTAAAACTAAAAGTCTAAAACCCCATGAACGCCTAGCTATTCCTACAGGAGACTTATTTTATGTTATGGCTTATTGATCAATTACTTGTAGATACATTACATGGAGGAATGAGGATGGTTCATATAAAATTTACAGTAGAAATGGTAAAAGAAACACTGACAAGTACCCCGATGTTATTCTTGCGTTATCAAGGTAGACTTTTGGTGTGTTACTTGTTGAACGCATTAGCTAGAATCAATCTTTTCTTTCTGCTGAAATAAGTGTAATGTTCTGTATGCAGATTAAAGAAGCCGTCTGTGAAATCTTTTATTTGGATTGTGAGGTTGTTGCTTTCGACAGGAAGAACAATAAAAAATTCTTTCGTTTTATTTTTATTTTATCAAATAGTTGCTTCCCACAGGTTAATACTTTAACTATTTGATGCTATCTAGGTTTTTATATTTCTTGTATTTTTTAGGATTTGAGTACCCGAGGTCGCAAAAATGTGAATGCGAGAGATATCAAGGTTCCAGTATGCATCTTTGCTTTTGACATGTTATATCTAAATGGCCAACAACTTACTAATTAGGAGAACCTTAATATTCGCTGAGAGGTGAGCCATATCAGTAAATCATAAAAGGATTTGTTTTTTTTCTTAAGTTTCAATTAAGCATTTCTTCTGTAATCGTTTATGTGCAATTTGTTTCTAGCAGAAGCTATACGGTTCATTTGAAGAAGATCCAGTTTGTAACTACTCTAACATCTAGTGATGCCGATGATATACAAAAGTTTTTGGACGCTTCTATTGACATTGGGTATATTTCTAACACTTCTCTGTATCTCTAATAAATTTTCCACCCCGTCATCTTTAATGTGATGTTAATTTTGCAGCGGTGAAGGTTTAGTCATTAAATCATTGAACTCGGATGCAACCTATGAGCCTGCAAAATATAATTGGCTAAAATTGAAGAAATACTATAAGAACAGGCAATTATACTCTCTTTTAATTTTTAACAACAAAATAATACTCTCTTTGAAACAATTTTGTCAATGGAAGATGCGTCCTTTACTGACACTCTCATTTCTTCAAGTCTCTTAGTCATGCCTTGGTTTTAACGGTTGGGCTACTAGGTAGTGGACTTTCTGAAACCGAGCTAGAAGAGTTGTCTTCTCGTCTTTTCTCTAAAGTGATTGCTAAACCACAAGTAGGATATTTATAACTCTTGTCTCTGACATTTTGTTGGCTGTATTATCATATATGTTTCTTGGTTGAGTTCTACTTAATTGTAATGATTCAAATAACCAGCAAAACTACCGAGTTAGGGGCAGCAATAGCATCAAACCAGATGTTTGGTTCCAGCCCACTGAGGTAGGATTATGTTTGCTTGTACTAATATCTGCAAATGTGTAATGGCTTTGACATTCGATCTTGTGAGCCAGAGCTAGCTAAAATATATGCATGCTTGATATATTAAGGTATTGGAAGTGAGCGCACAAGACTTGACAATTAGCCCTGAGCATCTTGCAGCTATAGGCATTGTGGACCGTTATAAGGTTAACATGATTTGACTTATTCTCTTATTTGGTTTTTGAACCTATCTGGTGGTATATTATTTCTTACTGTTACCTATTTGAGTGATTCAATTTTGGTTTGGCTTACAAGGGATTTTCTCTACGCTCTCCTATTCTAGTCCGTTTGAGGGATGACAAGGAGTCAGAGGAAGCAACATCATCGGAACAGGTCAAGACTTATCCTAACCATACTCATATATATGTACATATGTTTTAACATTGGCAAGACTATAGGCTGTTTTCTAAGTTTTAACTTTTGCTACATATTTTTCAGATTGCTGAGATGTTCCTAGCTCAGAAACGCAATCATCAAAGCAATCAGGACGATGAATAAAACAAATTTTGATCTGGTCATCAGAGCATAATGATGCACTTCGTGAGTTTTAGTTATTTTATACAGTATATCTTCAAGAATATACTATAATATACTTACCTTAAAAATATGTAACAAGCTAACTCATGTGTTGTAGATATATTATAAAACAATTTTTCAATTTAAATATATTAATGTAACAAGCTAATTTGCTTGTTAAATTGAAAAAACTGTTTTTGAGTATAATATATCTACAAGACATGAATTAGCTTGTTACATATTTTTAATTGCTCACAAACAATTTTTCAATTTAAGGCTGCATATAATGTAAAACTGTTTTTTGGTTGAATAAATTTTATATTCATTCAAAAAAGAAAAAAAATAAGTATTACTCCCTCTGTATCATAAAGGTTAATGTTCTAGCATTTTTTCTTTTATCACAAAGGAAGGAGTGCACCTCCATTAGTAAGATCTTTGAGGGGTCTATATATCCCCTTAATATTCCAATATACTTTAAATTTATAACTAAATTTTAAGTTATATAAATAAAAGTCAAACTAATTACAAAATGTCATATGTGAAATGGATATTTTTAAAATGTGTCAAAATTTAAACATGTATATTTTTATAATATATTTCTTCACTTTTCTAATTTTTATTATAAAAACGCTTTAAACATATTTTCAATGAAAGTACTATAAATCGTTTTTTATAGATTTAACAGGATTTGGGAAAAACGTCAAGAAAATTGTGTATTTGTTTAATTTTTGTCTATGGAGATATACGGGTCTTAGACCCACCACTACAAGAAAACAATCAATTTGCGATGGAAGAATTCATTGCAAGTCCCTCGCAAATCAACAATCGCAAGGGATTTGCGAGATGCTACGATTCCTCGCAAATCGCATCTCGCAAATTAAATATATCGCAAATCCCTCACAAATTTTGCGAGGAAATGTATCCCTCGCAAAACGCCTCGCAAATTGCGAGGACCACTCTCCTCGCACATCCCTAGCAGTTTGCGAGAAACCTCTTAACTCGCAAATCTGAAGCAATTTGCGAGAAACTGAATCCATGGCAAATTTTAAAATGAAATCTAGTTTTGCTAATTCTGGTTTAAATTGAAATTAATCCAGAATTAGGAATAAAATTAAAATTAAATTGAGATTAATTTCAATTTACAATTAGGAATAGAATTGAAATTCCTAATAAAATTTAAACTGAAAAATTAAAGTTAACTTGTCTTTACAAAAAATACATTACAAAACATAGTCTTTAAGAAGATTCAGAGAGAGAGAGATGATAAAAGGAAGAGTAATTAAAAAGATTGAGAGAGAGAGAGATGATGTTTCTGGTTCCAGTTCTGCTACCGTCGTTGGTTCCTGTTCCGCTACCGGCGTTGGTTCCTGTTCCATCGGCGTTGCCCTCTTCTCCGGCTACTGGGTTGGCTTCTGCGTTGTTTATTGTTGGGTTTCGAAACTTTGCAGCAAACTCAGGATCTTTTTCAGCGAGATAGTCGAAATAAGCATCATAACTATGCATCCTTTGTGCACTCTCTTGGATTTGAGTCGCTTGAGTCTGAATATATTCCTCAGCAGCAGCTAGTTTCTGAGCCAAAATGACCGAACCATTAGCCGGAGACACAGGCGGTGGACAGCTACTGGAAGAAGAGGCTTCAAATTGCATAGAACCAACCCCGAAAATCTTGTTTTTTTTTCTTAGGAGCAACCTAAGAACAAAACAAAAAATGAACTTGTAAGTTAAACATATGAACTTGTAAGTTAAACATAAGAAAGAGAGTATACTATATAACTAAATTACAAAGTATACTACGACATTACTATATGATTGGCAACCCAAGCAGAAGCAATACTCTACATTACTATACGATTGCATCCATACAAAGTATATAAAACTTACCGATGTGTAAATTTTGTTTTTAATATGAATGGGCACCCCAACACTCTCTCCATTATCCTCTGTACAAAGCTCATATTCCAACTCTTGAATCTTAGACAACACCTCATCGAACATAGACTCGGACTTTCTATCCGTAAATGACTCATCGGGTTTTCGATGAGTGTATTCTAAGATGCGTAGAAAGTCAGGAGTTAACTCACCAGTTAGCTCAGACTGAAATTAGAGAAAAATAGAATTGATTAGTCATATAATAATTGTGCATAAGGTAAAAGAAGGCCTAAACTTACATAACTACACTTACATGTTTTCGAGCACGAGGTTTAAAAGAAGTTTGGCCTGAGCGGTGTTTAAAGATTCCAGTGCCATCTGGGTCATGATATCGAGCATTACGGCTGTTGATGCTCTTGATTTCTAATTTGGGATCAAGCCAATACCGAACAAGACCTTCCCATACTTGAGGATCAATCCACGGTGGCTTTGCCTCATCACCACCTTTTCGCTTCCACTTTAACTTCCACCTAGACACTTGATCACATATCCTTTCCTTCAACTTGCCTTCAAACTCCTGCCTAACTCTATCGTTTATGGCTCTGTCCCAATTATATGATTGCTTCCAAGAAAAAAAAGTATATTAGTCTGAGTCAACCACAAAAAAAAAAGTATATGTGAAGATTGAAAACAAAAAATGACTTACCGCGAAAGTTTCATACCAACGGTCAATCACTGCAGTTGGCGTTTGTGTCGAATTGGCATGAGGCTCTTTGAAATCTCTTTCAAAAATGCTTCGTACAGTAGCCGTAACAGCAGGATCTTGGTCAAACCTTCAAACAAAATTCAGAGAAACAAAGAATATGAATCAACATTAGAATTCTAATATGAAATTAAAAACATTACTAGAGGGTTCCTTGAGGTCGGCGGGGATCTAGCCTCGTTAAACTTGCACGCCCAGGACTATCGAGTAACTCTTCCAGAGTTAAACTGTTCAGTCGGAAAGAAGCTCCAGTAGAAGACGAACGAGCAGGTGGAGACATACCAATCTCTGGATCTGCATTAGTAGGCAGCAGTTGATGAGAGGGCAGTGGTTGTGAGGTTGAACGACGGTTATTTTGGACCGCTGCTGTGTTCTGAGAACCAGCAGAACCCCGTCTACGGTGGGAACTGGTGGGTTCGGGTACACCTTGATTAGAGAGGAACCTTGTGTAATTGTTACCATGAAACATCTATAAGAAAAATCAAAGTAAATTTAATCAGATCTAAAAAAATTGAAATAGAAACAATTGAAATAGAAAAAACTAAAATTAGGGTTTAGGTTAATACCTTGACTGAGAAGACAAAGAAGACGGAGAAGGATTCCGATTGGGGTTTGACGGGGAAGACGAAGATGATTCCGATTGGGGTTTCACGGAGAAGTGGAAGAAGAGTGTGAGTTTTACGGAGAAGACGGAGAAGGAGATCAGGAAAGAGGATACCGATTGGGGTTTCACATAGAAGACAAAGAGGATTCTGATTAGGGTTTGACAGAGAAGACAAAATCAAAGAGGATTCTGATTAGGGTTTCACAGAGAAGACGAAGAAGAGAGTGAGTTTGACGGAGAAGACGAAGAAGGAGATCGGGAAATTAGAGAGGATTCCGATTATGTTTGCCGGAGAAGACGAAGAAGAGAATGATTTTGAGCGGCTAGGGTTTGGAAGAGAGTGAGTTTGAGCTTCGCTCACACCAAAGCTTGTTTGTTTATATAAAAATTTTGTGACCTCGCAAATCCCTCGCAGGCATTGCGATGGATTAACTACGAGCCGACAAACTGACCAATAAAAATACACTAGACTTTGCGAGGGATTAGCGTGATACAATCGCACATCCCTCGCAAATGTGTCGCAACACGCCGACAAACTGACCAATTAAAATACACCAAACTTTGCGAGGGATTCGCGTGGGATAATCGCACATTCCTCGCAAATTTGTCGCAACAAACGACAAAATGACCAATTAAAATACACAAACTTTGCGAGGGATTCGCGTGGGACAATCGCAAATCCCTCGCAAATGTTTGCTTTTTAATCAAATTGATCAGCCCATGGATGAAGAAGCTCATAAACTCGAGAACATGCACAGAGAAAAGGTAAGTAATAGTGATTACATCTCCTCATTATAATTTACTCAATCAAAACCTCAAAAGAAATACAAAACATAGGTCAACAAGCTTGCAAAATACAACGTGTTTTCTTATAGTTGTACAACGTTTGTAAGTGATACAATATCTATTTCATATTTTTCCTCTGATTTGGAAAGCTCATTGTTTGTATGCTTGGTAAATTACTAGACTATGGACTCTATATTTTTCATCACATATTCATTTATATGATCTTATGTTTCTTCACATCAAAGTTTCTTTAAACATCTTAGCAACTTCCTTGACATGCCAATATATTCTTTGATCTTAAAAGTTTCTTGTCTCTTGATGTTGGTTAGTAATGCTATCCTTGTAGTTTGCCAATAAATGATCATTACTAACCATATTGGCATGTTGATAAAAAATAATATAAATCTTTGCGAGGGAACCGCGAGAGAGTAACGTGGGATTAGCGAGGTTTCATCGAACATCCCCCGCAATTTGCGAGTGATTTGCGAGGATTGTAAGAAATTCCTCGCAAATGTGTGTACTCTTTTTAATCAAATTCATTTACTGAATTACTAGAAAATAAATTATCCTCTTTAAAATCTACTTAATCAAAAGGTCAAGAAATACAAACGATTCATTTAAACTTAATCAACTGGTTCAAAAACTTCAACACTCGGTCTCATGATAATGAGTAAATCACTCCTTGTTAAACATCACATCTTGATTTATATATATATTATCTTTCGTGTCTCCACGACAAAGTTTTTTTAAACATCTCAACATCTCAAAAAAAAAATTTCTCTTGATGTTTACACTTCAGATTTAAACCTAAACCCTAAAAAATCTAAATCCTAAACCTTAAAAACCTTAAACCCTAAAAACCTCACAAATGTCTCGTCTCTTTCTCGCAAATTTGCTACGAATAAAGTCTTGCGATAGGTTTGCGAGGGATTATTTTCGCCTCGCCACTCAGTCGCAAATTTACGACAGAATTTTCTCTCGCAAATTTGCGAAGGATTTGCAAGGGTCCTCGTTTTCGTAGCAAATTCGTCGCTAATCCATAGCAAATTTGTGAGGGTATATTTCCGTCGCAGCTCTCTGTCACAAATCGATTGTTTTCTTGTTGTAAAGGTAAAATTAAAAGAATATTTGAAACTTGAAAGTATAGATCTTTTAAGTACTTAATTCTAAACTTAAAACTATTTGATTGATGATATATGTTTCAACTAAGAATATTTGAAAGTAGTAGATCTACTAATAATATTTACTTTTTTAGAGAGAATCTTGCTAAGTTCATGCAATGATTTGATGTCTCTAGATTCCATTGAGTAAAAGTCAAAGATTCAAAAGTTCAGGTCCGAATGTTGCATCCGATTCAGCATCCACCGACTCTTGTAGACAAATCTACACAAATCAATTCTTCTTTGTTTCTTTCTATTAAATAATCGTATCCATTAGTTAATTAGGAGTTATCCAATGACATCTCATATGGTCACATCCTTGGTGTCGCTGACTCAACTTTTCTTGATAGAAGATATTATTTTTATTTTATTTGTTCCAGAACCAAATACTGTGTTCTGTCAGAAAATTACGGCGAAATTCTTCTCTTATACTTTACCCTAAAGTTAATTAAGAGTTTTATTTAATCTTTGATTCACATTTCATTGTTAAGTACATAGTACTTATCTACGAAGACTTTTCATGTTTAGTAACTCTTATCAATCAGAATCTTATTAATTAATCGCATTAACCTCATAACGGTTTCTTGATATAACGAATGCGGAATCTACGATCAAGAATTATGGTTATCAAGATTCTTTCTACTAACTGATATCATAAATTGTAATTAAAATTAGAAGATGTCACAACAAAAGGAGAAAAAACGAAAAACACGTAAGGTTGACGTCAACAGCAAAAAAGCCACGTGATTTTTGGTGTGCCAAATTGCAATGTGAAAGATAATAAGCTATCTAACTTCAAGTTTGGCTATCAAAAGTTTATAGTTTTTCTCTTCAAAATGATAATCAGCACTAAGCCTCAATTTTTTTTATTTAACCAAATATATTAATTATAATCTAATTTGCTAATTATATTTCTTATGTAACGATTAAATTGAGCTTAAAAGAAACTGGTTAAATTATTTCATTAACCTTTTTAATTGCTTCAAATATGAATTTTTATATTCAAATTATATTAATTAAAGTTTTCAATTATAACGTAAATAAGTTCTGATATAAATAGTTCAAATTTTCAATTTTATTAGAATCAAAATTGAATTAAAACTACATTAATTGAATAAATAATATTTATTGTTTGTAGATTTTCATTTAAATATAGATTAATCATATTAGATGATAAAAAAGGAAAAACAAAAAAAAACTGAAATGACTTATCCAGTCAAACAAAAATTTAGGTAAATTTTCACATTTTGAGAAGATTCTCTTCTAATTCTTGATTATTAATTTCCGGATTGTATTCCAATTTTAAGAAAAAGTAACTTATGTTATGATATTATCCAAATCAGACATAAAGATAGAAACATATATTGACATCTATTACAAAGTTTACCACATATGTAAACACACACATAAAGCCTTTGTGTGTCTATAAATACTTGTTGCAATAACACATACACACACAAACCCCAACCCACAAAAACGCTTGTCAAGAAAAAAAGAAAAAAAAGAAGAGAAATCTAAATAACCAAAAAGAAGAAAGAAAACAGAACTCTGTATAAAGTTCAGACGATGGCAAACCGTTTCCTCCGACCAAACCTCGTCCGCCGTTTCTCCACCGTGAGCCCCGTCGGTCCTCCGACCACCGTCATCCCGGAGATCATTTCCTTGGACCACCAACCAAAACCAGACGTTGACCTAGATCTCTCCGACCAATCACGACTCTTTGCTTCTGTCCCAATCTCCAACCTCATCCGCTCAACCGCAGTTCTTCATGCCACGGCCATAGGCCCTATGGTTGATATTGGCTCGTGGCTCATGAGTTCGAAACTCATGGAGACGACCTTTACACGCGATTTGGTCCTCGGTATCGTGAAAGGAACGTTTTACGAACATTTCTGTGCAGGTGAAGACGCCACCGCGGCCGCGAGACGTGTGAGGAGCGTTTATGAGTCAACAGGACTTAAAGGTATGTTGGTGTACGGCGTTGAACACGCAGAAGACGGTGCCGCTTGTGATGACAACATTAAGAAATTCATGGAAACCGTCGAAGCTGCTAAAACCCTACCTACGTCTCACGTAAGACATTCTCAATCCTATTTTATTATTCTAGTCTCAAAGATGTCACGTTCTAGACTTTTTCTATGCATTTCTCCATTTTCCCTAAAAAAATTACTTCATTTATATTAGTTTTTCTTTTTTTTGCTACCATTCCATTATTTTAATATAGATCAAACATTTTAGCATACAACTATATATGATAGTCAATTTTGTGCCAGTAAACCCTTAACAAGAATAAATATCTATATATAAAGTATAGTTTTACTGTTTAGTCAGAAAACAAATATGGAATAAATTAAATTAGATTCGAGAAGAAGGCATAAAACCTTAAAAAGCCAAAAGGAACACCAACTTGTTAGCTGTCGTCTGATTTTTATTTAATTTTTGATAACTCGTTCTTTTCTTTTTATATAACGACTTGTCTACATATTATGATTTTTTTGGTAAGTATGAAATAACAATCAAAGCTACGTCGTCTCCTAGTCAGACTTGCAAGTTAACACGTTAATCACGCAATGAGGACATATTCGTCAATCTGAATTGTCAACTACACGCATAGGAATATTCTCTCCTCGCTTTATTACAATAATCCCGGTTTATACCGGTTATTGGTTTTGTTTTGTTTTTGTTTTTGAATAGTTAAGCTCAGTGGTGGTCAAGATCACAGCGATTTGTCCAATGGATGTCTTAAAACGAGTTAGTGATTTGCTCCGTTGGCAATACAAGAACCCAAATTTCAAACTTCCATGGAAACTCAATTCATTCCCGGTTTTCTCCGGTTTAAGTCCTCTCTACCACACAACCACTGAACCGGAACCACTGACCGTAGAGGAAGAACGAGAGCTTGAGAAAGCTCACGAACGACTCAAATCCGTCTGTCAGAGATGTCAAGAATCGAACGTACCGTTACTAATCGATGCCGAAGACACTATTCTCCAACCGGCGATCGATTACATGGCGTATTGGTCGGCGATCATGTTCAATTCGGATAAAGATCGACCTATTGTTTACAACACGATTCAAGCGTATTTGAAAGATGCGGGAGAGAGATTGCATTTGGCTTTACGAGAATCGGAGAAAATGAAAGTTCCTATTGGGTTTAAATTGGTGAGAGGGGCTTATATGTCTAGTGAAGCTAAGTTAGCAGATTCCTTGGGTCACAAGTCACCGGTCCACGACACAATTCAAGATACACATGATTGCTACAATGAATGTATGAGTTTCCTTATGGAGAAAGCCTCCAATGGATCAGGCATTGCGGTCATTTTAGCTACGCATAACACTGACTCCGGTATGTTCACCCCTAGATTAAATGATATAATTTTCCCTAGCTAGACATTGTTATACTTAAATGTATTTCTTTTTTCTTGTTTATGATCCATGATAGGTAAACTAGGGGCAAGGAAAGCAAGTGAGCTAGGAATCGATAAAGAAAACGGGAAGATCGAGTTCGCACAGCTTTACGGGATGTCGGATGCGTTATCTTTCGGACTGAAAAGGGCCGGCTTCAATGTTAGCAAGTACATGCCATACGGGCCAGTCGATACTGCGGTTCCATACCTTATCCGGAGGGCATATGAGAATCGTGGTATGATGTCTACAGGTGCTCTAGACCGCCAACTTATGAGGTAACTAACCGGTTTAACCCTGATATGGTTTAGTGATTGATATATAGTTTCGGTTTATATCGTTAGTTTGGAAAAGATCGTTTTCTGCCTAGATTTTGGTCTTAACAATGTGGTTTGTTTGTGTCTTTGTAGGATGGAGCTTAAGAGGAGACTTATGGGTTGGTGAAGACAGGAGATAAATGTGTTTCAATAATTTGGCAAATTTTAGATATTCTAAATTTTATATATAAATGGAGTAGCAAAATATCTGATGTAGGTTGATCACAAAAAGGGTATATCTATCATCCACAAATGTATAAATCCTGTGTGATCAATGAAAAATGCAATTTGCATATTTTATTCAAGAATTTATATTTTTATTTATCTACCATTTTTGAAGTGTGTTCTTCATATTACTTTCAAAATATTATTAAAGAAAATGTATCACAACTAGACACCCATAAGACGAGATAAACTATCAAAGCAAAAATATAGTAACTAATTTCAAATTTATATTTTCTCTTTTAATCTATACTAAATAAAAGATAATCTCCTAAGGCTATCCACCTAGGATTTAAAACATCAAATCAAAATTCGATATGTCACTAATTAACATTATTTAAATTTTCAAAATTTTCTATATTAAGATATTTTTTAAACGATCAATCAGGATTTGACATGTCATTCATTAACAGTTTTTGAATTTCCAGAACTTTTTAGAAAAAGAAAAATTTTAAATTTATGGAAATAAAATAACTATGTACAATATCCCACATCGCCTAGAAATTTTTTAGACAATGGTTCAGAACAAGTATAAATAAGATTAATATGCTTTCAACAACGAATGAGCAGGAAAGCTTGATTTATCAGGCGTCCAACTTTAAAAGTTTTATTCGGTTTGATCCGGATTTTTAATTGATCAAATTAAAACGTTAAAAGTTTCAAAAAAATATATAATAATATTTTAAAATTTTAAAAGTTTAAATATTAGAAATATTGAAGCTTTTAAAAGTTCTTAGCTTTTAAAAAGTTTTTAAATCTTATAATTTTTAAATTTTAATAGTTTAAAATATTATAAATATTGAAACTTTTTAAAAGGTTCAAATATTATATTTCAAACCTTTTAAAAGTTTAAAATATTACAAATATTGAAACTTCTAAAAGTCTTAGCTTTTAAAAGGTTTCAAAATATTATAATTTTTAAATTTTAAAAATTTCTTAACATTTAAAAGGTTTTAAAAAAATTTTAATTTATAAATTTTAAAAGTTTAAAATATTAGAAATTTTGAAACTTTAAAAGGTTAAAATATTAAATATATTTAAACTTCATAGAATATTTTAAAATATTACAATTACTTAACCTCCATAGAAATTTTAAGACATTATATCTATACTAATAAAAAGTTGAAGCTCTAAAATCCTAAAGGTGTCCATATAGGATTTTAAAAAAAACAATAAGAGGGGGTATTCAACTTGACGTTTTAAGGATTTGGTAGGATTTTAATATTTTAGAATTTTGAAAGATTTCAGAGATTTTTAGGAGATTTGATTGTATTTTAGTTTTTTTTTTTATTTTTTTTTTTCGAAAATGAAATGTGATTCTATAAGATTCTGTGAGATGTGAAGTGACCTTAGTGCAGTGGCAGGAGGTAAGTCCATTTGTATAAGGCACCATCACAGCAGAGATCGAGTCCCGCTTCCTACGAATATAGGAATTTGGCTAATGGGCGGTCAGTTGTGGCCCAATAGTTGACAAAAAAAAAAAAAGATTCTGTGAGATTTTATTGGTAGACTTTGTGTGATTTTTGAGAAGAGTATTTTTTAACTAAAAAGCAAAGAAAAAGTCTCTTAGAATCATTCAAAGTAGTATTCTAAAAAAAGTTGTGATATTTTGAATAACAAGAGATTTTAAGTTGGTTTTAAAAACTATTGATTGAATAACAAGAGATTTTGAATTATTTTAAAGGATTTTATAAAAATCTTAGTTGAATAACATAGGATTTCATAAGATTTTTTAAAATTCTTAATTGAATAACAGAGGATTTTAAGAATACTTTAAAATCCTTTAAAATGTTAAGTTCAGTACCTCCCTCTAAGAATTAGATATTTCACTAATAATATTTTTTGGAAATATAGTAGTAATCTATATTATTAAGATTTTTTAGAAAAAAAGTAAAATCTATACAAATAACAGAAATATGTACAACGTCCCACATCGGCTAGAAAATTTTAGACAATGGCTGAGAACCATTATAAATAAAACTAATATGTTTTTAACTATAAATTTAGCAAATTAAATTTTTCAAAGGTTTAGATATTTATTTTAGAATGTTTAGAAATATTATAAATACCTCCATAAAAATGTTAAAATATTATAACTATTTAAACTCTATAAAAAGTTAATGTGTCATTAATATTTAACTCTAAAAACAATAAAATGTTACAAATATTTAAACAACATCTAAAGTTTGAAATATTTTAAATATTTAATCTCTATTAAAAATTTAAAAGTTAAAGAATTACTAAATATTAGTTTGTGCTTTATATCTCTTATGAGCTGTAAAACATTTTTTTGTGTATAACTTTACAGATGATTTGATACTTTTGCAATAAAAATTTTATTTTTAGTTTAAGAAAGAAGGATTGACGTCGCAAGGCCTTGATTTGATGTTATTTGAGTTTAAAGAAGAAGGATCGAGGAAAAGCACAAATATTGTTTTAACTATATATGTGTTCATATTACCTTCTCTGCAAGTAAGGATTTTGGTTTGAAAAGTTTCAATACGTGTGGATCTAAAACCGAGTAAGTATAAAGATGAAATTATCAATAATTGGAGTGCATGTGTTGCCTATGCTGGTCTTCATAAATTGCACAATTTTTATGAGAAAAGAAATGATTTTTGTCTTGAAGTTTGATGGGTTAACAAGTTGTAGAGTAGTCCAAAAAAAAAGGTTTTTCAGTAGAAGAATGTGAAGAAGTTGACGAGGAAGAACAATAAAAAGAGTATAACGAAGAACCGAACGGTAAAAGTAACGATAAAAATTACCATAAAATTTGACAATGAAAATGACAAGAAATAATATGAAGAATAAGAAAACATTGAATAAAAAAACAAGAAAACATAGGTGATAGCGATCAATTAAATAAGAAAAACAAGATAAATTCATGATTATAAAATTGTTTTGTTTTTCTGGTGGTCAAAGAAATGGTTTAGGATATGTGAGGTCACCAGTTTGATCCGCCTCGCCTGGACGTCGAGATAAATTCATGATTTTTTTATCAGATTTGATTTTAAAACACAACTGATTTTTATATTTTTAAAAATTGTGTATCTGAAATTTAAAATTTTCCTTAATAGTAATTTAAAGTTTTCTATAAGATAATATTTCATTACCGTCATCAATCATATATAATTTTTATCGTTATAAGCTTCTAAAGTTGTCCACATAGGATTTTAAACAACCTATCGGGATTCGACATGTCACTTATTAACATTTTTAAAAATTTCCAGAATTTTCTATATTAAGATTTTTTTTTAAAACGACCAATCGCTATCAGACAACTCAATATTTAACATTTTTGAAATTATGTTAAATTTCTATATTAAAATACTTATAAATAAGTGTATTTACAACGTTGTGAAGTGACCTTAGTGCAATGACCAATGGTAAGTCCTTAATGTACAAGGAACCATCACACCTGGGATCGAGTCCCGCTCCCTACGAATGTAGGGATTTGACTAATGGGCCGGTCAGTTGTGACCCAATGGTTGACAAAAAAAAATGTATTTACAACGTCCCACATCGGCTAGAAAAATTTAGACAATGGCTGAGAACCATTATAAATAAGACGAATATGCTTTTAACTACGAATGAGCAGGAAGCTTTTACCAGGCATCTAAATTTAAAAATTTGAAAAGTTTAATATATTATAATTATTGAAACTTTTAAATTATATAAGAAGTTTAAGTATTATTATTATTTTACTCTAAAAATTTTTAAAAGATTCAAATATTATAAATATTTAAACTTTATGGGATGTTTAAGTTTAAAAATATTAAAAATATTTAAAACATTCAATCGGGATTCGACATGTTATTCATTAACATTTTTTAAATTTCTAGAATTTTCTATATTAAACGACCAATTGAGATCAGACAACTCAATAATTAACATTTTTGAAATTATGTTAAATTTCTATATTAAAAATACTTATAAATAAGTATATATGCAACATCCCACATCGGCTAGAAAATTTTAGACAACAGCTGAAAACCATTATAAATAAGACTAATATGCTTCCAACTATGAATGAACAGGAAGTTTGATTTATCAGACGTCCAAATTTTTTTTAAAAAATAATAGTTTAAAATATTATAATTACTAAAACTTTTAAAAAGTTCAAATATTATAAATATTTAAACTTTATAGGATATTTAAACATATTATACATACCTCCACAGAAATTTTAAAATTTATAAATATTTAAACTCTATAAGAAGTTTAAGTATTATTAATATTTAACTCTCAAAAATTGAAAACATGTTTTTATGTATGACTTTATAGATGATTTGATATTGTTTATGTAAAATTATCTTTTGGGTCAAAGGAAGAAGGATTGACATCAAAAGATCTTGAGTTGATGTTATTTGAGTTAATTTTTTAGGTTTAAAGAAGAAGGATCGATGACAAGCACACATGTTTTATTAGCTATACATGTGTTCATATTACTTTCTATACAAGTAATTTGCAATTATGTAGTATTAAGGATTTTGGTTTGAAAAGTTCAATACGTGTGGATCTAAAACCGAGTAAGTATACAGGTGAAAGTATCAATAATTGGGTGCATGTAGTGAATAAGCTGGTCCATAAAATTGCACAAATTTTATGAGACAAGAGGCAATGATTTTTGTATTAGAGTTTGATGGGTTAACAAGTTGTGTGACAGTCTAAAAAAATGTTTTAAATGATTATCCAGTGGAAGAATGTGAGGAAGCTGATGAGGAAGAGGAAAAAAATGAGTACAATGAAGAACCGGACGGTAAAAGTAACGATGATATTTATCATGAAAATTTGACAATGAAAATGATGAGAAAGAATATGAAGACTAAGAAAACAATGAAAAATAAATCACAAAGACATAGATGGTGGTGGTCAATTAAATATAAGAAAATAAGATTAATTCATGATTATAAAAATATTTTGTTTGTCTGATAGTCAAAGAAACGGTTTGGATTTGAATTTCATGATTCTTTTGATCAGATTTGAATTTTTAACACAAGTGACTTTAATATTTTTAAAAATAAATTTTTACCAATCAATTGTAATTTAAAATTTTATATAAACTAATATTTCATAACTGTCATCAATCATATATAATTTTTACCAAATATATCAAATAAACTCACGCGTAGTTTGGGTTCAAAACCTAGTTTTGGTTAAAGACTTTCAAAAGTATGCTCTCATAATACTGAGAGATGCTCTGATAATACTGAGAGATGACGATCTGTTTTATATATTAACTCCACAATATATGAAGAATGCTCTGATAATACTGAGAGATGACGATGAGGAGGAACATACGAAACAAACAAATAATTTGGTGTTTTTTTCCCAGTAAAATGGCAACTTTATAAGTCCTCGCCTCCTCGGGCCGGTTAATGCGATTTCAGAAAGTGATCCAATTTAGTCTTTAAAGGGGTAAAGTAAATTTTCTTTTCGTTTAACAGCCTGAAATTGTCAATTACAAAAATTTGATCATAAAACACATTCATGATATTCTTCCTGAGTTTCATGAGGCTAAAACCCACAAAAATTAAAACTCAGGCTGTTCCGTATGGGATCTGTTTTTCTTAGAAAGGCTTAAACCTACGAGCAGCTCGAAGTTGTTGTATCCTCTTCTTGTCTTGCTCGAACTTACTCTGAAGCGCCAAGATTTCTGTCAACAAACAAGAAACACAAAACCAATAATCAATCATCCGAATAAGGGCGGACAGATATGAAGGGCCGGTTGTGAATAGGGGGGTGCGTATAAAATCTGACTGGAGCCAAACCGATACTGACACAAAGTTTGAAGCCTTGGATATAGAAAAAGCCAAAGACTTACCGTTGCGTTGTGCTTCTCGCCTTTGGAAACGGTAGAAACCATGAGCGACGGGCTCACTCTGTTTCTTCTTAGCAATCTTATCCTCCACCGCAGCCTGCGAGAAAGATCCAACGGCTGTTCCAGTTTCAGTTTCGGTTGTCTTTTTCCTTCCTTTGTGATGCACGACCACAGTCCATCCACCTTCTGCAGCTTTAGCTTCTCTATCTTTTTTCTCCTGTTCAACACATATGACAGCATTAGACAAAAACGCTGTGGTCACTTAGATAACAGACATGTACGCTTAAAAATATAGGACGGAAAGAAGAACCTGTTCAAGGCGCTCTTCGTGAGCAGTCATAAAGTCATCGATTCTCTTTTGCAGCTCGTCTAAGCCAGGTCTACTCTCATAGTAATCAGTAACCCACTCTGCAGTTTGAAAGAGGACTTATCAAGTTAAGGCAGAAACAGATTCAGGAGTGTTCAGGCTTATCTAATCATATGCAGCTAATAATAGAAGAGAGCAATAATTTTTGGTCCATTTATACTTTTCATTCCCCTTGTGCAGTCCTCATCGCCTGAAGAAATTTCATGAACATCTTCCTCCTCTTCAATTTTGTTCTCTTTCGTAGAGGTCATGTCCATCTTCTTCTTCTTATTTGATTTCTTAGACTTGCCTACAAAAAAGATTTTGCTTTATTAAACAAGAACCTAAACAAGACGATGACTGCACCAAGCAGGCAGCTCTGTACTACCGGTTACTTATTGAAGTTCCACTACGGCCATGGCAAACTTAAAATTCATAAAAACCCCTCACATTAGAATCACATGACAGATATAGATAGACAGTAAAGTTCACATACTGCTAAAAAGAAATATTATACAAAGACTTGAAACTAGCTAAAGTTCTTCATGCAAATGAATGAGTTAACACAAGCCTGAACTACTCACCTTCTCTTTTCAGATGATCATCTTCAACTGAAGCGCTACTTATTTCCTCGGCCTTCCTTTTCTTCTTTGTCTTGTTCAACTTGCCCTTCTTTACCTTGACTTTCTCAGTTGGAATAGCTGTAACAAGAACCAAAGATACTAAACTCAATACCAGAACCTAACAACTGGGTACTGGGTAGTAAATTCAGATTGGTCTGCCAAAAATAAAATAAAATTCACCTTCCAGATTTGGTTCGCTTATATCAACATTGCCTCTTTTCTCTTTTCTCTTCTTCGTCTTCCCACTGAGCTTCCCATCAGCTGGAGAGCTATCTATTTCCTTACTCTTCTGAATCTTCTTCTTCTTTGTTTTGAGTTTCTCACTTGAAATAGCTGTAAGCCAATTAAAAAAAGGTACTAAATTCAACACCAGAACACATCTTATCAAACTAAGAAGTTCTAGTTCCATCAAAGTCAAAACTTTCACCTTGGAGCTCTGTAGCCTGAGGCTCCTCGCTTAAGTCGACATTGCTCACTTTCACTTTCTTCTTCCTCTGGATTTTTTTTCCAACTCTCTTCCCATCAGTCTCTTCTGCATTGACTTTACCCGTCACTTCAATTGGACAAACAAAAATTTACAAAAGCAATTAACTTCAACTGCACAAAAAGATTAAACCCTTTGTAATTGAGTTTAATGTCATTCCAAATTAAAGCTCTCAAAGTTTCGAAATCAATTACGCAAACTCTAAGAACACAAATCTTAGTATACACAAACACTCATCAACACAAATACAATACAGTACAAACTCTTATAAGGTCTTTACCTCACAAATCAAATCAAAAATCGTGAAACCCAATTAAGCATGAAAGAAAGATAAAAAATTAAATCCTACCTTGGTGAAGATTACAGTTTTTCAGCTTTCTCGTCTCCTTCATCTTCTTTTCTATCGGCGTCGACGCTATCGGAAAAATTGGGATTAAGTCAGGGCACGACGATGTTAAAACTAGGGTTTTGTGAGGTTTTGAACTGAAGCAGATACAAGGGTAAAGTCGTTAATAGCAGCAAGACGAGAGGACATATACGTATTTCTCATAACCCGGTCCGTTCCCGGTTATTCATTTACATTCAATTCGGTTCGGTAATTAAATCTATGAACTCGGTTTGGTTTCGAATTATTTTGATCCGAAAGATTCGGTTTACAAAGCGTATTTCTCATAAACCGGTCCATACCCGGTTATTAAAACACAATCGATTCGGTTCCGGTTTTAAATTCGGTTGTTTACTCAACTATTAGTAAATTATCCGGTCTGGTTCTGCGACTGGAGAAATTTAAACCGGTACAGCTTCTCAAACTCGTTGCTGCACACGAATCGTCGTCTCTGTTGCTGCAACACCTGAGCAACAAAACAACAATGGTGAATTTGTTGTCTGCAAATGGAGAAGCCTTGATTGCACAAAGCATCTGTGGAGCTGTGTTGAAAGGAAACTGGAAAAATATACTGAAACACAAAGCTGATTCTGGGTTATTGAAATCAGCGATCATCACTCAGGTAATCTCAGAGCTTTCTTTGTATTCTGGTTATGGCGGACCTTCTCTTTCATGGAGTTTCTATACCTGGACTGATTCGTTACCAGGTTGTAAGCATAGTTTACAATCTTCTTGGAAAATGATTTTGATTCTTACGAAGTACAAGCATTTCAAAACTGCACACCAACTGCTCGATAAATTGTCTCAGAGAGAGCTTTTGTCATCTCCTCTTGTTTTAAGATCTTTACTTGGAGGTGTTTCAGAAGACCCAGAAGTTTTATCTCACGTTTTTAGCTGGTTGATTATATATTACGCTAAATCCAGGATGGTCAGTGATTCTATTGAGGTGTTTGAGCAGATTAGGAGTTGTGGATTGAAGCCTCATTTGCAGGCTTGTACTGTGTTACTGAATAGTTTGGTGAAAGAGAGGTTGACTGATACAGTTTGGAAAGTTTTTAAGAAGATGGTTAAGTTAGGTGTTGTGGCTAACATTCATGTGTATAATGTATTGGTTCATGCTTGTTCTAAATCTGGAGATCCTGAGAAAGCTGAGAAATTGTTGAGTGAGATGGAAGAAAAGGGTGTGTTTCCTGATCTTTTTACCTACAACACGTTGATCTCGGTGTATTGCAAAAAGGGTATGCATTACGAGGCTTTGTCCGTGCAAGATAGGATGGAGAGAAGTGGTGTTGCTCCTGATATCGTCACTTATAACTCACTCATACATGGTTTTAGTAGAGAAGGTAGAATGAGGGAAGCGACGAGGCTGTTTCGGGAGATCAAAGGAGTTGTTACGGCGAACCATGTTACTTATACTACTTTGATTGATGGGTATTGTAGAATGAATGATATAGATGAAGCTTTGAGGTTACGTGAGGTAATGGAGTCAAGAGGGTTTACTCCTGGAGTTGTGACTTACAACTCGATTCTACGTAAGTTATGTGAAGATGGAAGAATACGAGAATCTAACCGGCTTTTGACTGAGATGAGTGGGAAAAAGATAGAACCTGATAATATCACTTGCAATACTTTGATCAACGCGTATAGCAAAATCGGGGACATGGTATCTGCAGTGAAGGTAAAGAAGAAGATGATTGAATCGGGGCTAAAGCTTGACATGTATTCATACAAAGCATTGATTCACGGGTTTTGTAAAGTGTTGGAACTGGACAATGCAAAGGAGGAAATGTTCTCTATGCTAGAGAAAGGTTTATCTCCAGGATATTCGGCTTATTCTTGGCTCGTGGATGGATTCTATTACCAGAACAAGCAAGAAGAAATCGTAAAACTCCCAGAGGAGTTTGAGAAAAGAGGTCTTTGCCCTGATGTGGCTCTATACAGAGGATTAATAAGAAGGATTTGTAAGTTAGAACAAGTGAATGACGCCAAAGTGCTATTCGAGTCAATGGAAAAGAAGGGTTTAGTGGGAGATAGCGTAATATACACTAGCATGGCGTATGCGTATTGGAGAACAGGGAATGTCACTGAAGCTTCTGCTTTGTTTGATACAATGTATAATCGACGGTTGATGGTAAACTTGAAACTGTATAAATCCATCAGTGCCTCTTACGCTGGTGATAAAGATGTTTTGAAATTCTTTTGGAGTCACGTAGGTGATAGATCTCTTATATCGAAGAGTATTTTACAAGAAATGAACAGAAGTGAGGTCTTGTGAAGTTAACTAGTGAGTGCCTGTATAAGCTCAGTAGTGATCATGATCAATGTTGAAATACTTGGTTAGACTTTGGAGCCTCTTGACCTTGTAGGTGACATATCAGATTTTTATGAAGAATCATTTTCTCACCTAATGCTTTCAAGAGGGTTTGAGTTTCCTCTGAGCAATTTTAATTGGATTCAAACTTCAAATCCTAAAAAGATGCAATCCTTGTAATAATAAAGCTGAATTAATCAAATCAAAACAGTACCAAAACTAAAGAGACGAAATAACAATCACTAGAATGAGTCAATCGAGCTAAATATATCCCATATAACTCTGATCTGAACTAAATACGGATTAAGTCATCCTAATCTCCACTTGATCCGGAACACCTCATATTACCAACACTTTAATGACAAGTGTCAGAAAAAGAAAGCTTCATGGGAGCTATATAAACAATGGAACCTTTGGAGGAAACACTTAACTCAATTCAAATCCTACAATCTCACTTTAATTTGAAAACAAAACTTGTCTTTCTCTTAACCAAACTATTTGAAAATGTCAAGCAACCAGAACATTAGCTACCAAGCCGGCCAGGCCAAAGGTCAAACTCAGGTAATCCTAAATTACTTCAACGATAATATTATTACAAGAGCTGATCCATAATTAATAGGGATTTCTTCAAGTAAAAAAAAAAAACACTTTTTAACATGCTTGATAATATAATTATTTGTTATTAACTGGTGTTCAGGAAAAGGCTAGCACCATGATGGACAAGGCTAGCAACGCTGCCCAATCTGCCAAGGAGTCCCTCCAAGAGGTTTGTAAAATCCATATAGTTTTCATGAATTAGAATAGATCCCACCTAAATAAAAATATTAAGTAAGTATTCTTATGTAAATAATAACTTGGAATTAAATTGTTTCATACAGACGGGCCAGCAGATCAAGGAGAAGGCACAAGGAGCTACCGAATCAGTGAAGAATGCCACCGGCATTAACAAATGAAGACAATATCATTCCAATTCCATCATGCAACTTTTTTTTTGACGAATAAAAACAATAATTCATTTTTTGAACCTAAAGGTTAGGTTTAATAGTTTGATTATTCAGACTGTTGTTTTTTTAAAAATATTTATTGCTACTTGTAATGGATTTTGCTTCTGTTTTTTTAATCTCATGATCATGTATTCTTTGTTATCCTTTCTCATTTTTGGATTTCTTTCATAAATTAGCATATAAATTGAAACATTATTTGATTAATTATGCAATTTTTAGTTAATTTGCTTGCCTGAAATCAAACCACCCCAAAATTTTATCAAACCAAACTCAGTTAGTTACAATCTTTTTTAAATCAATAAAGTTAAATTACAACGAAAAAACTAACTGAAACCAAACTAAACTGAATTGTCATCTGTAAAACTCCATGTCGACTCTGATTGTACCAAAACAAAATTTCTTGTGGTTTTAAAATTTTTGTTTTCGTTCTAATTTTTTTGCGGATGACAATTTGATTTATGGCTTAGTTTTGGTAAGTTTTTTTTTCTGTGATTGTACCCAGCCCCGACTCAAAACTATTTAGAGCCCTAGATCAAAATTTTTTTTTTGAACCCTTTAAGGTACATATAAACTGAATTTTTAGTATATTTGTACTTTTAAAAACTTGTTTGAACCCTCTTAAAACTTATTTCTACAAAAGAGACCCTAATATACATTTAAATGTTAAGAATTTGAACTATTTAAAAAAAAAAATGGACCCTTATAACACAAGAAATTTTTTGAAATTGTTGATGGTCCCATGGGCCACTGCCCCTCTGCCCTCCCCACTTGAGCCGGGGCTGATTGTACCAAAACAAAACAAAAATAGTTTGGGCTCTAATTGTACAAAAACAAAAATTTTACACTTTGCAAAGATGAAGTTAGACAAATTATTTTCGTCACTTATATAACAAGAAAACTACCGTAATTTTATGTTTTGTGCAAAAACTCGATAGAATCAATATCAACTCACAAATCGATATATAATAAGAAAATATTAACTTCACAAACACAAAAGACATAAGGTTCATAAGAAAAGCGAGACAAGAATATCTTAAGTGTTCAAGAAAGAATAAATCCTTTTAGGACTAAAACTCAGAAGGCAACTTGGCATCTAAATACTGTGCAAAACCTTTCACTTTTTTTGGTAAGACCATATATTTATAAATATAAATAAAGGCCACAAACTCGAGAAGCAAAAAGTGGTGAAATAGGCAGGGAAGATCAGATTTCAAGCTCAACGAGGAAATGAGTCTGGATAGCAATTCATTGGTCCCAGTTAACTCCGGGCTAGAGAACTTGAACTCTCCTGTTCTCTCAAAGATTTGTGCGTGGGGTGTAATGTTTGGGCTCTTTGCGGTTTCATTAATCGCCATGGCTTATGCTTGCTACCACAAGCAAAGCACTTCGAATTCTTGCATCGAAGAGCAAGAGAAACAAGGAAAGAAGCAAGTGTTGAAGCCATTAGATATGGAACCAAGGATTGTTGTTATAATGGCTGGTAATGATAACCCTACCTTCTTGGCTAAGCCAACTAAGATCAATGCATGACTGATATTGTCTCAAATGATAAAGTTTAAAATCACTAGATTAGTGTTTTGTGTTTCTTTCGTTATGCTTGTTAATTGGGTTCGATGCACAGGACGCCACTATTTATATATATCCTTGACTAGTATTCTGCTGATTTCTTATTTAAACTCGATTAATTCGGCTTTAGATGATAAACATTTGTTGTTATTTAGATGATCCTTTGAACATATTGGAATGAGAGCCGATATTTTACATGACAGCTAAGCACCGCTATTTTTTAATAGAATCCTTTTAGATGATTATATCAATAAACATTTATAAGAGAAAACAATTGTCAATAAATATTCCGCTAAGCACCGCAACACAAGACATTTATATCCTTTAGATGTGACAATACTTAAATAAAGGCGACAAAACATAACCAGTCTCATGAGTCATATATCAAACAGTAGAAGCAATAGCACACACGAATTGATAAGCTTCAAGGACTGTAAGCAAAAACTCAAACCACTCAACCTTGCCCCAAATCTCTTCATCTCAGCACACCAAAAGTCATCATCTTCTCTTCATACATAACCTCTCTCCGGATTCATTTATCAAACAGTAGCAGCAGTAGCACACACAAATTCATAAGCTTTAGGGACTGTAAGCACAGAGTCAAACCACTCAACCTTGCCCCAAATCTCGTGTTTGTTGCGTATATCAAGCGAGATCTCGGCACACCAAATCATCCTCTTCTCTTCAGACTCACTTGCAAGAACATTTTGGTCCCACAAAACCATCAACTTACCACCATAATTCGCCATTCTAACAGTACTATCACTATCAAACTTAGGTAACCCCTCCTCCAAACCCTTTAGTTTTCTGCAATTTGCTTCATTATTCTGATTGAAAAGATCGTCGAACCACATAAACTCCCCACTAGAACTATAAAAATAGACAATGTTCTCAATCCAAACATAAACCCATGCCTTACTCCTACCTAATCCTACCACTTCCCGAGTTATATCCTTTAGATTTATAGCCGTAACGGTTTCCCAAATGTAAATCTTTCCCTGCAGATCTGAAACTCCTAAAGTCGGCCTTTTGAGCGGCTGGGGCTTCCAAGTTTGAGTCTTTTTGCTGAAAACTTCTTCAATACAGTTGAAAGAATCAGGATTCTCGTAGCTTCCTGGTAAATACATCTTTCCATCAAGTCGAGTATTGGTGTGAGCCAATCTCATGCTTGGAGCTTCGAGCCAAGTGTGAGTTCGACAGTCAAGGAAGGAGACGTTAGAGGAGCAAGGAGGAGCAACTTCGATTGGTTCTTGGCTACTCATGGCGTAGAGACGAGAATCAACAGAGACAATGCTAGACAATTCCACAGAAGGAGGAGGAGCGTTGATGATTGGGATCGGAACCAAAAAAAAAAGATTCCTTCTTCTGTTTGTTCAAAAAAAAAGATAAAAAAGAAAAAAAAAAAGAAAAAGATTTCTTCTTCTTCTTCTTCTTCTTAAGTTTTGTGCAGAGAGTGAACCAACGAGGGTTTGAGTCAGGGGGGAATCGTAAGCAAAGATAGAAACAAATCTCGGTGTGGGCTAAGAGATATGAGTCTGGTAAAGCTCTGGTGAAGCAATGAAGGAACGAAAGGTCTTGGAGACTAAGGAGAGAATTGGGTAATCCGATCTTGATACACGGGCTAGGATGCTCACTATCATATCATCTGGAAGTGAAGATATCGACTTTGACATTGCTAAATTCACCACCAGCTCAACGATTTGTGTCTTTGCTTAGGGTATTTGATTCTCACGTTTAGTTCTTAGTTCATTATAGTTGTAGGGGCGACCAAAAAGATTGATTGGGCCATTTCCTAGTGGGTCTAACTAATTTTGTCAAGTTTCTTTAACTCATTCGTTGATATTCCCTTTAATTCTTTTTCATATTACTTTTATATTTACATGCAAATTTATTAACAAATTTTTAGTTTTATTCCTAAATTTTAGTTTATTAAATTTTTATATCAATACAATATATAAATGAGGGACAAAACATAAATTTTATTATTTTTAATCAATACAATAAAACTGAATGCGTTTTTCTTTACATGATGACAAATCAACATTTTGGAGAAATCTGGAGCTGACACATCATTTAAAACATGTGATTAATCAAAATATAAGAATTAGTACAACTCACCATATTTATCCAATAATAAATTTTCTTTCTCTTCCTCTCTTCCACATGTACATATGTGAAGCATGATATAACTTTAGTCATTTAAAAACTCTACAACACTT
Organism: Camelina sativa; assembly: GCF_030686135.1. NCBI lineage: Eukaryota > Viridiplantae > Streptophyta > Magnoliopsida > Brassicales > Brassicaceae > Camelina > Camelina sativa. The sequence continues at coordinate 28,144,427 of NC_141890.1, forward strand.
AAAACAATTTTGTTTTTATATAAAGCTTGAAGAAATTTTTTAATCAAGTTACTTGTCGATTTTATGCAAGAGTTATGTTAGATGGTAGCAATTTAAAATTCTCCAAAAAAGATAGAAAAATAAATCTATCAGTAAATTTCTACATAATTATTGGATTGTAACTTTGTAATTTTTCTAACTACAAGGTTACGTATCAGAGAAAGAAATAATTTTATGCAAATAATATAAAGAAAAATGGCTCCACCGGTGCTGCTGCTTTCATGCAAAATGCATATATCCCTTAATTCTATTGTTTATTTTTATGTGTGAGAAATTGGCTACAAGAAATTTCTAAATTTGTTACGAATTTTTTTTATCATGAATATTATGTATAGAATCGGAGGAAAACTCTAATGTTGATTTTGGGAAAACCTTTGTTGTGTTTTGGTTGATTAACTCGAATAATCTGAAAATTTTCTCAAGTATATTTGGCTAAGCAAGTTACCTTTGAGGCTATCACCTTAGAAGTAATATGATCTATGTGATTTATATTTCCATCTTATATATATATATATATTATATATATATATATTATATATATATATATACACTTATATGGTTTATTTTAGGTGTCTCTGATCTGATTTGATGGTTTTAAGAACTTTTGATGAGTTGAGAGAACTTGATATTTTATTCATTAAGGGACACAAGGTTCTTTAAACATCTTGGTTATGTATTATTTATAATCTATCATTTTGGCAGTTTATTTTACTCTAAATATCAATCCGCACTATTTGCAGAGTAAAATAATTATTAAATAATTTTACTGTACTTTACATATACAAAATCTATAATATTTATCGGAAAATTATTATTTGGGATCTCAAATTTATTTGTGTAGTATATATTTTCAGTTTTATTTGAATATATAAAATTTTTGAATAATAATTAAGAGTTCTTAAAATTTTATATTATCTCACCATATGAATCAAGATTCCTTCAAATTTTATGAAAATGTAAGTAAGTGATACAATTAAGCTATAAAGAAAATAAAATAATTAAATTTTGGATGTCATTTAAGAAAATACAATGGTATGTAAATAGAAATACTATTAAAAACTGAAGACAAAAAAAGAAATAATTTCTCGAGCTTTGTGGGCGCAACACGTCAGCATTTTTTTTTGTTTTTGTGATAAAGCTTATACATATAACGGATATGAACCAAACTAGAGTAATCTCTCAAGCATGATTGGAGGATAAACTCTCTTTGTGAAGCATACATAAACTAGAGTAAATCAGTTACGTATTATCAACAAAAAATTTCATATGTCTATCTTATTGGTTTGCATTTACTATGTGATTCCTTTTCACAGTGATGATTGCAATGTTTGAATTTTGGCGTGTGATAACAAAGGTTCCTTTTCTCTCAAGATTTACATATAAGAATACCAATAACAAATTAAAAAGATGTTTAAGATCGAAAACTAAATGTTTTAAATTAAAGAAAACTAAATCGTCTATAACTTTTAAAATAACTTTGACAATTAACATAATCCTTATAAACATTGTATATAGTTTAACAAAGGTATAATATTTAAATAATAACATAAAACCAAACTAGAGTAAAAATATGTCTATTTACTTTGACATACATGGACTTGTTATAAAAAGAATAGGTAATTTACAAAAGGAAACAAAACAAATGATAACCTAACAGCAACACAAACTATATAAACTTACATCATCAAAATTTGTAAACTACAAAAAATATACCACAAAATAAAACCACACTAATATATCTCCCATAACAAGTAATAGAAGAAAAAAACATAACATATAATAGAGTTAAGCCAATTATAGGATTAAATTTACTTGACTTAAATGTAAATAATTGTAATAACAAATAATACGGACTTACAAACTATTGTAGGTTTTTTTTAGTCCATTTCTATATCTTATCATTGTGTAAACCATAATTTTCATGATTAATAAAATTTCAAAAAATTAAAAATAATATTTTTAACATCAAATATATTTCAAAATGTATAGAATAACATCTCACGGCATCGCGCGGGTCTAACCTAGTATATGTAAATTTACATAGAACGACAAGTAATATCTTATTATAGAAAGCTTGGTTCTCAAAGTTAGTAACTCACCAGATCGTGACACGTGTTAGTATTAATGATCAGAGATCAAAGTTAAAATCTCACTAGATCATGACACGTGTTAGTTTTAACGATTAAATATCAAAGTTAGTAACTCATCAGATCGTGACACGTGTCAATTTTAACGATTAGAAATCACAATTTTCAAGTTTGGTAAAACAAAGCCTAAGATAATTGTAATATTATTATATTAAAGAAACTTTGGTTAGCTGTTTGAAGCTCATATGGCGTTTACTATCCGCAAAATCACTCTGGTCACAGTGGTTGAGGATTTACTTGCTCAGAAAAGGCTCTTTTTGGTCAATAAAAGACAACTCTGCATCCGGTTCTTGGATGTGGAGGAAACTACTGAAGTATAGGCATATCGCTTTAGACTTTATAAAGTATGAGGTCAGAAGTGGGCAAGGTGTCTCTTTCTGGCATGATAAGTGGTCGACTTTGGGTTGTTTACTGGATATAACAGGCGTTTGAGGTTGTATTGATATGGGAATCCCACTAGATGCAACTGTTGCAGAGGCTTTACTCCACAGAAAACGAAGACACCGTGTGGACTATCTCAACCAAATAGAGCTGGCTCTAGATGAGATACGTTCACTTGGGACAACTTCTGCAGCTGACATAGTCTTATGGAAAGGGAGAGGAGGTCGGTTCACAACTAAATTCACAACAAGGGAGACATGGCTGCAGCTACGGGAATGTCATGATAAAAAAAGACTGGGTGACAGGGATTTGGTTCTCGCAAGCGACACCAAAATACTCTTTCATTGCTTGGTTAGCCACATTGAATAGGCTCTCCACAGGTGACCGTATGCAATCCTGGGGAGGAAATTTCACCACATCATGTGTTCTCTGCTCGTGCTCTCTAGAAACAAGGAACCATCTGTTTTTCTCATGTCCCTTCTCAACAGAAATTTGGACAGGCCTAACATCAAATCTTCTACTCAACAGATTTTCAACATCATGGGACCACATCCTCTCTCTACTCACGGACGCCACGCAAACCCCTGTCACTTTATACCTCTTGCGCTACACTTTTCAGGCCACAGTCCACACTATCTGGAAGGAAAGAAATGGCAGAAGACAAGGAGAAGGCCAAACCCCTGCTCCCCTTTTTATCAAACTCCTGGACCGGCATGTCAGAGACAGACTGCTCTCCCTCTACACTCAAGGAAACGGCAAATACACGGCTGCAATGGAACAATGGCTCGCTTCAAGATAATTTTTCTTTTCTCATCGTCTTTAGTCTCAGATAGATAAAATCTCAAACAATTTCAAACACTCAACACAAAGCAGATGTAAAAAGTTTTTTTCGAATAAATTTTACATTTTATTCAAAAAAAAAAAAAAAAAAAAATCTTAAAAGGAAAAGGATTGTAAATGATATGCTCAAATTTAACCCTGAGCTACTCTCTCAAATTAAGAGATCAGTTGTAGTACTTAGGGATCGAATCTACAAAGACTCTAGATTCACACAATAGATTTAATAATCTTTTAATTATGCTAAACCAAAATATTGTAATTAAATTGCAAGATTAGACAGAAAATAAAATAGTTGTAAAATTCAGAAGGATTAAACGCTAGGCCTAGGGAAATTCTCAGGAAATCATGAAAAATCAGATAAATTAATTAAGCAAGCAGGATTCAACAATTAATCACCGTTCTTGAACTCTAAACACAATTGTAAAATAAATCAGTTCTCACTGTAAATATTATCTAAGTTTTAAAACCCAAATCTCTTTGCAAAATTCAAGTTAACAACCAGCAATAAAATCAAGTTTAGATAAGTTCACAAAATCATTAATTCAAATCTCTTTGCAAAAAGTAATTTTGCTCACCAAAGGTTTTTGTCAGGAAAATCAATTATATTCTCATATCAATCAATAATCCTAAGATCTAAATCCAGATGACTAATCAAAGATCTAGCATTAAAAACAACCTATGGTGAAGAACAAGAAAAATAATGAATCCAAACAATGAATCAATCTAACAATCCATGAAATCTCTAATGAGAAACCCTAAACCTCACATGCAGATCTACTCAGACATAATTGTAAAAACACAAATCATGAATAAAATAGATAGCATTAAGAGATTAAAGAAGAAAAAAAAAAGTTCTGAATCTTTTGTAATGGAGTCTTGATTCTTCTCTCCAAAAACTTTCTAAAAATCTCTCAGGTTCTCTCTAAAAAGTTGCAGGGAAAAATAAAAGTTAGGTCTAAATAATGACCTAGAAAATCTATTTATATTCCGAAAACACGTTCAAGGACTAATGATGCAAATATGGAAAACTTTGGGCAGCTTTGTAAATTTTCAAAACTTGTGGGAAAACTTTCGATTTGTCTTGTGGACACTGCATCGATCGACACTATCATCTGCATCGACCAATGCAGGTTTTTTTGTAAACTAGATGAGTTTTCTAAACTTAGTAATCCTATTTTAAATTTGAATAAGTTTAAATTTGCAGTTTGCTTTCTTAATTACAAAAATGAAAAATTAAGTATAAACAAAAAACCAAAATGAAAACTTTGCAATTTATAATATTATTATAATTCAAACTTAAGAGGTTGCGACGGAAAAAATAGTTGCAAAAACATCAAAAAATTGCGAGGGATTTACTAGATACAAAATTGCAAGGATGCTACTATTGATTTAGTTCTTTGCAATTTGCGGTTAGTTTGAGAGGGATTTGCAACGTTGACCAATTTGCGAGAAGCGATTGCGAGGAAAGTCAGCTCATTGCAAATCTCTTGCTTTTGTCGATTTGCGAGGGATTAGCAATATTTGTCCATCGCAAAACCGTTGTTTTTTTGTAATGAAATTTTGATTGATTTGTTTTATATACTGCACCTTTAAACATAAGTTAGAATTTTTTATCCGTAATATAACCCCAGAAAAGTCCGAAAAGTCCGAAAAGTCCTATAGCCCTGTTAGGACCGGACCAGACTTTGAAATATAAGCTCAAAAATATTTCGGACCAGACTCACACATATACGGACTTTAAGGATTTCGGACCAGGTTGGGCCAACCCGATTGACATCCTAAATATATCATTTATCATTTATAAAACATAAATTACTACACCAGTAAAATAATTTGTCTATTGTTTATTATTTAATTTTGGGAAATATTTGGATTCACTCCTATGCTAAACTTTTGGATTCACCTATCTTACTATGATTGGTTGGAACAATTTCACGCTCTACTCTTTATTTTTAATAGTTAATAGTATATTCGGATCTAACTAATTAAGATTAATTTGTATGTCAATACTTATATTATAATAATATTTAAATGATTTTTATAAAAAATTACTTGGCACTATCCTAGTTGTGTATGCATATATTCTTGACTAATATATGATTTGTTTATATTTAATGACAGACAGTTATTATTTTCCGTGTTCAGTTTGCTTAGAAGAATAGATTTTGTTATGAACCTCTCCACCAACATAAGGATAAATTCTGGCAAAGAGATATGTTCATATACTATGTTAATATGTGATAAAACAAGTGAATGTGTATGGTCTCCAGACGTGTAATATAATCAAATTATTCATATATTTTATATTAAATTGATTTTCTGTTTATTTTTGATGTAACATAACCAAACATATATATGAGTTACAAGAGATAGATTAAGTGAGTCACAAGGCTTAAAGAAAACGAGTTCGTACCTATACAGTACGAAAGTAACGTGGTCCGTCCATCTCAATATTCTAGCTAACTCATTATTATTGATTATGCCCTTTCTTGAAACTTCCTAGAACACTATATTAGGACCGGCTTGATGTACTGGTTTTAAAAATATGTGTTACTCCTTCTTCTGTCTTTAATAGATTGATGTTTTGACATTATTATACATATTAAAAAATAATTTAATTTATATTTATAAATTAATTTATAATTCCTTTTGAGTAGATAAAGAAAATATAGACTATTAAATTAATGACATATGAAAAAAACATAAAATAAAAAAGTTATTTTTTTTATCTACAACATCAATCTTTTAGGAACAAAAATATATCATAAAACATCAATCTATTAGGGACAGTGAGAATAAAATAAAATTTTTAAAGCATATATTAATATTTTTTTATAAATATATAAATATTCTTAATTAGAGATAAGTTTTTACTTTAATACACTAATTTATAGTTTTATATTTTAAAAATATTATTACAATTATTACAATAATCTAAATCTATATTATCAGTCACCAAAACTTTTTTTAAACATTGATTATTACAAATATTATTACAATAGGTTAAACTCAGGATCAAGCGGAGGAGTAGATAGTCAACCAAGGACTAATATTGTCAAATTTCAAAAACGTTTCACAACTTATTCATGTTTTACATGGAGATAACCTATCAAAACGTCATCTTATTAGAATCCACATACAATTTTACTTTATGTTTTACCACTTAAAAATGTTCTTACATCCAAAAATATTTGATTGTTAAAGTTTGCTCTTATCACCACATATAAAATGACTTTGGGAATAAATTAAACCAATTTTTGTCCATTTATTTTCAATTTGACGTAGTTCCTTTTCACCACTAAGATTGTTTGTGACAGTTTGTATAACCACTAAAATATTCTTTAAAATTGTTTACTCAAAAAATATTGTGGATAAAAAGAAAAAAAATATCTACACGATTCCAGTGAGTTTATGACCAACCCACTAAAATTTGAGAAATTCAAAGATAGTTAACTTGATATAATAAAAGTTAAAATTAAATTATAAGCACGATGATATATGAATCTTAATTAGATAGTTTAGAGAAATAAAATATAAACAAAAAAACAATTTAAAAATACTACAACATTAAAAATATTAGGAAAAAATAAATATTGATCTTACATATCCTTGACTAAAGAAAAAATATTCAAAATAATATAAAAAGATATTTTAATATCATCACGAATTTCTAATAAGAAATCAAATTTAACTAACTAATATAACTAAAATCTAAAAATATTAGAACTTAATTAAATTGAAATATTAAAAAAAAAGAATTAACAAATATTGATAGTTAGTGGATTTCTTTTTTTACAATGGGTTTAGAACTTTTTCTTTTTAATTTTTAGTTTTTTCTAATGTTTTCGTAAATTTATAATTGACACATGTCAACATCTTATTAATACAACTATACAAGTAAAATGTGTCACGATCTTGTTAATGAGTAACTTTATTTCTTAATAAATATTGATCTGACATATCCTTAACTAAAGAAATGAAATTCAAAATAATATAAAAAGATATTTTAAAATCATCGCGAATTTCTAATAAGAAATCAAATTTAACTAACTAATATAACTAAAATCTAAAAATATTACAATTTAATTAAAGTAAAATATTAAAAAGAAAGAATTAAAAAATATTGACAGTTAGTGGATTTCTTTTTTACAATAGGTTTAGAACTTTTACTTTTTAATTTTTAGTTTTTTTTTAATGTTTTAATAAATTTATAACCATGAGTAACGTGTGTTGCGATCTTGCTATTGAGTAACTTTGATATCAAACTTTATATAATAAGATATATTTCCTAAAAAATTATATTACTGTAAACCTACTAAAATAAAACTAAATCTAATGAAGCGATCGTACTCGTTTTTTATTTTCCCAATAATAATTTCTACAACTAAAAAACACGTCAAAACTCAAAACCAATATTACGAATTATTTACCGAAAATTCAAATTCAATTTATCATAATTACAGTATCTAAGTTAAACTAAACAATACCAACAAATTCAACATGTAACCAGCAATTCAACTATACAATAAAATAACGAAAACATAGAAACGAAACCCTGGATCTTCTTCTTCGGATCCTCGCCTTGATCTCACGGTCTCCAACGTGATTGATGACCCTAGACTTTCTCTTTCTCGATTTGTTTAGCAAATTTACTCATTTGGTCAACTTTTGTCATTATAAGCTCTTTATACGAATTGCACGTAACATTTAAACTAACATTTTTCTCCCACTTCCAGCGCATGATAATTATCATATTAACTGCTGACCTGTCCCAACCTTGCTTAGATATGCACATTAAGCAATATACTATCATCTCTTTGTTTATAAATATTGAAACTAAGACTGCCAACATTTTAAGAGATTCAAGGTCGAAAACATATCTCCACAAACAAACAGTCATGTCAACATCTTCTCAATCGTACCCGATGAGCGGCGGTGACGATCAGCACAGTTACATCCATAATTCTTCATACCAAGTATGTAATATGTTGTATATATAGATATACATATTGTAATTATGATGATTTTGTTATTCCTAAAACGTAACCATATCATGTAGTTTTTGTGAATAATATATATATATATATATATATCTAGCACACGCGCGTAATAACAAATAATATACAAGTGTTGTACAGAAAGCCGTTATAGATGGGGTTGAAGAAAAGGCAAGGCAATACATTTTAGAAAAAATTGATCTCCTGAATCTAAATCCCGATCTTAGTACTTTTACGATTGCAGATTTTGGTTGTTCTATTGGCCCTAACACGTTTCATGCTGTTCAAAATATCATTGATATTGTGAAACTTAAACACCTGAAAGAAAGCCAAGGAATTAGTACTCATGTGCCTCTCGAGTTCCAAGTTTGCTTCAACGATCTACCCAACAATGACTTCAACACACTCTTTAGAACTCTACCTCCTTCATTTGAGCAAAAATATTTCTCGGTCGGGGTTCCCGGCTCTTTCTATGGCCAAGTGTTACCAAGAAATAGCATCCACATCGGGCATACTTCATACACGACTCACTGGCTTTCCAAAGTTCCCGAAAACGTATGTGACAAGAAATCTCCAGCTTGGAACAAAAATTACATTCATTGTAATAATTTGTTAGAGGAAGTTACGGAGGCTTACAAGGTCCAGTTCACAAAAGACATGAGCGTATTTCTAAAAGCTAGAGCTGAAGAACTTGTGCCTGGAGGATTGATGATCGCGTTAGGAGAATGTTTTCCCGATGATGTGGCCATGTATGAGACATGGTCGGGTATTGTGCTAGACACCATCGGTGATTGTCTCCTGGATATGGCTACATCGGTAAGATATAAAATTACAAAACCATCTTCTTCGTTTCTTTTGAAATCCAAAAGCATCGTAGACAATTTTTGAAGCATGGATCATATATTTTGTTGGATGCTTTGTTCATAGGAGAAACTAGTAATTGATAATCATCTGTTTTATTTTTATTTTCTCTTTGTAGGGAGTACTGACCCACGAACAGATCGAGTTGTTTAGCATGCCCGTGTATTTTCCTCAATATAGTGAACTTGAAAGAGCGATTGAGCAAAATGGAAGCTTTACGATTGAAATGATGGAGACTACAAGACATCCATTGGAGGCTAAGCAACTAACCAATGACTTCGTCACTTCCATGTTTCGAGCCTTTCTCTCAACAATGATAGAAAAACATTTTGGATATACTGTGGTCGATCAACTATTTAATCAACTTGCTAAGAAACTTTCAAAACACCCATTAGATTTTGAAAAGTGTAAGAAAAATATGGTCTATTATATCGTTCTTAAACGAAATGAACATTGAGATTATCATATACCTTGTTATCTTTCTTCTTTTAAAACTAAATATATGTCTATTGTAATAGCATTTATCATACTAGCAATATAAGAAATTATACATATGTAAACGATATACTAAGTTACCATACCCGCTTATCTAAAGAGTCTTCCATCATCAAACAATATCAGAAAGAGTTTGTGATCAAATAGACAGTCACAAAACAAGCTTATATGATCTAATATATGATCTAATACTAGATTAAGACCCATGCTCTTGAAATTTATTTTGTTTATATTGTAATTTTTATATAAAATATAATTTATGTGATTGTTTTTAAATTTTTTTTTGGATAAAATATTATGCTAAATATGATGACTTGAAAAAGATACTTATTTTGTAAGTTTTATATTGTTAATGATTCTAGATAAGTACATGTAGGTTAAATTTTATTTTATACAAAATTTTGTATATTTTCTATCTTAAAATAAAATTTTAATATGTTGTATTAGTTTATGTACGTGAAGTTATTTCAATAATGTATATTCTACCTCATGACTTGAATGTCATTATAAGACATAATTTTGTTTTTAAAAAGCGAGTTATTATATTATGAATAATTTCATATATTGTTATACTTTTTTGTTTTAATATACTTGGTTTTTTGAAATTCTTTCATATTATAGTGACATATTATTGACATTGCTATAACAAACTAATTTAGAGTGTTTATAGTTTCTAACTTTAATATGAAGTTTCAATATTTTAAAAATATTTCAAAATAAATTATTTAAAGTTTATTATATTATATAAAATTATAAAATTCAACAAAAAAGTATGAAATTGAATTTAAATATTCAAATTTTGACCCGCTACTCAGTAAATTTTTTAATTCAATAGATATTATTTTTAAAGAATAATATTAATAAAACTTGAATATTTTATAGATTGAATCATTTATATTTGTTTTTAAAAATTCAACTTATGATATATCTGAAAATAAAACTATTTTTTATTATAATAAATAATATGATAATTTATTTGTTTCACAAAATAGACTCATATATAAAAATGAGAGGTGAAGTATAATGATAATTAACAAATTAATATGTTAAGTTAAATATCAAAAGATTTTATTTGATAAATAATTTAATAAAAGAAATTAATATGGTAAGTTAGATGATATCAAATGATTATTTAGAATATTCTCTTTAAGATTTTTGGAAACAATAAATCCAGACTATACAAATAATATAAAACTTAATATATAACCTATTTGTAACCAACTTATTAAAATTATATAGTTTACAAAACAATATTATGTACTTCCGTTTTATTATATAGGGGATAAAGCAAATGAGAGCAGATAATTATGAACGAAAACAATTGTCAATAAACATTCCGCTAAGCAAAGTAGCACGAGACATTTCTTTCAAATGTGACAATACATAAAAAAAAAGAAGGCGACATAACATAACCTCTCTCATGATTCATAAGCTTTAGGGACTGTAAGCACAGAGTCAAACCAGTCGACCTTACCCCAAATCTCGTGTTTGTTGCGTTTGTCAAGCGAAATCTCGGCACACCAAATCACCCTCTTCTCTTCAGACTCACTTGCAAGAACATTTTGGTCCCACAAAAGCATCAACTTACCACCATAATTCACCAATCTAACAGTACAATCACTATCAAACTTAGGTAACCCCTCCTCTAAACTCTTTAATTTTCTCCAATTTTATAAAGTTGAACCACATAAACTCTCCACTAGGTTTATAATGATACATTATGTTCTCTATCATACAAACATAAGCTCATACCATTACCACTTCCCAAGTTGATCCCTTTAGCTTAAAAGCCATACACGTTTTACTAGACCCGACTTCACATGTCAAGTTGAAGATGTATTGGATGGATGAAGTAGTGTCTGTGTGATACAAGATGTGATACAAGATTGTTGGTGTTTTATGTGTGTGAGAAGTTTCTAGAAGGTTTGAGAAGACAATATTGAAGGATGGTTTGAGGATGAATTGAAGAGGAAAACTACTATTTCTTTGGTTGGTTAAATTGGAGTTTTACAAGGAAAAAGAAAATAACAAAAAGGAAAAAGTCTTTTTCTTATGAAATTTGGAAATCTTTTCCTATGGTGATTAGGAAGTTTTGATGGGTATATAAGGAGGTGTTGGGCACGTCCTAGAAAAGCAAGAGAGCTGAGGCATAAAGGTTAGAACCCTAGAGAGCTTTTTGTGTTTGTGCGAGGCTTAGTTTCGCGGTTTGGTGCTTGTGTTGTTCAAGCTTCTTTGTACGTCAGTGTGACGTGTGCGTGAAGGTTGCTCAAAAGAGTTGAAGATCTGAAGTCTAGGCTCAGGGGGAGTTTAGCCCAAGGTTAGGTTATCTTGGTTTAAATCTAGGCTTGGTGTTAGTCTAGTTAAGGGTAGAGAATTATCCTTAAGATTTCATGTTATAGAACGGAGCGGTGAATTAAGAGGGTTGTGCTTAATTTACGCGTTTGCGAATAGGTTATATTTGCTTTCTTGTTCTAGTGGAATCGAAGACGTGGTCCCGGGGTGTAGGAAAAACCGAACCTCATTAACAAAGTTCTTGTGTTTTTTATTTTCTGCACTTTATTATTGCCTCATCCGCATTTACACAAGTAACTCTTTCCCTGCAGATCTAAAACTCCTAAAGTCGGCTTTTTGAGCGGCTAGGGGTTTTCCAAGTTTGAGTCTTTTTGCTGGAAACTTCTGCAATACAGTTGTAAGATTATGGATTCTCGTAGTTTCCTGGTAAATACATCTTCCCATCAAGAAGTTCACTATTGGTGTGAGCCAATCTCATGCTTGGAACTTGTAGCCAAGTGTGAGTTCGATAGTCAAGGAAGGAGACGATAAAGACGAGATAACAGGTACAATGTTATAACATTCCACACGAGGAGGAGAAGAGTTGCTGATTGGGATCAGAACCAGAAGAAAACGTTTATTACTTGACCAGCAGAGAGTGTACCAACGAGGGTTAGAGTTAGGGGAGTGTCTTAAGCAAACCTAGAGACAACTCTCGGTGTGGGCTAAGAGAGATCGAGTCTGGTAAAGCTCTGTCGAAGCAATAAAGGAGAGGAAGGTCTTGGAGACTAAGGAGAGAGTTGGGTAATATAATCTTGATATACGGGCTAAGATGCTCACTATCAAATCATCTGGAAGTGAAGATTTCGACTTTGAGATTGCCATATTCGTCACCAGAGCTACCTCAACGATTTGTTTTCTTCTTATTATTATAGGGGAAATGCTTTCTTCGAGTGCGTACAAGCCCATAAATCAAACTTCTATCCTATGTGTAACCTTTTCTAGTCATCTCTGCTTTTTATCTCATCTAGAAAACATTATTTTTTGTCACCATATTCTAATAAAGTTCATACTTCATGATATCATTGTTGATTTGAATTTTGTGGAGGCTGAAGATGTGAATAAAGTTCATACTTCATGATATTCACTTATTTGTTAGAACTTGATAACTTTATTTGAATTTCCCTGTACCTTCATTTTGATGCAGTTTGGGATTTGGGAAAGCCCTAGATCATGGTACTTCAGGGGAAGGTCGAATTTGGGGATGGGGGGGGGGGGAGCCTCCTTGCTGTTCCAGAGAGATTAAGAGAGAAAAAGAGAGATCGAACAGTGGCTGGAAGGTAGCTTCTTCTTCGTGTTCGACAAGGATGCTGGAAGGAGAGACCTTGTGCTTTAGACATAGTAAAAGGAGAAGAGAGATCCGTCATCTATGTGTGTGTGGGGAATGATGTGATTATTTGGTGGGGGATTGGAAGAGTCAAGCAGGTTCTCTCCCTAGCTGTTATCCATGTAAATTATGTTGTTTTAGTGTTAAATCGATTAGATAGTCGATGGTTGTGGTGGATTAGGGTTTTGCAGCGAATAGGAGCTTGAAGGGAGGGTCATATCGTGATTTCTGGGTTGGTGTTGTTTGACACCATTGTGGTGTCGGTCGACACCAACACCTGCAGATGGACTGTGCGGACTAGTTCGAGATGACTACTTTGGAGCAACGTTTAGAGGATGAAACAAAGTCCGATTTGGCTGAAATTTGGAGGAGAGCTTCGTGGTGCTATAGGCTTATGATCCAATGGTCGATTTTTGGAATGAACGGGTAGTTTTTGAATTAACCGAAGGTTAACATAGACATTTTTCATGGGCATGTTGTGGCAATGTTGTGGTGTTGAGTGATACCAAGGTGGTATCGGTCGACACCAGCATGCTGTTGTGTGTTTGGGACATAGGAGAATGGCTAGAGTTAGGTTTAGATAAGGAGAGATCAACGGAAATGATGTCGTGGACGTCGGTGTCGACCGAAACTAGGAGAGTTTTTATCGACACCATTTGTGTTGGTTCGCAAGTGGTGCGATGGGTGACGACCGACACTGGAGAAGTTGATAGTGAATCTGAGTATTCGTGGGGAAGTGTTGTTCGTGGCTTGACGTAATCAAATATTCCAACCCATCTCTCTTGTTACTCGGCCACTAGGGGTGGTTGGTTGTGCGACTCGGTAACTAGATGAGGTGGTGTTTGGTGTATTTGCGAGAGTTTTTGTAAGGAGCGATTTCTACATCGGTTGTCTCGTCGTAATCATGGGGTTATGGTGAGATCGTTTTCCGTGGATCCTGGGTCGTTTCACAAGTACACAACCAAGAGACATAATGAATGAGGAATCCAAAGGAAGACAAAATAGTAGTAGAAAATGGAATATGCTTCATGAGGATTAGGATAGATGACACAAAGAGTCTGAATAGCTTCATTAGGATAATTTTTGTGTCTACCTTATTAATCTTAAATATTCTTTTGACTACATATAAATATTTGGAAGACTACTAATTTCATGTGCATTCAACAATTCTATCACTATACCAATTAACAAAATAAATCTTGATATACATGAAATTAACAAAAAAAAATTCTCTACATGAATACTTTGTATCTATTTGGTTAATATATAAAACATTTTAATGTTTTTTTATAAATATGTTTGATATAAATATAAATTAAATGTAATATAATATTATTTCCAATTCACGAGATACAAATATATTATAAACTCTAAATCCTAACCACAAGTTTACTTTATTTCTATTTCATGAATTATCACGATCAGATTTTATGAAATATTTATTTTTTTATCAGCGATATTTTGTGTTTTAAAAAGATAGTCAATAAAAATTGATGTCTTTGTCGATAATAGATTAATTAGCAACAGAATAAACATACGTTGGTTGCTTTCTGTTTCAGATTTTACAACATATTTTAATTTCATCAAAAATATTTGATGTTTTAAAAAGATAATTAATGTTATAAATAATAACGTAAATATATATATATATATATATATATATATATATATATATATATGTATATATGTGTATAAGGAACTATATAATTGTACAAAGAAAATGGAGGAGGAACGAGAGAGTGAGGAAAAGCAACACTAACACATTTCTTATTCTTCTTCTCATTATGTTTATATCTCTCTCTACCTTATTCTTCTTATGTACATAACCTAGGAAAAGCGGTTTTTGCATACCTGAATATCGATTCATACATCGGACTATTGACTGTGCGAAAACATACATGAATTTTAAATAATTTTAAATTCCATACCAGACTTATGATTTTGTGCTACATTATACAAAAACGCCGTTAGGTCAATCTGACGTAGAATCCATATGTACATCAAAACGACGTTGTTTTAATCGCTTCAAATAAAAATTAAAAATAAAGTTACAATTAAAAACAATTGAGAGAACAAATATTGATGTACACATGGATTCTGTAACCACTCGGCTTGAACCCGAACAGTCAAACAAACTAATAACTTTTCTGTAACCACTCGGACACGAATATCTTTTGTAGTTGAGAGAACAAATATTTAATATATCCTCTTTTCTGTCTCTCTTTCTCCAAAATTAATCAAAAGCGTCTTTGTTTCCTAAAATTAGATTGGAATTGAATATATATCCACCCGATTTGTAGAAAAATTGATTCGAGATCTATTGTGATGTTGGATTTTAATCTCTCTGGCCCCTTTTGCTCAAATTCCATTCTATTTAGCTCCCAATAAAAAATATATATTTAAATGTTTATTTTTGTTCAGATAATTAGTAAAAGATTAATAAATTTAGGATTTTTATTATATTTACAGATCCGACCTCATTTTGGATCTAGATTCGTATTAGTTTCGGATATCCACATTAATTTCGGATCTTTTAATCCCCAAATCCTTCGATCTAAAACAAAACCTTAATTTCATTCTCTTTTTTTTTTCTCGTCTTCTTCTTCTCCGACTTGGGTCAACGGCTACAGAAGAGGAGGATCAGTCTCGTTGGATTCTAGTCTCGTTTCATCTTCTTTTCTTCTCTCTTCTCCCGAAACTCTTTCGTCTTATTCCTCTCTTTTCTCTCAATCTCCTTTCTTCTTCTCTTTGGAGAAATCCACCATGAGAAATCGAATTTCGCCGTCCGTTTCCTCTCAGCTGCCGGTTATTGTAAGCCATTCTTTTTGTTTGTTTCTTTTGATCCCTAATTTCGACTTATTGTTGAGTTTAGTTCTCTGAATTGTGTGAAAAAGGATATGAATTTTGTGAGTTTGTGTTTATGTTCAGTTTGTTTTTGTATTTGGATTATATGAGTTTTTATCTCTATTTGCTTTCGATAATGAGATTGTGTGAGTTTTATGTAGATAATGAGACTGATTTTTAAAGTTTGATTTTAATTTGTTGTTGCAGGTACCTATCCAAATGGTAAAACCAGAGGAGGATCTAATGCAAGAGGTACTGCAAGCTCACCCCTATTAGAAAATCCGAAAGACTAAAGCAATTGGAGAAACAAGGTGGATGATGTTGTTGAAGATAAAGTAGGTGAATCTGCTCCGGTGAATTCATCACCTATCCACCGGAGACATGTATCTGACCAGGAGGTAATTAGTATATCAATCTTTTATTTTGTTTAGTACAACATATTACAACTAGGTACAACTATGCAGTGACACTTAATTTCTTTGTAAAATTGTGTTTGTATTTCAGGAAACAGAGATGGATACGGAGAACACTGAACCTATTGAACCAAAGTTATATTTTAGTGATCCAAACGTCTATGGAAACAATGGCAAGATTTCATCAAGGTGTCAAATTGCTAGCACATTGGATATGTTAGAGATGCTCGAACCATCAGAAAAGGCATGGTATAGGAAACACAAGCAGTTCAGGCACGTATGGCACATGGCTAGGCACTAAAATAATAAGGATATGGCAATGTGGATGCTTTTATTACGGACTGCTCGTATAGAGAAACGTAAATTCTGCTGGTTCATAGTGAATGGCGTACCCATACGCTATTCAATGAGAGAACATGCTCTCATCATTGGTTATGATTGCCATGACTATGATTTAGGATTTAATGAGAAGGAATATGGAAAATTTGACTTTGTAGTAAGGGTTTTTGGGTCTAAAAATGTTACAGTGAAGGATGAGGAAGAGAAGTTAGATTCAATGAAGGATAAATGCAATGGATATCGCTTGCAAGTGGCTGTCCTTTTATTCTTAGCCAAGGTAATAAGAGGAAAGAAAAAGTATGATAGCATTTATCCTTTCATTCTGAAGATAGTGGGTGATTTGAAAGTGGTAGAAACATTTCCATGGGGGCGAATGAGTTTTGAAGACAATATAAAAACGATATATCATGAGATGAAACATTGAAAAGGCAAAGTGCTAGATCAAATTGTATTTCCCGGGTTCCTAATTCCTGTTGAGGTAATAGATAAGGACTAATTAATAAGTCTGTTTATTTTCTATGATTTTAGGATATTTGATTGTGTAACATATTTCACAGGTTTTGGCGATTGAGTGCATTCCCCAGCTGTCCAGAGAATATCAAGAAGTGGTAAAAGGCGCTAGAGATGACTGTCCATTGATGTGCAAGAAAAAACTCAAAGATTCTTTGATGAAAGGTTATCCACTTGAAGAAATAAACGAAAAACTTGGGACATTTAAGGTAAGATGTTGGTACCATTAGTAGATTAGCAAAATTTTATAAGACCTTTATTTTAATCTTTGTTGTATTGTACTTTACATGACATCATCAGTATCTTAGAACCATTGGAGGTTGAGCAAGATCTTTTGCATTGTATCATGGAACAACATGAAGATGATGATTTTATGGACCCAATTGATGATGAATGGAACAAGCGTCTCGATGTAGAGAAGAAGGAGATTTGGTGGGAACATCTTTATGAGTTAGATATTGCTTCTCGAGGATTTGGAGAGGCAAATGTTCCACTAGTCGAACATTTGGAGGATCACTCAACAAGAAAACGTGTCAGCTGCTGAACATATGGAGGAACACCAACAACAAAGAAATCTGACTAGTTTGAAGGAGCTTGAGGAGAGGTTGATGAAAGCCATAGAAAATGGATTCATAGAAGTTAATGAGAAGATAAATAAGAAGATAAATGAATTTGATAAGAGGCTCAAAAATATTGAAAGTTTGGGAATGAATGTCCAATATAGAGAGAATCTTGGGAATGCATTTTCTGCATGGAGAGATACTGAGGCTGGGAGGACAGAAGGAACTAGTGCTGGTGATACAGGAACGAGAACAGAAAAAGAAGGAGAAGTTGAAATTCAGATGGGAGAAAGAACAAGAACGAGACCAGAAGGAGAAGGGGAAGAAGGAGGAAAAGAAGGACAAGGTGAGCCAGCTGGTGATGGTGAAGAAGAAAAAGAAGGAATATAAAAAGAAGGAGAAGGAGAAGAAGAAGGAATCGAAAAAGAAGGAGAGGGAGGACAAGGTGAGCCAGCTGGTGATGGTGAAGGAGAAGAAGAAAGAATAGAAAAAGAAGGAGAAGGAGAAGAAGGAGGAAAAGAAGGACAAGGTGAGCCAGCTGGTGATGATGAAGGAGAACATGAAGCTCCGAGAGAGAAGAGGAAGCTCCGTCCGTCAAAGTTCATCACTACTCCTTTCACGGCTGCGAAAAAAAAGAAGAAGTGATATTTGTTTCTGTAGTTTTGAAAACTTGTATGGATATCCAACTTGTCTTTTGTGTTTATTATGCAACTAATATTTTTAGGTACAACTGGTGTTTCTAGGGACAACTATGTTCTTGGGTTATTTTGTTTTTTTTGAGTATTATTCTGGTACAACTGAGTAAAGTTAAGTACAATTACGTATTTTGTTTTTGTCCTTCTGCGCCGTCAAAAGTCTACATTGTGACACCTGGCGCCGTAAAAAAACCTCACATGTATAAAAATTAATTGTTTGCACCGTTAAAAATTCATATAGTTGTCCAGTTGTACAAAGTTGTACTAAAATTAACATAGTTGTTCTTTGTTCTAAAAACCACAAAAATTAGTTGTTCTTCACTCTTGATCAATTTTTTCTAGTTGTACTTATGATATTACATAATTAAAATAGATTTCCTATGTCATCTTGTATATAAATGTTTGAAATCACCATTATTTCTTGATTCTCAAAATTTGTGGTCATTAAATACAAAGTAACTTTAAAATACTAAAGTTGTTTATTGAAGAATTTGGATTTCTATGATATAGATTTGTTTTTTACATGTGAAGTGGGTTATGTTAAAATTTTGTGGTTGTTATATACCCAATAACCGAAAAGACCAAATTTTTATATTTTGGTTCTAAGTTTGGGAGATTTACTCAGATGTTATACATTAAGTAATATTATCAGAATCTACAAAAATTTTTTTATTACTAGAATATTTTAGATATTTTCAAAATACCCAGCGTGCCCTTATTTTATGTTACCAGAAAAAAACGTAATTACAAAAATGCCATTGCCACGTCAGACGCCACGTCAGAAATCGCTGACGTGTATTAATAACTCAGTCGTAACGCGTTACAGAGGTAATGACGGCTGAGTTATAGGTATGTTGCAGCAGATTTATGGAAAAAACATTTGAGTAAGAGCGGACGGCTGGCTTAGAGTATAACTCAGCCAAGAGTTACGGCTGATTTATGCTCTAACTCAGCCGTCCTTACGGCTGACTTATTAAAATCTGGCTGAGTTATGCTCTAACTCAGCCGTCCTTACGGCTGAGTTTTCACCCGATGGTTGAGTTGTCAAAATTTTGGCTGAGTTATCACTACGACACGGCTGAATTAACTTTTTCCGGCTGGCTGAGTTATGAAAAACGGCTGACTTATGAGATGTAGTTACGGCTGAGTTATGGTTAAAAACTATAACTCAGGCGTGATACTGACTTATCGTACAACTCGACCATTTCACGGCTGACTTAGTAGCAAAAGAATAATTACTAGAATGTTATTCAGTTACGGCTGACTTATCAAACAATACGGCTGAGTTACATATTTTCAGTTGATGAAGTGGCTGAATTTGGCAGCCATTTTTTTTGCTTTTTAATTACTGTAATGTTATTCATGTTGTGACTGAGTTATAATTTGTTTGATGGCTGAGTTTTATTTAGGCTGAGTTATTATTTGTTTGATGGCTAACTTGCCACGTCGGACGCATCATCCATGTCATCATCTTTCTTCTCCGGAAATACGAAACGTCGTTCTTTCGACTCTTGTTCTTTATTATTAAGTGAACTATTTACATGGTTTTTAGCTTCTTCTTCACCTTGTTCTTCTACTTCTTCTTCACTTTCTTCTTCACCTTGTTCTTATACTTCTTCTTCACCTTGTTCTTCTACTTCTTCTTCACCTTGTTCTTCATTTTCTTTCATGGATCCAGTTCCGGTACTAATTGTTTCCGGTAATTGGGTAAAGAAACAGAGATATGTATTTAACACTGACGATAGAGGGTGTATAGTTGTGCAGATAGATGGAGGCACACCACACTACAAGCTTGTGGAGCTTGTACTTGAAGACTACAGATTGGACGCGCTTAGACATGAGCTAAAGCTGAGCTACATGTTCTCGAACAAGGCACTGAAACTAATGGCGCATGATACTCCACTAGTTTTTGTTTCCAATGATCAAAAGTTGCAATATTTTTTGGGGCTATGGAAAATCGATCAGCTACGCCTCTGTGTGGAGTTTTCGGCTAAAGAGTCTACAGAAACTAGTGGAGCTAGAGGAAGTATGAAACGGCCAAGGAGTGACTCGAAAGTAGAATGTACATACGAAGTGGACGGTGGGGGATTTGAAGGCACTTGTAATTATTATAGTCTGATTCAAGACGAAGAAAACGAAGAAGAAGAAGAAGCTGTCGAAGAAGGAGCTGACGAAGAAGAAGACGATGAATTTTCAAGCCGATTTGATGTTTTCGACTCTGATGGTGAGTCATCTGATGATGAGAACTTTTCTGTATTGGGCGATCCTCAGAGTAAAGAGGAAGACTCACCAACTGTGCCTCCTAAAAAGAGAGCTCATAAAGATGATAACTTTGATGGATCGAAGATGAAGCCGGAGGCTATTAGGTTGCAGGCGTCAACGCTAAAAACTGTTGTAGGACAACGATACAAGAGAAAAAAAGAGTTCAAGAATCACGTGAAACTTATTTCCGTTAGAGATGGATTTGATTTTAATATACCAGTATCAAATCCGAGAATGGTGGTTCTGAAGTGCTGGGTTGAAGGATGTCTTTGGAGAGTTCGTATATCTTTACAAGGGGATGACCCGGATTTTTATGTTTGTTTATATGATTCGGAACACACATGTTCTGTGACGGAACGTTCTACTTGATCCCGCCAAGCAACAACTGATGTATTGGCAGGTATTTACAGGGATTATCTTGGTGATCTTGGTCCGGAAGTTAAACTTAAAAGTGTTGGAATCCTTTTCAATAAGCAATTTAGTATGAAGGTAATTACTACGTTTCGACTGACTTATTGATAATAATGGCTGACATATCATTACGTTATGGCTGGATTATTAATACAAACTGGCTGACTTATATGAATGTCTTGGCTGAGTTATTACATTTTGATTCTTTACGGCTGACTTATTATGGCTGACTTATAGGTATGTATAGGCTGAGTTATTTACATATTACGGCTGACTTATTGAATATATTGGCTGAGTTATATATATATTATGGCTGATTTATTAATTTGTTGGTGTCAACAGATTGGTTATTGGAAGGCATATCGAACGCTGCTGAATGCAAGGCAGATCGATCAGGGAACTCCTGAGGATAGTTTTAGCGAATTGCCTTCTTACTTATACATGTTAAGAAGGGAAAATCCGGGTACAGTCATGCGTCTTCAAATATATGATGAAGGAGTATTCAAATATGTTTTTATTGCTTTTGGTGCGAGTATTGCTGGGTTTGCTTTCATGCGCAAAGTTGTTGTTGTCGACGGAACGTTTCTCCATGGTAGTTACAAAGGGACGCTTCTAACAGCCCTAGCTCAGGATGGTAACTTTCAAATTTTCCCAATAGCTTTCGCTGTTGTTGACACTGAAAATGATGAGTCTTGGCGTTAGTTTTTTACACAACTCAAAGTTGCCATTCCTGACGAAAAGGATCTTGCGATAATCTCCGACAGACATAAGTCAATAGGAAAAGCAATTGGTGAAGTGTATCCGTTGGCTTCGCTTGGAATTTCCACTTAGCATTTGTATAAGAACATCTTGGTGAAATTCAAAGGAAAACATTTGCTCCCTCTGGTGTAAAAAGCGGCAAGGTGTTTTAGGCTGTCTGATTTTAATGAGGCTTTCAATGAGATTGAAGCACGTCGTCCCGAGCAACATGGATACCTCCAAAGAGCTGGTGTCCGAATGTGGGCGCGTGTTTATTTCCCGGGTGAAAGGTACAATTTAATGACAACGAATATTGCAGAATCAATGAATAAAGCACTGTCAAATGCTAGAAGTCTTCCCATAGTTCGACTGCTAGAATCGATACGGAATATGATGACCAGATGGTTTCCTGAACGGAGAGAGGATGCGAAATCGCAGCTAACAACGCTCACATAAGTCAGTCGTCAATGTTGATAACTCAGCTATATTAGTATTTGTATCTCAGCCGTAACTGTTTTCATATATCAGCCATAACCATTATAGTTTTCATATCTCAGCCGTAACTGTTTCCATATCTCAGCCATAACTGCTTTCATATGTCAGCCCTAACCATAATAGTATTCATATCTCAGCCATAATTGTTTTCATAACTTAGCCTAAAACGTTTTTTTTTTCTACTCCCTACTAGGACCATGTCACCGCAGCAAGACTTATGCAGGTACAAACGATTGATGCTGTACGTGTGCAAGTGACATATGAAACATCTTTGCATGTTGTAATTTTGGAACTAAAAAAATGCACATGCCGTCATTTCGACCATGAAAATATACCATGCATCCATGCAATCGCAGCTGTAGAGCATATGGATGTGTCTCGTATATCCCTGTGCGATCCGAAATTTAGGAGTGTCGATTTGGTTAACGGATGGGCTGGTTCAATCATGCCTCCATATGAATCAGTCTCGGTTCCTGTTGCTGTGGATAATCAACCGTGCTTGCCTCCGATTGTTGTGAACCAGCTAGGAAGGCCCAAGAAGCGTAGGATTAATTCATCTTTGGTAGTTGTCATTGAAAATAAACGCCCTAGGAAGCAACATGCATGTTCGCGATGTAAGCAAGTTGGGCACAATGTGAAAACTTGTCGGATTTAATTTTGTTGTAAGGGAGATTTGTTTTATTTTGTGTAATAACTAAGCCGTCAAGCATTATAACTCAGCCGTCATATTAACCGGCGAGACCTTTCGTTTTCCTTTTATAGATTGTTTCTTGTGATAACTCAGCCATAACTCACTATAACTCAGCCGTCACATGAATCGACGAGACCTTTTGTTTTCCTGTAAATACTATAACTCAGCCGTCAAGTCATATAAATCAGTCATTTACTTTCAGATTGTTTCTCATAATAACTCAGCCATAACTCACTATAACTCAGCCATCACATGAATCGACGGGACCTTTCGTTTTCCCGTAAATACTATAACTCAACCGTCAAACTATATTTGGGCGGGAAACCATAAGTTAACCCAATAATAGACGCGACCTTTCGTTTTCCTATTGTTTTTCCTTTATATTCTCTTAATTCATTGTATCGTTTCGGTTTCTTCATCTTCATCTCTATATTCATTGTATCGTTTCCTTCACCACATCTTCTTCTCCGCTCATTGTACCTATAAATATCCTCTGAATCCCTTCAAATCTCCTCTACATCCAATATCAATATATTGCATTTCATTCGATCACTGAACATGTAAGTCTCCTTTCCATCCCCTCTCAATCTATTGCATATTTTCTGATCGTTGTACCTATCAGTTGGTGACGATTGTTTTTATTTTGATAGTCGAGCTATGGACGGAGAGGGTTCCAGTAAACATCAAAAACGCAAGGCAGAGTGGGGAGACAAAGCAATAGCGCCCATGAACATGGCAAGTTCAAGTAAACGTCCAGAAAGAAATGCAGATTTCGAGTGGGAAGAGGAAGCACTATTGGCCATGTCAGAAGCTTTTACTCAGACAAGAGTCGCGGTCGAGGCGGAGACAACTGATCGCTACAAAGCAATTCTGCATATGATGGATGATCATATGAAGAAAAAGGAAGAGGCAACCGCCCTCGTAGATCAAGTGGAACTAATCGACGCTCAACTATCCCAACTGAATCAAATCTTGGGTCAAGAACTTGTCAATTTAGAGGCAGAGCACAAGAGATTATAGGATATGAGAGAGGTTGCGGCGGCCAATGTTGAACAGTGTGTGGATCCTCCTCCTCTTGATTGGTCTAAACTAAAAGTTTGTTTCAACGATAATTAGCCTCCTATCTAACATTATGCATGTAATTCCCCTATCCACATAAACAACCTCCAATGGAAACCTAATGTTATTATGCACTTATTTTCTATTTTTCCTACTCAACGTTGATTTTTTCTATTTTTCCTATCAAACATTTTGCATGTAATTCCCCTATCCACATAAACAACCTCCAATGGATAAATCAGCCATTATTCACTATAACTCAGCCATCAGGTCATATGTGATATCAGCCATTTTGCACTACAACTCAGCCATCACATGAATTGACGAGACCTTTCGTTTTCCCGAAAAAATATAACTCAGCCGTCAAGTCATATGTGATAACTCGGCCATAACTCACTGTAACTCAGCCGTCGCTTGAATAAACGAGACTTTTCGTTTTCCCGTAAATAATATAACTCAGCCATCAAGTCATATAATCAGCCAGTTACTTTCAGATTGTTTCTTGTGATAACTCAGCCATAACTCACTATAACTCAGCCGTAACATGAATCGACGAGACCTTTAGTTTTTCCGTAAATAATATAACTCAGCCGTAAAGTCCTATTTTGGCCGGAAACCATAAGTTAACATAATAATAGACGTGACCTTTCGTTTTCCTATTGTTTTTCCTTTATATAGACCTAATTCATAGGTCTTACTCTCTTCCATCTCATTATTCGTTTCTATTGTTTCTCTTTATATCCTCCTAAATCACATATCTGTCTTTCTGTTACACCTTCCTATCGATATGGAAGTTGTTCCTCACATTGATGGACAATTTTTTAGAGATGTCAAAGCTATCATTTGCGCAACTAATCGGGAGAATATTCCGGTTCTAAACCCTGGTGTGGGTATCTATGTTGACAAAACCACTGTTACGTGGTTCAAGTTCCTTCATGTTATCTCTATCGCGATTGGAGGAATACTTCAACACAACTGGCACCATGCGTGGCCGACGTACCGGTTGATTCCCTTCCAATTTTCTCCTCATCGCGGTAAGATCACTAAAACAAACCACCATATTAATATTATTCTATACTCTTATTGTTTCTTTCCTTTAATTGAAGCGTAAATACACGTGGGATCCAAAGCATACTCTAACGGTATGGACACAGTTTACTTTGGTGGCTAGAACATTATTCAGAGCCCAGATGCGTGCGCTCAAGAGGATATGGGCGTGTGGTGGCCATAAACCTGAGATGCTGACTAGCATAGTTTGGAAAGATTTGGTCGATATGTTTGAAAAATTTGGCCCATATGACGTCGGTTGTAAAAAGTGATTTCCATTGTACTGTCGTGTCGTCTTCTATATGAGCTATGAACTTTTTTTTTTAACTACATATTAATATAAATCAGTCGTTAAAACGATATCTCAGCCATTACGGAGTTATAACTCAAG
This sequence comes from Camelina sativa, assembly GCF_030686135.1. NCBI lineage: Eukaryota > Viridiplantae > Streptophyta > Magnoliopsida > Brassicales > Brassicaceae > Camelina > Camelina sativa. The sequence continues at coordinate 28,170,300 of NC_141890.1, forward strand.
CATATTGTACAATAACTCAGCCATAATGTAAGATAACTCAGTCATGACTTTAGTATAGTTGTTTTCATAACTCAGCCATAATTAATAACAACTCACCCATCCTTAAATTAGAATAACTAAATAACCGACCAAACCGAACCGAAAAAATAATAATAGTGATATTCATATTTCCATTCTAAATTTAAATTTTGAGTTATAATAATTTAAAGGGATTCTAATTTAAATTAACAAATATCTCATAATTCAGCTGTTTAAGTCACAATTTGTAATTTTTAGTTATATCTCATATCTCATAATTCTGAGTTATAATAATTTTATTTTTTTTATTTCTTTAATTCGAAATTTGTATTCAAAATTTTTAATTATTTTGAATTACATATTGTGAGAAAAGCTGACTTTATGAATTTATTATGTGTGTGGATTTTGAGCAGGCACAAAATTAGTGATTGTTTGCGTTTCCCGAACAAAACTTTTGGTAATAACAAGAGACGTTGACAGAACGAAAGACTAAGGAGAAAAAGAATTACAATGCGTTTTCATATTATTGAGAATATCGTAAACGATAACTCAACCAACCCTATAATTAGAAGACTAAATAACCGAACCGAACCGAAAAAAATAAATTTTCCCAATTTGGTATTATTTTCGGTTATATTCTGCTTCTTCTCGGTTATATTAGGTTAATCTACCTAACTGCAATATATGTTGGGTTATTTATGGTTATATATTCATCTAACCGACCCATAACCGTAAATAACCGGAAAATAATTTCAAAAAAATTCAAAAGGTTATCATATCAGTAAATCCAAATTACCACCTTAAACCAAACACATTAGAACCAAAACCAAACTGTTAAACTAAAACCCATAATGTTACTCATCTGAACCCTACACCCCAAACCCTAACCCTAACCCCTAAATGTCATGTTTTGAATGTTTTACACATTTTGATCAGAATGTGAAAAAATCACTATTTGTCTATAATTATTACTTTTTATTGGTTATAATAATAGTAATATACATATTTCCATTCTAAATTTAAATTTTGAGTTATATTAATTTAAATTTACAAATATCTCATAATTCAAACGTTTAAGTCAATAACTCAGTCATATAGTCAATTGTTATGAATTTTTTTTATTAAAAAAATTTCAAAAATTTGAATTCAAATTTGAAATTCCTTTTTAATAATAAATCGTTAAAAAAATATATTTATTACGCGTGTGGATGATAACAAGAAACATAATTATTGTTTGCGTCTCCCCAACAACACTTTTTGTATTCTCGACAAGGTATATAATAAACTAAAATGGTCGTTGCATAACTCAGCCGTAACACCATTAATATGGCTATTGCATAACTCAGCCGTAACATTATTGTTAATTTAATCTACTATCCTAAGTCTGTCGTGTAAAGTACATAACTCAGCCGTCACGTATATTATTGTTAAACAACGTTGTTCGATTTATTGTTTTAGTATAAATGATGGGATTGTAGTGATTTTGAGCTTTAGTAATCGAGTGAAGATGATGGCTCAGAGAGATATCTACGGCGGCAACTCCAGGGCTGATGAGAAAACTACTTCTGAAGCACTAACTAAGGTACATCTCTGGACCATCTGAAATCTCAAAGCATTATCGTAATATTGTGTTTGTGGTAATGTAGATGAAAATGAAAATGAGGTACGGCGAGGTCCAGAGGCGCGATAAGGGCGTTCCAGTCGGGTGTAATTGTGGTGCAGTGGTTCTCGTTGCCACTTCTAATGAACCTAGCACGAGTGGAGAACTTTATTTAGTTGTCCGTATGAAATCACAAATGTAAAGATTTATGTACTCTTATTTTTGTGTTCTGCATCTTGATTTTTTTATATATTGTAATATGAGTTATGTACTACTTGTAAGGGTCCCGGTCAAGGATAGTTTCAGGAGGTGGTGGAATGATGCATTGCGCGACGAGTTTGCCAATATTAAGGAGGAGAAGAATGAGTTGAAGCAGGACTTGGATGCAGCCAAGAAGCACATTGAGACTCAAGAAGAAATTATCTTGAATATGGAAAAGAAATATGACGCGCTAGAGAAGAAGTTTGAGAGCTTGAACAAGTATTTGTGAGTTTAGTCAAGCTCTGTTTTTTATTTTTTTTTGGAATTGGTATGAAATCTCTATGTAGTGGTATTTTATCGATCTATTTTCCTAACTCAGCCATTACTTTGTTATAACTCAGCCGTCATAAACTATAACTCAGCTAACCCTCCAATTAGAGGACTAAATAACCGAACCGACCAAACCAAATCAAACCAAAAAAAATAATTTTCCCAATTTGGTATTATTTTCGGTTATTTTCCTAATTACTATATATTTTGGGTTATTTATGGTTATATATTAATCTAACCGACCCATAATTTCAAAAATTTTAAAAATTTGAAATGGTTATCATATTAGTATATCCTAATTACCACCTTAAACCAAACACAATATAACCAAAACCAAACTGTTAAGTTAAAACCCATAATATTGGAAATATGAACCCTACACCCCAAACCCTAACCCCTAAATGTCATGTTTTAAATGTTTTACACGTTTTGATCAGAATATGTAAAAATCACTCTTTGTCTATAATTATTACTTTTTATTGGTTATAATGATTGTAATACTCATTTTTCAATTCTAAATTTAAATTTTGAGTTATAATAATTTTAATTTACAAATATTTCATAAGTCAGCCGTCAATGTCGATAACTCAGCCATATCAGTCAATTGTTGGGAATTTTTTTATTTCTTTTATTCGAAATTCGAATTCAAAATTTTTAATTAATTTGAATAATATATTGTGAGAAAAGCTGACTTTATGTATTTATTATGTGTGGATCTGAGCAGGCACAGAATTAGGGATTGTTTGCGATTCCCCAACAACACTTTTTGTGATATCGAGAGACGTTTTAATTAGATAATTTATTAGGAATCTGACAGAACGAAAAACCCAAGAAAGAAAGAAGAGTATGTTTTCATATCTCATAACTCAGCCGTACGAAGTACATAATACAACCATAATTCATAACTCAGCCGTGTGAAGTATATAACTCAGCCGTAACTTGACCGTAAATCAGACATAACTTTGAAAATAGAAAAAAATCAATGTTTTACATATCCAATTACAATTCCTACCAAAAGAAATCCAAATGTTTTACATATCATAGTACTCCTACCAAAAGAAACAAAACGAAGGACATAATGCATTATTTAAACTGACCCATAAAATCAGGTGCCTCATCGTATATGTCTGCTGCCATTTTAACCAGTATAGCCTGGAATTTTGATCACAGATGCCATCGAAAGATAAACCAAACGCTAGACATTCTACAAACTTTAGAGCATACACTCCATAGTCACCAACTTGTACGTTTTGAGGGACCTTGGAGGCACTCCTCCTCCTAAAACTGAACTGCTCGAAACTAGGTGTACGAAATTTGTGAGGAACATTATCGTTCATCATTGCTGGAATCATCCGCGTAAACGCCCTACAAGCATTCAAAATTTTAATATCACTTTCTTTGGTTGCTTGTCCCACGATGCTATCATAGCAATCAATATGCCTATTGACGAGATCCACGTGCAGCGCCACCTAGTGATCGCCTCCAGTTTGTGGAATAATATACAGGTGATCCACATCTTCTATCCACTTCAATTTAGTCGGTTGATCATGTGGAATCAAACCAGTAACTAACTCTTCATAACTGTTGCCTTTGAATTTAAACAATTTGGATTTTATCTAGAACTGAGCATAGTCACGAACCAGCGTAGTGGTGAACCACAGATCTATAAACACAATGCGCTTGTTGTGGAATGGGAAGGGCTCTCATTGGTACCTAACCCTGAGGAGTCTCATATACGCGCCCATGTGCTATAAAACAGAAAACTGAGTAGTAAACAACAACTCAGCCATAATGTAGAATAAGTCAGCCGTAATCAATAACAAATCAACCATTATGTATTATAACTCAGCCGTAAACATAATAACTCAGACATCAAGTATTATAACTCAGCCGTAAACAATAATAACTTACTTCATCAGACAGCCACCCAAATTTGTCGTCTTTCACTGGCCAGTTCTTTCTTTCGGTGATGAGAGTCCTATAAAATTCAATATCGATTGCAGCCTTGCCCAATGGTTGATTCCTAACAAACAAATAAACACAGGTTAATATAATGTTAACAACATCTGTGATTAACAAGGGTCTAAAGGGTCATATTCGGCTGTCTTTAGGTACTTAATAAGTTTTTGCAACTTGACCGGATCAACCGGTGCCAGAGGATCATATATTCCAACTGCAGGTATACATTTCTTCCTCATGCATGTCAGTCTGTTGTCTCCAATATAAGGAAAAATCCTTCCTGGATGATCTTGTTGTGTATTCAATGCACTCCCATCTGGGGACAGCTTAACACTTTCCAGTCTTATAGCTTTAATTCTATCAAGCCTAATCTTTTCCTCCGCATCTTCCTCAGATTCAGGCTCAAGTACGTCATTTTCAGCCATAAAATGTTGTGACAACTCGTCCCGCGGATCCCACTAGCCCCCCGCTAGCCGCCCCAACGGACCCCAAGCTGGCCCTGCAGGGCATCGATCCTAACCCCTCATCGTTAAAATGGAACTATTCATCCAAATCCACCAGTAGGTTATTGGTGCGCCAGACGTTCCTCAAAACCTGGTCCCCACCCTTTAACAACCTTCCCACAGGACAAGCTGTCACCAATTGAGCTGGGAGCCAACTTGGGGTCCGTTGGGGCGGCTAGGGGGGGGCTAGTGGGGTCCACGGGACGGGTTGTCACAGATCAATTGGTGACAACTTGATAAGCCTACTAGCTTTCGGCTATTAACATCAACACAACTTGATAAGTTTGAAGCATAACCATCTGGGAGTTTTACATTCTGAAAGACACTTAAAAAACTGTATTTCTTATAATTATCCAGAGTAAAACATGCTACTTTATACTTCCCATTATCATCAGGCCACAAGTCAGGACGTATACCTAGCCGACGGAGATCTTTTCTAGCCTTCAGATTATCTTTCGACTTCTTTTTGTCATCCAATAATGTGCAAACTAAATTGTCAAACACATTCTTCTATATGTGCATGACATCCAAGTTATGCCGCAACATAATAAATGGCCAATAAGGTAACCCAAAAAATATACTTTTTTTCTTCAACTGCTGAGTACCAGATTTTCCAGAATTACCTCGTTTTCTTTTTTTTCCTACTCCAGCTGAACCTTGCTTCTTACCAAAAGTAACATTAACTTGTTCTAACTGTTGAACAATCTTAGACCCTAACAACATGACTGGTGGAGATCTTGTTTCTATCTTTCCATCAAAATCATTTATATTTTGACGGAAAGCATGATCTTCAGGAAGAAAACGACGATGACCCATAAAACAATTTTTTTTCCCATGAAGTAAACGTTGTCCAGAACCATCAAAATTGCAGCTTGGACAAGCTGATGGTGTATAAATATTCCAACCCGGCAAATTACCAAGACCAGGAAAATCACTAATTGTCCATGATGGCTGTTCGCATGTCAAATGTTTGCTTTGTGGAAGCATCTACCGATTTAATCCCATCAGACCATAATTCTTTCAATTCTTTGATAAGTGGCTGCAAATAAACATCAATTTCATTACCTGGCGCGTTCTTTCCAGGGATGAACATAGAGAGGATCATTGATGTCTGCTTCATTGACATCCATGGTGGCAAATTATAAGGAAACAGAATCACTGGCCATATGCTATAACTGACACTCATTGTACCAAATGGGTTAAAACCATCAGCCACCAAGCCTAGTCTAACATTTCTTGGATCAGATGCGAATTCAGGATACTTTTCATCAAATGCTTTACAAGCATGTTCGTCTCTTGGATGTCGAAGCTTCCCATCATTGTTACTATCAGTTGCATGCCATCTCATGTGGATAGCAGTTTTTGATGACATAAATAGACGTTGGAGTCGCGACTTTAGAGGAAAATAACACAAAATCTTTGCTGGAGTTTTATTTTTTCTATCTTTTGATCCAGATTCTTCACTCTCTGCAGATACCGTATTCTCTGCAGGTACCGTATTCTCTGCAGGCACCGTACTCTCTGTAGACCCCGTACTCTCAACAAAAATATCATTTTTCCAACGAGAAGTTTTACAAACTTTGCAAATCTCCATTTCAGCGTCTCCCTCCCAATATAACATGCAATCATTTGGACATGTATGAATTGACTTATAGCTCAAACCTAATTTGCGACTAACTTTTTTTCATGTCACTAAATGACTTTGGCAACTTGGCATCTGTAAATGCTTCTTTCAGCAAATCAAGCACCAAAGATATCCCCTTGTCACTAATCCCACACATACACTTGATATAGTACAGCTTCAATATAAATGACAACTTTGTGAACTTGGTGTTTCCACTATATAGCTCTTGAGTAAAATCAGCAAGCAACTCATCAAAAACTTCTCCTTTTGAAGTTGATGGTATAGATGTGTCCATTGGTTGCTCTGATGATGCAGTGTTATTTTCATCATCCATATTCATATCTATACCAGGAAAAAGATCATCCAAGAGATCCAAAGTTGAATCCAATTCAGCTTGAGCAATATCAGTAGGTACTCCAGCATTTTGTGTGACACTTACTTCCTCTCCGTGTAGTGTCCAGTTTGTGTAATCACTTAAAAACCCATAGCAAATTAAATCTCCTTTCATATCTTCTCTTGACTTAGATTTGGCTAGAGCACAACGGTTACATGGACATCTCATCACATGTGATTTTGATTTACTGAATGCAAATTCCAAAAAGTTATTCACACTTGATATATAGTCTTGAGATAACCGTGGTTTATTGATCCATGACTTATCCTTCAGAACCTGAAAAAATAATATTTAAAGAAATTGTAAGCTTTCAAAAATTAACAAAAATCAAGAAGAAGCTTGAACTTCAAGCAAAAATCAAATCGTTTGATTCTTGACCCTTGACCTGACAAACTTCGCCAAACCAAACTCGAATACAAGAGAGAAGCTTCCAATTTCTCTAAGATTTCTCTTCTGATTGATTCTCCTCGAGCTGTTTTTCTTCGTTTCGGTATCAGAGATAACGAGAGAGAAAGAGAAGGAAAAGAAACTAAAAAAATTAACGCGCAAAACATTTTTTTTCACTCACAAATATGTATTTAATTAGATTTATTAATTCTTTATATATAATTTTGTTTAACATCAGTTTTAATTGATGTAAACATCAAATCTTTTTTAAAAGTGATTTTATCCAAAAAAATAAAACACATCAATTATCTAAATGATATAAAAATATATTTTATATCTATTTAAAAAAGTGATACAAACTAGTTGAAACTGAATCAATTATAAATAAGTGATGTAAAATTAGATAATTATAACATCAAATGATCTAATTGATGCTAATCATTTTTATTTGCTTCACTTGAAAATAAGTAATTTAAATTTACTTCATTCTATTTTGTGATACAAAATAAATGATACAACACACCTGATTTTTTGTAGTGATAATTGTACCGGTTGTACTTAGTTGTACCAAGACAGAACAACTCAAAATTTGTACACATACGACAAGGAAATTAACAATAGTTATACCTGTTGAACTCAGTTGTACGAAACAGAACATATAAGTTTCACAGACACTATCAGACACAAACACCATCATTTCTGAAATTGATTATAATAAAAGCAATCAGAAATCAATTTTGGTCACCATCATTGTCAAACCACTCACCCGTACCAGTTGGCTTCTTCGACTTCTTCGACTTTTTCGAATTTTTCTTACCTCCTTTTCCTCTATGTTCTCCAACATATGCGTACCTTTTTGATTGTCTTCTTCCTTGTTTAACATCATAATCCGGAGGCAAGATTAACCGTTTCATCGTCTCCACGGGAACAATCCATTGACAACTATGAGAAACCAGATTACTCGTCCTTGAATACACCAAAACCCAAAGCTCAATCCAGTAATATTTTGAGCACAAGTCATGTAACTGTATCTCAGGATCTGCTTTTCTTCTTTGCTTCTCTTGCAGCTGCTATTGCATGCACACATGGATATTTGTCTATATCAAATTGTTTACAGCTGAAAGTTTTGCTTCTCAAATTAACCAAATATTGTAGACCATCACGTCCTATCACACTATATTCAAGTCGGTAACACTTTAGCTCATTCACCACCAACAGTTTTGCTTCCTTACATGTTTTGTGAAGTTCTTTCTCCACAAAAGGAACCAGCTTCTGTGCAGTTGATATTTCTGCAGAAGCTTTTCTATGTTCAGCAAACCACTCAATCATTTTCTCGATAATAGCATCTATCATTTGTAACAGTGAGTAGTTCCTTGCATTTTCTAAAACACCATTAATCGATTCAACAACATTGCTTGTGTCTAGGTTGTATTTTTCTCCAGGAAAATAACATCTAGCCCACTGCTTTATCTCTGTGTGCTCATCTAGATACAAACGTGCCGAAGCATATGTCGACGAAAAATCACCATAAAGTTGTAAGAACTATGCCTCCGTATAAGCCGGAGCACATTGCCTGAACTTTTTGGCACATATTGCTTTGTTTACTCCAATAACTTTTCCTTTCACATTCTGAGACAAATGGTAGATACAATGCCCATGGTGAGACAATGGATACAGCATTGCTATTGCGCTGAGGAGACTGAAGTTTCTGTCAGAAATAAATACAATTTCATGTCCATCTGGTATAAGTGATTTGAGCTTTTCGAGAAATCAAAACCAACTTTCATTATTCTCACCATCAACTACACAAAAAGCAATCGGATAATGGTGATGATCGGGATCTTGAGCTATAGCAACAAGTAGCACTCCACCATATGCAGTCTTAAGGTGGGTTCCATCCAAAATGATCACTTTTCTCATGACTCGGAAGCCTTCAATGGAAACTCCTAGTGCGAAGAACAAATACTTAAACTTCTGTTCCTCGTCCACTTCCACATATGAAACTGTATCAGGATTCATCTTTTCTAACATGAACATATACGAATACATAAGCCTAAAACCTTCATCTGGGGTACCTCGAACATCATCTGCAGCTTCTTTTTTTCCTCTCCACGCGGTAGAGTATGACACCTGCACACCAAATCTTCCTTGAACCAAGTGAATGAGAGCTTTTGGAGTTAGCGTGGCAATTTTACCCGGATAATCTGCAGCCAAAAAAGAAGCAACCATATTTGGTGTACATTTCCTTCTAATTCGCCCTGTATTGTTGTTGACCGAGAGCATGTATGAATATTTCTATGAGTTCGTATAGAGAAACGCTTAGACTTATCACTCCTTGCAGCTCTTACATACCAATTGCAACCATTCTGTGCTTCAGAACGTTTTACCACATATCTTAACGACTTTGACTTCTTTACAACAAACTCAAAACAATTCTTATGTCCAACCTTTTCAATTAAACTTTGTATTGCTTCTTTGCTTCCAAATTCCTGGCCTATCGTAAAATCAAGACCATCTTCCCATAAAAGAGGTCCAGACTTGTTTCCTTCTACATCTCTATCTTCATTCTCGACCACCGCCAGATTTTGTAGTGATGGTTCTCTTACGTACATATCTACAATACCACCACCATCACTACCATTCGTTCCACCAACAAGAGCAATCTCTTTATTCGCTCCATCAATTAGAGCAATCTCTTTATTCGCTCCATCAATTAGAGCAATCTCTTTATTCGCTCCACCACTATCATTCGCTCAACCAATTATAGTAATCTATTTATTATTTGGAAGATTTCTTGTTGCCAAATCCTATATCAAAACTTGATCAAACCTCTCATTTTCAACGATCCCCTGATTTTGTTCTTCATTATTGGTAACTTCGACATGCAAAACACTTCTAAACTCTTCTTTAGACACATCCTTTAAATAACACACAATATCTTCATCTTCTCGAATATAATTTGGTATTCCCTTATAGTTTGGGAATGAGAAGGGAAAGTAAATAATTCTCAGATTTTTCATAGCCTCATCTACCCTTATCTTGCTGCATATCGTAAAATCCCCTGTAGCATAAGTTTACACAGTGAGAAATGAAACAAAAACTTATCTCTCACTAATATCAAGAATGATGATCATGACTTGCATAGACTAATAACAACATTTGTTGGCAACACAAACTCTCATTAAACTTCTTCAGCTACACAGATTGAACAAAATCAATCGACAAAATCACAAGCATAAAGGGAGACCGGATTGAATTTTTAGAAACGCAGTAGATTACACCATCGTTAATAGAAATTGGTCAAATGATGCAAGTGTTGGGTTTATTATATATGTACCTGACTTTTCTTGTTCGGGTGTTTCTCAATCCAGCTAATGAATTGGTCAATCTTTTCATCAATTTTCTTCTCCACTTGGATTTCACTGCACTGCACCTGTGACATATGGGGGAAAAAGAAAAGAACTGAATAAAAAATGTTCAACTTCTAAAAGATGCAACGAGAAGTACCCTCTTCTGAAGTTAGAGAACATATTTTTGCTTTGTTTCAATACCTATATGCAAGGGATTAATCGAATGGAAAGAATGTGAAATTTGACCATTAATGATCAAAATCCTGAAACATGAATATCTTGTCTATGTCTACAACTCTGAACACTCAACTCAACCAAAGTATAAAGAAACAGGTTTCAACTTGATAAGATAAAAACGTAAGGTATAATCCAAATCCAAAAATTTGTTTCTTATGCAGTACCAGCGTTCTTGCCCTTCTTCTTCTGAAGTTTCTTTATGTAGAATTCGAGCTCTTTTCCTTCTAATATGTACCTGTTAATAACATCACAACGAAAAACAAAGAACAGCCTTTAAACTGAAAGAAAAACACTGATTAAGATGTGATGACTTTTAAGTCCAAGATCTTTTGTTTCGTACCCATAAGCACGACCACAAAGTGAAACACACTACAGAACTGAATAAAAAAAGACAAATCCACAAACCAAATCAGACAATAAGAATTGCTCGCATCTAATCCACAAAGACAAATCAGACAACCAAATTCCCAATTCGACCCAATTTCTACAGGTTTTAAATCACTGAGAAACACCTAATCTAGGATCCAAATCAATTATCGAACAACCACCAAAAAAATCCAGATATAGAAATCAATGACTACAAGGATTGGACTGACTTTTTAAGTAAAAAAAAAAAAAAGAGGCGAAAGATTTTCCAGTTCTTGACCCTTGACCTGACAAACTTCGCCAAACCAAACTCGAATACAAGAGAGAAGCTTCCAATTTCTCTATGATTTCTCTTCTGATTGATTCTCCTCGAGCTGTTTTTCTTCGTTTCGGTATCAGAGATAACGAGAGAGAAAGAGAAGGAAAAGAAACTAAAAAAATTAACGCGCAAAACATTTTTTTTCACTCACAAATATGTATTTAATTAGATTTATTAATTCTTTATATATAATTTTGTTTAACATCAGTTTTAATTGATGTAAATTTTAAATCATTTTTAAAAGTGATTTTATCCAAAAAAAAAAACACATCAATTATCTAAATGATATAAAAAATATTTTATATCAATTTAAAAAAAGTGATACAAACTAGTTGAAACTGAATCAATTATAAATAAGTGATGTAAAATTAGATAATTATAACATCAAATGATCTAATTGATGCTAATCATTTTTATTTCCTTCACTTGAATATAAGTAATTTAAATTTACTTCATTCTATTTTGTGATACAAAATAAATGATACAACACACCTGATTTTGTAGTGATAATTGTACCGGTTGTACTTAGTTGTACCAAGACAGAACAACTCAAAATTTGTACAAATACGACAAGGAAATTAACAATAGTTATACCTGTTGAACTCAGTTGTACGAAACAGAACATATAAGTTTCACAGACACTATCAGACACAAACAACATCATTTCTGAAATTGATCATAATAAAAGCAATCAGAAATCAATTTTGGTCACCATCATTGTCAAACCACTCACCCGTACCAGTCGGCTTCTTTGACTTCTTCGACTTTTTCTTACCTCCTTTTCCTCTATGTTCTCCAACAGATGCGTACCTTTTTTATTGTCTTCTTCCTTGTTTAACATCATAATCCGGAGGCATGATTAACCGTTTAATCGTCTCCTCGGGAACAATCCATTGATAACTATGGGAAACCGGATAACTCGTCCTTGAATACACCAAAACCCAAAGCTCAATCCAGTAATATTTTGAGCACAAGTCATGTAACTGTATCTCAGGATCTGCTTCCTTCTTTGCTTCTCTTGCAGCTGCTATTGCATGCACACATGGATATTAGTCTATATCAAATTTTTTACAGCGGAAAGTTTTGCTTCTCAAATTAACCAAATATTGTAGACCAACACGTCCTATCACACTATATTCAAGTCGGTAACAGTTTAGCTCATTCACCACCAACAGTTTTGCTTCCTTACATGTTTTGTGAAGTTCTTTCTCCACAAAAGGAACCAGCTTCTGTGCAGTTGATATTTCTGCAGAAGCTTTTCTATGTTTAGCAAACCACTCAATCATTTTCTCGATAATAGCATCTATCATTTGTAACAATGAGTAGTTCCTTGCATTTTCTAAAACACCATTAATCGATTCAACAACATTGCTTGTGTCTAGGTTGTATTTTTCTCCAGGAAAATAACATCTAGCCCACTGCTTTATCTCTGTGTGCTCATCTAGATACAAACGTGCCGAAGCATATGTCGACGAAAAATCACAATAAAGTTGTAAGAACTATGCCTCCGTATAAGCCGGAGCACATTGCCTGAACTTTTTGGCACATATTGCTTTGTTTACTCCAATAACTTTTCCTTTCACATTCTGAGACAAATGGTAGATACAATGCCCATGGTGAGACAATGGATACATCATTGCTATTGCGCTGAGGAGACTGAAGTTTCTGTCAGAAATAAATACAATTTCATGTCCATCTGGTATAAGTGATTTGAGCTTTTCGAGAAATCAAAACCAACTTTCATTATTCTCACCATCAACTACACAAAAAGCAATCGGATAATGGTGATGATCGGGATCTTGAGCTATAGCAACAAGTAGCACTCCACCATATGCAGTCTTAAGGTGGGTTCCATCCAAAATGATCACTTTTCTCATGACTCGGAAGCCTTCAATGGAAACTCCTAGTGCGAAGAACAAATACTTAAACTTCTGTTCCTCGTCCACTTCCACATATGAAACTGTATCAGGATTCATCTTTTCTAACATGAACATATACGAATACATAAGCCTAAAACCTTCATATGGGGTACCTCGAACATCATCTGCAGCTTCTTTTTTTCCTCTCCAGGCAGTAGAGTATGACACCTGCACACCAAATCTTCCTTGAAACAAGTGAATGAGAGCTTTTGGAGTTAGTGTGGCAATTTTACCCGGATAATCTGCAGCCAAAAAAGAAGCAACCATATTTGGTGTACATTTCCTTCTAATTCGCCCTGTATTGTTGTTGACCGAGAGCATGTATGAATATTTCTATGAGTTCGTATAGAGAAACGCTTAGACTTATCACTCCTTGCAGCTCTTACATACCAATTGCAACCATTCTGTGCTTCAGAACGTTTTACCACATATCTTAACGACTTTGACTTCTTTACAACAAACTCAAAACAATTCTTATGTCCAACCTTTTCAATTAAACTTTGTATTGCTTCTTTGCTTCCAAATTCCTGGCCTATCGTAAAATCAAGACCATCTTCCCATAAAAGAGGTCCAGACTTGTTTCCTTCTACATCTCTATCTTCATTCTCGACCACCGCCAGATTTTGTAGTGATGGTTCTCTTACGTACATATCTACAATACCACCACCATCACTACCATTCGTTCCACCAACTAGAGCAATCTCTTCATTCGCTCCATCAATTAGAGCAATCTCTTTATTCGCTCCATCAATTAGAGCAATCTCTTTATTCGCTCCACCACTATCATTTGCTCCACCAATTATAGCAATCTATTTATTATTTGGAAGATTTCTTGTTGCCAAATCCTTTATCAAAACTTGATCAAACCTCTCATTTTCAACGATCCCCTGATTTTGTTCTTCATTATTGGTAACTTCGACATGCAAAACACTTATAAACTCTTCTTTAGACACATCCTTTAAATAACACACAATATCTTCATCTTCTCGAATATAATTTGGTATTCCCTTATAGTTTGGGAATGAGAAGGGAAAGTAAATAATTCTCAGATTTTTCATAGCCTCATCTACCCTTATCTTGCTGCATATCGTAAAATCCCCTGTAGCATAAGTTTACACAGTGAGAAATGAAACAAAAACTTATCTCTCACTAATATCAAGAATGATGATCATGACTTGTATAGACTAATAACAACATTTGTTGGCAACACAAACTCTCATTAAACTTCTTCAGCTACACAGATTGAACAAAATCAATCGACAAAATCACAAGCATAAAGGGAGACCAGATTGAATTTTTAGAAACGCAGTAGATTACACCATCGTTAATAGAAATTGGTCAAATGATGCAAGTGTTGGGTTTATTATATATGTACCTAGACTTTTCTTGTTCGGGTGTTTCTTAATCCAGCTAATGAATTGGTCAATCTTTTCATCAATTTTCTTCTCCACTTGGATTTCACCGCACTGCACCTGTGACATATGAGGGAAAAAGAAAAGAACTGAATAAAAAATGTTCAACTTCTAAAAGATGCAACGAGAAGTACCCTCTTCTGAAGTTACAGAACATATTTTTGCTTTGTTTCAATACCTATATGCAAGGGATTAATCGAATGGAAAGAATGTGAAATTTGACCATTAATGATCAAAATCCTGAAACATGAATATCTTCTCTATGTCTACAACTCTGAACACTCAACTCAACCAAAGTATAAAGAAACGGGTTTCAACTTGATAAGATAAAAACGTAAGGTATAATCCAAATCCAAAAATTTGTTTCTTATGCAGTACCAGCGTTCTTGCCCTTCTTCTTCTTAAGTTTCTTTATGTAGAATTCGAGCTCTTTTCCTTCTAATATGTACCTGTTAATAACATCACAACCAAAAACAAAGAACAGCCTTTAAACTGAGAGAAAAACACTGATTAAGATGTGATGACTTTTAAGTCCAAGATCTTTTCTTTCGTACCCATAAGCACGGCCACAAAGTGAAACACACTACAGAACTGAATAAAAAAAGACAAATCCACAAACCAAATCAGACAATAAGAATTGCTCGCATCTAATCCACAAAGACAAATCAGACAACCAAATTCCCAATTCGACCCAATTTCTACAGGTTTTAAATCACTGAGAAACACCTAATCTAGGATCCAAATCAATTATCGAACAACCACCAAAAAAATCCAGATATAGAAATCAATGACTACAAGGATTGGACTGATTTTTTAAGTAAAAAAAACAAAAAAAGAGGCGAAAGATTTTCCAGTTCTTGACCCTTGACCTGACAAACTTCGCCAAACCAAACTCGAATACAAGAGAGAAGCTTCCAATTTCTCTATGATTTCTCTTCTTATTGATTCTCCTCGAGCTGTTTTTCTTCGTTTCGGTATCAGAGATAACGAGAGAGAAAGAGAAGGAAAAGAAACTAAAAAAATTAACGCGCAAAACATTTTTTTTCACTCACAAATATGTATTTAATTAGATTTCTTAATTCTTGGGTAAATGTCATGAAAACCCACTTTGGGTGTGAGTTCTGTCACAAAAACCCACTTTCCACTCATGGTATACTTTCCCAAGTTTTTTGCTTATCTGTCCACTTTCCTTTTACATTTTTGCCCTTACTAACAACTTACCTCTTTTTCTCTCCTTCTTTTCTCTCTTTTTTCTTCTTTTATGTTGTTAACACTTTAACAAAGTAAAATATATTTATTTGTTATCATAAAACAAATTTTCTATTTATTTATATAAAATATGTTATGATTATATATTTTCTACATTTTAAGATACATATTGCTATATTTTTTATGAATTTTTAGATTATACAGTATCCATCAGTCGTTGAACATTTGTTCAATTATAAGTGGATAATCAATTGCAGTATTGTTAATAGATAGTTACTTGTGTTTATTCATACAAAATATACATACATAAATTTGGTTAAATCTTTATCCATAGCATATTATCCATAACACAACATAGACCAAATAAGTACAAAACCCTTTAATTCTAAATTTTAAATCCTAGAACATAAACCCTTGAACCTAAAACCAAAACTATTCACTTAAAAAAAAAAAAAAAACAAAGTTTAGTGGATAGAAAAACTGTGGATAGGTCTCCATGGATTTACAAAGCATATCTAGACATTAAGCTGAAGAATAGCAGTTGAATGGTGGCTATGGATGTGATCATGTGGATATTTTTTTTGTGGATACCAATGTAGACAGACCAAAGAATCATCATACAACATCCACACAATTAAATCCATAGACACCATGAGCTCCTTGCTTCATATTTTGTGTTGGTCCAGAAACATATACACTCATAAGTGGTTAATAAACAAAATAAAAATTAACAACATTGATTTATTTAGAACATTGAATATCAATCATGTGGATTAGTAGTTATGGATACTTATCTTATAATATCTTGCTCATTCTTTACATGAGCAGAAATTTGTCCAAGATAAATTAGCCACATAGATTTCTTTTAGCTAAATGTTTTTGTACTATTTTTCAGCTAGAAGGATTTCTTTTAGGGTTTAGGGTTTAGGGTTTAGGGTTTAGGGTTTAGGGTTTAGGGTTTAGGGTTTAGGATTTAGGGTTTAGGGTTTAGGGTTTAGGGTTTAGGGTTTAGGGTAAAGGGTTTAGGGTTTATACCCTAAATATTAAATCCTAACACCACATAGACACTAAATCCATATAAGCCCAAAAACGTAAACCTTATACCCTAAATCTTAAATCCTAAACCTTAAACCATACACCTTGAACCCTAAATCCTAAACCATGAATTAAAAATATAGACACATCATCCACATACCTAAACCTAAAGTTTTAACCTTAACCCCTGAAGCCTACACCTTGAACCTTAGATAATACAACTTGAACTCAAAACATAGACATTGAATCTATATACCATCTAAAGTCTAAACCCTAAACTATGGTGATGTTTGAACATGCAACAAACTTGTCAATAAATTTCATCTGGATTGCTTGTCCACGTGGTCAGAGTTTGGTGGATAGGCTTAGAGATTAATAATGACCATGTTTGTTGTGTAGTATGCTTCTAGTGACACTTCTAAGTTCTAATATCTCTAATTCTAGCTTAAAAATAGTACAAAAATATTTGGCTAAAAGACATCTAAGTGGCTAAACTATAGTGATGTTTGAACATGCAACAAACTTGTCAATAAATTTCATCAGGATTGCTTGTCCACGTGGTCAGAATTTGGTGGATAGGCTTTAAGATTAATAATGACCATGTTTATTGTGTAGTATGCTTCTAGTGACACTTCTAAGTTCTAATATACCTACTTCTAGCTGAAAAATAGTACAAAAACATTTAGCTAAAAGAAATCTATGTGGCTAATTTATCTTGGACAAATTTCTGCTCATGTAAAGAATGAGCAAGATATTATAAGATAAGTATCCATAACTACTAATCCACATGATTGATATTCAATGTTCTAAATAAATCAATGTTGTTAATTTTTATTTTGTTTATTAACCACTTATGAGTGTATATGTTTCTGGACCAACACAAAATATGAAGCAAGGAGCTCATGGTGTCTATGGATTTAATTGTGTGGATGTTGTATGATGATTCTTTGGTCTGTCTACATTGGTATCCACAAAAAAATATCCACATGATCACATCTATAGCCACCATTCAACTGCTATTCTTCAGCTTAATGTCTAGATATGCTTTGTAAATCCATGGAGACCTATCCACAGTTTTTCTATCCACTAAACTTTGTTTTTTTTTTTAAAGTGAATAGTTTTGGTTTTAGGTTCAAGGGTTTATGTTCTAGGATTTAAAATTTAGAATTAAAGGGTTTTGTACTTATTTGGTCTATGTTGTGTTATGGATAATATGCTATGGATAAAGATCTAACCAAATATATGTATGTATATTTTGTATGAATAAACACAAGTAACTATCTATTAACAATACTGCAATTGATTATCCACTTATAATTGAACAAATGTTCAACGACTGATGGATACTGTATAATCTAAAAATTCATAAAAAAATATAGCAATATGTATCTTAAAATGTAGAAAATATATAATCATAACATATTTTATATAAATAAATAGAAAATTTGTTTTATGATAACAAATAAATATATTTTACTTGGTTAAAGTGTTAACAACAAAAAAGAAGAGAAAAAGAGAGAAAAGAAGGAGAGAAAGAGAGGTAAGTTGTTAGTAAGGGCAAAAATGTAAAAGGAAAGTGGACACATAAGCAAAAAACTTGGGAAAGTATACCATGAGTGGAAAGTGGGTTTTTGTGACAATACTTTAGGAGAAAGTGGGTGTGGGTGTCAATTACCCTTAATTCTTTATATATAATTTTGTTTAACATCAGTTTTAATTGATGTAAATTTTAAATCATTTTTAAAAGTGATTTTATCCAAAAAAAAAAACACATCAATTATCTAAATAATATAAAAAAATATTTTATATCAATTTAAAAAAAGTGATACAAACTAGTTGAAACTGAATCAATTATAAATAAGTGATGTAAAATTAGATAATTATAACATCAAATGATCTAATTGATGCTAATCATTTTTATTTCCTTCACTTGAAAATAAGTAATTTAAATTTACTTCATTTTGTGATACAAAATAAATGATACAACACACCTGATTTTTTGTAGTGATAATTGTACCGGTTGTACTTAGTTGTACCAAGACAGAACAACTCAAAATTTGTACAAATACGACAAGGAAATTAACAATAGTTATACCTGTTGAACTCAGTTGTACAAAACAGAACATATAAGTTTCACAGACACTACCAGACACAAACACCATCATTTCTGAAATTGATTATAATAAAAGCAATCAGAAATCAATTTTGGTCACCATCATTGTCAAACCACTCACCCGTACCAGTTGGCTTCTTCGACTTCTTCGACTTTTTCGACTTTTTCTTACCTCCTTTTCCTCTATGTTCTCCAACATATGCGTACCTTTTTTATTGTCTCTTCCTTGTTTAACATCATAATCCGGAGGCAAGATTAACCGTTTCATCGTCTCCACGGGAACAATCCATTGACAACTATGGGAAACCAGATAACTCGTCCTTGAATACACCAAAACCCAAAGCTCAATCCAGTAATATTTTGAGCACAAGTCATGTAACTGTATCTCAGGATCTGCTTTTCTTCTTTGCTTCTCTTGCAGCTGCTATTGCATGCACACATGGATATTTTTCTATATCAAATTGTTTACAGCTGAAAGTTTTGCTTCTCAAATTAACCAAATATTGTAGACCATCACGTCCTATCACACTATATTCAAGTCGGTAACACTTTAGCTCATTCACCACCAACAGTTTTGCTTCCTTACATGTTTTGTGAAGTTCTTTCTCCACAAAAGGAACCAGCTTCTGTGCAGTTGATATTTCTGCAGAAGCTTTTCTATGTTTAGCAAACCACTCAATCATTTTCTCGATAATAGCATCTATCATTTGTAACAGTGAGTAGTTCCTTGCATTTTCTAAAACACCATTAATCGATTCAACAACATTGCTTGTGTCTAGGTTGTATTTTTCTCCAGGAAAATAACATCTAGCCCACTGCTTTATCTCTGTGTGCTCATCTAGATACAAACGTACCGAAGCATATGTCGACGAAAAATCACCATAAAGTTGTAAGAACTATGCCTGCGTATAAGCCGGAGCACATTGCCTGAACTTTTTGGCACATATTGCTTTGTTTACTCCAATAACTTTTCCTTTCACATTCTGAGACAAATGGTAGATACAATGCCCATGGTGAGACAATGGATAGAGCATTGCTATTGCGCTGAGGAGACTGAAGTTTCTGTCAGAAATAAATACAATTTCATGTCCATCTGGTATAAGTGATTTGAGCTTTTCGAGAAATCAAAACCAACTTTCATTATTCTCACCATCAACTACACCAAAAGCAATCAGATAGTGGTGATGATCGGGATCTTGAGCTATAACAACAAGTAGCACTCCACCATATGCAGTCTTAAGGTGGATTCCATCCAAAATGATCACTTTTCTCATGACTCGGAAGCCTTCAATGGAACTCCTAGTGCGAAGAACAAATACTTAAACTTCTGTTCCTCATCCACTTAAACTTCTGTTGTTGACCGAGAGCATGTATGAATACTTCTATGAGTTCGTATAGAGAAACGTTTAGACTTGTCACTCCTTGCAGCTCTTACATACCAATTGCAACCATTCTGTGCTTCAGAACGTTTTACCACATATCTCAACGACTTTGACTTCTTTAAAACAAACTCAAAACAATTCTTATGTCCAACCTTTTCAATTAAACTTTGTATTGCTTCTTTGCTTCCAAATTCCTGGCCTATCGTAAAATCAAGACCATCTTCCCATAAAAGAGGTCCAGACTTGTTTCCTTCTACATCTCTATCTTCATTCTCGACCACCGCCAGATTTTGTAGTGATGGTTCTCTTACGTACATATCTACAATACCACCACCATCACTACCATTCGTTCCACCAACTAGAGCAATCTCTTCATTCGCTCCATCAATTAGAGCAATCTCTTTATTCGCTCCATCAATTAGAGCAATCTCTTTATTCGCTCCACCACTATCATTCGCTCAACCAATTATAGCAATCTCTTTATTATTTGGAAGATTTCTTGTTGCCAAATCCTTTATCAAAACTTGATCAAACCTCTCATTTTCATCGATCCCCTGATTTTGTTCTTCATTATTGGTAACTTCGACATGCAAAACACTTCTAAACTCTTCTTTAGACACATCCTTTAAATAACAAACAATATCTTCATCTTCTCGAATATAATTTGGTATTCCCTTATAGTTTGGGAATGAGAAGGGAAAGTAACTAATTCTCAGATTTTTCATAGCCTCATCTCCCCTAATCTTGCTGCATATCTTCTCAACCAAATTTAGCATATGATACATCACTAGATGATGTCTTCATAAGAAAAGAATACACTTGCTTATCTACTCTTGAAATCCATCGTACATCTTCTCCGATACTTGAATAGTATCCATCATAAAGAAATCGTATGACTGAAGTCTTTGGCATTGTCACCTGAAAAAGAAAGAGAAAGAAGACAGTCAATTTCGATATTTGTAGTAGCAGTTCATAAACATAGTTGTACCTATTTTGTCTCAGTTGCACCAAATTTTTGGATCCTTCATTTCCTACATAGTTGTACCCAATGGTCCCATTTGTCCCAGATCTGAAATCCCCAAATGTTTTTACAAAATCCGACATTCAATCTCAAATTCAACCTTTCTCAATCATAATAACCAACGCAAGACTTTAGCCCACTAAGAAAACAAGTCTACTAACCTTAAAAAGCATAAACAACAAATAAATTTACAAATCTACAATTTTTCCAATCATTCCAATTGAGATTCCACAACAATTTCATTAAACAATGTTATATCCAAAGAAATTTAGACACTACCTTCAAGTGAGTGATAATGGTGGATGAAGAAGAAGAAGAGAGGGAGGAGGATTCAAAATCGTAAGAATGAGAGAGGACTTCAATATCTGACCGTTTTATTTGATTTTTGGCAAATAAGAGAGGAGAGAGAGTTTTTATTATTGATTATTTTTCTTTTTTTCTTTTTTCTTTTGAGATTTAAATTTGTTATATAATATAAGAAGGGTATAGTGAGATTTTGATAATATTGGAAAAGATAGGAGGTAGTGAGAATAAGTAGGGGTTTTTTAAATTAGAATTGGAGCAAAAAGGGGCTAGAGAGATTAAAATCCTGTGATGTTTAGGTAGACGAAAACCCAATAATTGAATCGATCAGTTGAGCAAAAACCCTAATTTTGTGATTTACAGCTTTTGAAGATGGGAGATGAAACAGTTGAGATTACGCTACATAGCTATGAACCTCTTCATCTTCTCACTAACCATAACGAAATCCAAAACAAGTGCAGAGAAGATCTTCCGCTCGACATTTACCAAACCATCTTACACCAAATTCCCAAAATCGATCAGATCTTTAGGTACAATTAATTCTACAGCTTGTCTTGTTTCTTTGGCTAAAGTTGAAGAGTGATTGTAGAAGGAGATATATTAAATATTTTTTCATTTAACCACAATAGATCTATGTGTCCAAGTGGTAAAAGAAAAGTTTATTGGGTCTTGCACTTCATGGGTTCGAGGCTAGTGTGCGACATTATTTTTAGTTTTTATTTGATTAAAATGACCAACGGCGAGATTAAAAGAGTTGCTAATTAATCACGCTTTTTTATATTATAGCACAAAATCATAAGTCCAGGTATGGAATTCAAAATTATTTAAAGTTGATGTATGTTTTCGCACAGTCAATAGTCTGATGTATGAATCAAACATATTGAAATTGTCCAAGTATGAAAAAACCGTTTTTCCACATAACCTATATATATACTAGTGATAAGATTATGATGACTCATGCACTGCACAAGGAAACAAAGACAAGTGTACAAATGTGAAGGATAAGTGGTGAAGTAGTGAACAAGTGTTACACCAAGCAAACGATTCATGGTGATGTAGTCATTAAGACACATGTGGTGATGGGTAATCACACTTATTTCATAACAATCCCCCTTGAGTATCCATCACCAATAATGAGTTATGCATTGCCTCATTAAAAATCTTGTCACGGAAAAACCCATTGGGATCAAAACCATGACGAGGTAAAAAGAGTACAATGACATAAACTCCCCCTTGAAAAGACTTCAAAGGTGTCGTAGATGACACATTCCAATACTTCATCATTGACATTCTCATTCGAGGTCGTTCTTTTGCGTGTTATTTACTGTCTCGTTAAAAACCTTGTCATGGAAAAACTCAGTGGGATAAAAACCATGATAAGGGAAAAAGAGTGCAGCCAAGTGAATCATCATATTCTCTCCCTAGAAGTATTATCTTCAAAAGATGCATGATGATCTCTGAAGATGCATTCTGAATGAGGTAGTCGAAACCACCTTTGTAAGTACCTCTGCTACATTGTTACTTGAGTTGATGGACTGGTTATCAACTTCTTTATTTTTCTCGAATTCTTGAGTGTAAGAGAGGAATATGTCTTCTTTTGTCACTCTTTGTGTAGCTTCCTTAGAATTTGGGGGACATATACAACAACGTTGTTGGCTTTGGTGACTACTTTGGTTGCTTCTTGCTAATGGGTCTCAACAAGCATGAGCTAGTTGATGCTGATCTAACTCTCAGTTCGAAGTTCTTCGCCAACATGTTATGAGGCTCCAGTCTTAGGCATGCAATTATTGGTTGACGTTCGGGCATCATCTGAGCCATTATGGATTCTTGATATGGCATATGAAGCACAGTTATTTTGGCATGACTTGAATAAGCGACGACCAAAGTCTATCACTAAAACGTCACAAAGTCGTTGTTTTGCGTTTTGTTATATATCTTTATATACATCCGATATAAATCTTCCATCTACAAAAACAACAAGACCAAACTCGGGGTTTCTAAAATATAATAAGCCCAAGTTAATCATACCTTTGCAATAGAAGATACGTTTTAACTCATCTCAAAATCTACTCATAGAGAATGAGTTATATGTTGTAAAGAGGTTAGTAGAAAATGCTATGCACAATTCATAAGATATATAAATGCTCGTCAGCATTTATGCATGATCTTATATGACTATATATATATATATATTAGAAGTGATTATTATGGCAACTATTTCGAAAGATGTTTCCAAGATGTTTTTTTTCCAAATAACCTTTAAGGGTTTTGATGATCATCAATGAGTTCTCGAGAACATAATTATGATATCATATATCTTTTGGGATTAGCTTTTCAAGCATCCCATGAGGTATATTTCAAGTCATTCATATAGCATCCATTTTGTTTGATAAGGTATTTTAACAAAACATGGCGCGACACACCATTTTGTTATATATCATTATACCATTTTGATGCTTGGACCACTAGTCCAAAAATTACTCGTCTTTCATACGAGTTAATATAGACTTGATTACCTCTTTATTGGCCAATATATATATATATCTCTGTACGCTCACAGAACAGAGATTTATGATCCTCATTGATAACATTGCGCGATATAATATTTTTATTGTCAACATTATGTCTTTGGTTCCATATTTCTCGTAATGACATGGTTAATCGAGATCTATTTGAATCATTATATAAATGATTTTATTCAGGTACCTGATTTCGCTATTAACCATATCAATCGGTTTCTCAGCTCCTCATGAGGAGTCTACTTGCTCTTCTTTAAGATTCTATGTACTCCTCTTTAGGAGTTTATTTGCTCCTTTTATTTTCAAGGGTTTTTTTAGCTTAGGAACCAAAGTAGTCGATCACGTTTTTTACGTGTCATAGACTTAGTATGTCATCCGACAAAGACATATTTTTATTGGAGAGTTTTTAGGTGGGATGTGAGATTTCTTAGAACTACAAATTCATATTCATTTATGCGAGGATCAATAATTATAAAATCTCATCCATCAACTTTTTGCATTTGATTTGCAATATATATTTTGAATAGTGATTTTGAACTTTTGAACTTTCAAGTTTATATCATTATATTCATTTGTTCAAAGATCCAAACTATTCAATAATTCTCCCATAATGCTGGGGAACTTTATCATCCAACATCTTTTAATAAGCACATCTCCCATAAGATAGTTTTGATATTATTAGACCGGAGAGTCATCTCTGCATCTATATATTTTATCATCTTTTAATGATACTTCTATGCGGCGTGGAGGAGCATTAACAACATATATCACACACGCATAAGATTCAAAATGAAAAATATTTAATCTCCAACCATGAATATATAACATGGGAGAAATTTTTCTTACTCTTACGAACAGTTGGCCTCATATATAATATATTTTACATGCAAAGTTGCATGTTCCATGTAAAATCATAAAGACTACATCACCATGAATCGTTTTGCAATTTTTTGGAGTTGCATTATGAACAATTCAATAGAGCTCATTTTGAGAGTGAACATTACATTTTATCACATGTGACATATATGTGATAAATTATGGGATATGACTTCACCAAATTTATATCGCTATGGGATGACAAATTCACCAAAGTTTATCTACTTATTTTCAATCTGGGATTCTTTAATTCACCCCCTCGAGATGATAACTCTTGGAGTTCATTCATCTCGTACTGAATCCCACTTAAGGATCAACAACATACCGATTTCGGTCATGTGTATTATCTTAGATCCTTATAAAGATGTGGGTCTAGTATTATCCCCTCTTAAGATGATGACTTTTCATGACTATTCATCTTGCACCGAATCTTACTTTTAGATCGGTTGTACTCAGGGTTTAATATGGGGAGTAGAAAAGAAATGAACCATAATATATATATATATATATATATATATATATATATATTATGAGCTTGTTTAAACAAAAATGGTGATTTTGGCCACGATTATATGACTATTTAGGCATAGCTTACCAAATTATTAAGGAGGAGATATACAACCATCGACTCTATAAATAATAAATAGAAATTTAAATGAATTTAAATAAATTGAAATGAATTCAACAAAAAATAGATATTACCTAAGAAAATGTCAAAAGAGTCATGCAATGTTTGAATAAACTTCCTTTTTCTTTATTATAAATTTTAATGATATTATATATCATTTTTAGATCATGATGGCTTGACGAGTTCTGCTATGCTTAAAGCAACAATTAGTAAATTTCATATTTATTATCATTTTGCCATCTTTGTTTTTCACTTTTGCATGATATAATTATATATACATGCGTGTCTCCAATATGGTCGAATATGCGATACCATATTTATTTATAGTCTCAATATAATAATTTTACGCAGACAAAATGTCATTGAAACTCCATGAGTTTATTTGAGATTTTGGAGAACACTAGACATCGATAATTGTGAATCTGATGTCTTTGGAAGTCGAGAGACTAACTCATCTAGACCTTCCAATTATTTTTGCACTGTCTAAAATATATTGACATGTGCTTAATATATTCTCATAAGAAAAATATATTTTTGATCTTAAAGACATTTCATTGTCTTTAAATCTCATATAAGATATATTTATTATTTAACAAATAAAATAAATAGATGGAGAAATTTAGAAAATAAAATAGAAATCATAGCTTCCCATGTAAGAATTCAGGAGGCCTTATTTCATTTTAATGAGGCATAGACAAAGCCTTTTATTTGATCATAAATTAGGCAGAGCCTATATATGTATAATGATCAATCCAGAACTTATATAACTCTATATTTGGCAAAGACAAAGCCTTTTATTAATCGTGAAGGAGGCAGAGCCTACCATATATAACGATCAATTTGGAAAAGACAAGCTTTTATTTGATCATGAAGGAGGCAGAGCCTACCATATATCTCATGATCGGTCCAGAAATCACTTAGCTATACATTTGATTGTAAAGGAGGCAAAACCTACTACTTATAACAATCAATCCGGAAAAAGACATAATCTCACGATGCCTATATATTTATGTTCTATAAACATAAATTGAAACAATATAAATTTACTTACTTCGTAAAACCTCTAACGGTATGTGAGACCTTTCATGGTTAGAATCTTTCAAACAGCCCTGCAAGAAAATGTTGGTTTTATCTTTTGAGTATAGGAGATATAAGAAAGAGTTTGAATATGAAAGAGGAGTCTTCTTTGTTGGCAACCTATACACAAAAATATTAGTTAATGTGAATAATATAAATCTTTAATTACAAAAAGAGAAGTTTGGGTGGAAATGAAACAATCTGACCCGTTTTTTTTAATAAATAATAATAAATATTCTACAGCTAGTGGTCCCATACCCACTATTCACCTAACCACAATCACATCAACCATCGGAAAAAACAATACCAATAAATAACCAATAATCCAATAACCAATAATAAATAACCAATATTCAAAGTATAACAATTCCAATAACCAAACATCAGGAAAACATAAAACCATCAACCTAACAATGTTCTACTGACCCAACTCTAACAACCTAGCAATGTCAGACAACAACCAATCGAGTCCCTAGAACATCCTCCTCTTCATTGCCTTGATTCCACGATCACATTTTGCCTTTACCTGCACCACAAACACAATTTGAGATGCATGAGTATTTGATAAACACTCAGTGAGGCGATCCTCCCATCTACTGGGCTATACACACAAACAACTGAGATAGCAATGTCTAAAAAAATCAACAAACAAATCATACAAACCAGGAAGCAACACATAGTCTCGCTGGAAGGGAGGTGTCGATCGACACCAGCCAAGTGTCGACCGGCACTGTCACTTGGTGTCGACCGACACTACCCCACAGTGTCGACCGATGCTACTCATTGGTGTCGACCGATGCTACTCACTGGTGTCGACCGACACCCTCTTGGTGTTGATCACATTGCACCTGGAAATCGCGAACCGTTCGAAGACAAGAGTCGAATCTCGCTTCCAATCACCAACAAATCGTCTATTACTCAAACCCCAGGCCATATCCATCCGCAGGAACCTATAGCAACCAACAAGCATGAACAAAGGGATCTAAGGCTTAGATCATGCATGGTCATTCACTCACCTCTTTGCAGGAAGATTCAGACCAATAACAACGAATCCAACCCTCCTAGCAAGCTTCTAAAACCTTCCTAACCTCAGATCTCCCAAGAACAGCCAACAATCTTCTCAAAAATCACCAAAAACTAAAGAACAATTGTTTTTCTCCCTTTTCTCTGAAAAACAAAAGAACGACGACAAAAATAAACTTCCAAAACCCTTTCAGTCGACAAATCCTTTAAATAGCTTGGTTCAATCGTTTTCCCCAAACCAAACCGACCAAAGATCGACAATTAAATCAATCTGGTCGAACCAGAAACTATTGGTGTCGACCGACACCACCAATGGTGTCGATCGACACACATCCCCAAAACTCATATTTTGGTTTGCGGATGTTGTAATTCTCCTCCACCAACATAGATTCGTCCTCAAATCTCGAACAACCATCGGCCAAGGCTCCCGTGCAACCGTCTCCACGGCCTGCACTCCTCCGACCGATCTACGGAAGGTCACCCCTAGGTGATAGACTCCCGTTCCAGGCATTATTTCCTCTCGACTTTTGGACTTTCCTTTACTCATAGGCCTTAACCTTGAGTTTTTATTGGCTCCTCATCAGGCCTAAGCCTGCATGCCATAATGTTAGCTCCTCATCGGGCCTAAGCCCGCTTGCCATAATATAAGGAAGTCCAATATTCGTCTCTCGGGTTGCCACCCTACAGCGCTCCCCCGGATCGTCATCCAAAGTTGATATACCAACCATACTCTCAAGCCACAAAGTCTCAGAATATGGCAGTACTAGGAGAACTAAAGTCTACCAAGAGTCGTGAGCAAACAATTCTGAATACGTCTGAGTCATATCCCTAACCAGGTTTTCTTCCTGTGGCTCGCGTAAAACATCACAATGTCCTACCAACCACATATCCCCTCACTGGAATACCTCATGACCACACAAGGATCATAAACATGCCACAAAGGCCAAAAAATTCTCCTAAACAGGACCGCCACCAAGGCCTAACAAATGTCCTAAACAGGACCGCCACCAAGGCCAAACAAATTTCCTAAACAGGACCGCCACCAAGGCCAAACAAATGTCCTAAATAGGACCGTCACGAAGACCACTTGTCCCGAAGGACCGTCACGAAGACCACTCATCCCGAAGGATCCCCTTAACAGGTTACACGTCCCAAAGGACGGTCACGAAGACCACATATCCCGAAGGACCACCTAAACAGGCACATTGGCTAAACAGTCCGCCACAAAGGCCACACAATGACTAAACAGCCCGCCACAAAGGCCACACAATGTCTCAAAAGACCGCCACACACAGGCACAAAGACTCAAAAGTCTGCCACGAAGGCCACACAAGCCTCACCAAGGCTAACAACCACTAAAAATGGACAAATTCTAACTCACATAAGACTTTCCATTTTAAAACTTTCCACTTTTGTAAACTTTCCTCTTTTAGAAACTTCTATTTCTGAAACTTTCCCCAAACCACCGCCTTACGGAATTTTCGTGCTCCGAACACCACCTCATCTTGTTACTTAGTCGCACAACCAACCACCTCTAACCGACCAAGTAAACAAGAGAGATGGGCTGGAATATTCCATTCCCGCTCCAGCCACGGACTACAACTGGGACGAGGCTAGACAAGTTCAAGTTGCGACCTTCTTCTCGAACCACTTCTTGAACCTTCCCTTCATCCTCGCCTCTGGCTCCCAAGTCTGCTCCTCAACACCATCACAGTCCCAAAGGACTCTAATCAAAGGAATCTTCTTCTTCCGAAGTTCCTTGATCCTCATCTCGAGAAGCCTCACTGGTCTCGCCTCCAAAGTCATGTTAGTCTGAAGATCCTCGGGAATCTTAGCCAACAACTGATCATCCTCACGGAGACACTTCCACGACATAGACAAATGAAAAACCTTGTGGAACGCAAGCATGACCTCAGGAAATTCCAGCCTATATGCTACCAGTCCCACCCGCTCCAACACTCTGAACGGACCCATATACCTCAGACTCAACTTAGTCTCTGACAATGACCTGTTCGGACCCTGCAACATGGACATCTTGAGATACACTCTGTCTCCTACCTGAAACTCAAGATCTCTCCTCCTCCTATCGGCATAACTTCTCTGCCGATCCTAAGCTTCCTTCATGTTCAGCTTGAGAACCCAAATCTTCTCTGAGGTCTCCTGAACAAAACTAGCACCATACATGCTCCTCTCCCCCACCTGAGTCCAGCATAACGGTGTACGACATAAGGAGCCATCCCAATACTCGCCTAATAACTGTTGTTGTAAGCAAACTTTACCAGGTTCAGGTGATCTGCCCAATGGCCACCCCAATCCAACACGCACATCCTCAACAAATCCTCCAACGTCTGGATCGTCCTCTCTGACTGTCCAACTGTCTAGGGATGATAAACTGTACTCATATGCACCTTAGTGCCCATCTCTGCCTGAAATGCCCTCCAGAACACCGAAGTGAACTTAGAATCCCTATCAGACACAATACTTGCTGGCACCCCATGCAACCTGACTATCTCCTTCACATATTTCTTAGCCAAGACCGCTGCTCCATCAGTCTTCTTAATGGCCAGAAAATGTGCTGACTTAGTCAACCGGTCCACAATGACCCAAATAGCATCAAAAGTCCGGGACAATGGCAATCCTACCACAAAATCCATAGTCATCATATGCCACTTCCACTCGGAAATGGGTAGACTCTTCAGTAACCCGCCTGGAACCTGATGCTCAGCCTTCATTAGCTGGCAAACATCGCACCTCGCGACCCAACTAGCTACATCCTTCTTCATCACGATCCAGTGATAGTACCTCTTGAGATCACGGTACATCTTAGTCGTTCCTGGATGAATAGAGAACTTGCTCGCATGAGTCTCTCAAAAGATCTCCTATCTCAGCTCCTCATCCTTGGGCACACAAAACCGCCCATGTACCCAAATAGTACCATTAGTTGAAACCTGATACTCAAAATGCACATTCGTTGAGGCATTCACCAGCCCCAAATCCTTCTCTTGTGCTAACCGCAATCTGCTCAGAACATCTGCTCTATCAACTGCCTCGAAACCCAACGGCTCCTGAGATACTGCACACAATCTCAACGCGCTAATCTCTCCTATCAGAGACTTCATATCCTGCTCCTGAGCCGAACCTGCCCTCTTCTGACTCAGAGTATCCGCAACCAAGTTAGCCTTACCAGGGTGATAGGCCACAGCTCCATCCACCGCCTTTGCCTCAAGTTCAGCTCGGGCTGAGTGAATATGTACTTCTGGCTCTTATGATCTGTAACCACCTATACCTTTGCACCATAAAGATAAGATCTCCAAATTATCGATGAAAATGATGACAACCACGTCCAGAAACTCCTGAAACACGTTGTTTATCAATCTCATAAACGTTGTTGGCGCGTTAGTCAACCTAAACGGCATCACCACAAACTCATAATGTCCATACCTCGTCCAGAAAGCAGTCTTCCTCACATCTGCCTCATCTATCGGAATATGATGATAACGCGACGCTAAATCTATCTTGGAGAACCAAGTAGCACCTCTCAACTGATCCAAGAACTCATCGATCTTGGAAAGAGGGTACTTGTTCTTCACAGTGACTCGGTTAACGAACAACATCGACACTCCCCACGGTGAAAAACTAGGACGGAAGAATCCCTTCCTGAACATATCCTCCAACTGCTTCTTCAGCTCTACCATCTCTACTGGAGTCATCTTGTAAGGATCCTTGGATAACAACGTCGTCCCTGGTTCAAGTTCAATCGTGAAAGGATCAGACCGATATGGTGGTAATCCCTGCAATGACTGAAACACATCCTCAAACTCCTCAACAACCTGAATATCGCTAACCGCAGACTGCCCTACTGACTCTAGCATCAATATAATAACTGAATAAGCCTCACGGTCCTTCTCGATCATCTTCCCAGCCTGCTTAGCCGAGATCACGAGACTCTCCGAAGTGTGTCTAATCCCCTGAAAAACCAACTTCCCTCATGGACGCTCAAACTTCACTCTACCACGATGGCAATCCAGATGAACCATATGCCGATGCAACCAATCCATCCCGAGAATAACATCGTACAACTCCATTGGACTGATAAACAAATCCGCTGGCCACGACTCTCCTAGCTCGTCCAATGATCCTCAAAAACTTGCCTCCCGCAACTCTGATAACTCATGTACGCTCCTCGGAATCTCCTCTGATATTCGCACTCTCTGCACACTCTGGAGTAATGAAGCTATGAGTAGCTCCAGAATCAAACATAACATGGGACTTAAACCCTCCCACCAACAAGATCCCTACACAAACCTCATGTGTTGAGAACCTAACACTTTAACACAGGCAAACATAAAATCTGAACCTACTACAATTTACAAAGTTTAAGTACCATAAATTATACCAGTGATCGTTCCCGCACTAGTTTTACCAGTCTCGACAGTCGTGTAAACCTGTGGCGCCTGCTCAATACGTGTTACCTGCTAAAATCTCGACTGCACCACATGCTGCACCGCTGCCGCTGCCATCTGCTGCAACTTAGGACACTTGGGCTTGATGTGCCCAGACTCCCTGCAATGATAGCAAACACGAACCGCTGCCGTCAGAGCACTCTTCTGGGGACAGCTAGCTACCTTGTGATCCATGCTCCCACAACCAAAGCATCCTGCACCACTCGGTCTCTGCGTAGCCTCCCACTTCCTCTTGGTTCCCTGCACAGGCTTACCTCCCTTGCTAGAACCTCCCTTATGATAAGCTCTCCTAGGCTGCATCGCTGGACTAACTGTCACTCCCTGTGCCCGGATATCCTCCTCAATCTCCTCTGCAGTCTCAACGAACTCTGCACGCGTAGCATAACTCCGTCCTCTACAATGGACCCTCAAGTCATCACGAAGATCCCTCATGAACCTCCTAAGCTGGGCCTCCTCAGACTCCATAGCCCGACCCCCACAAGATAGAAGTCGATTGAACTCCAAGTCTAGCTCCCGCACTGACCGCGTCCCCAGAGATAACTGAAGGAACTGCACCTCCAACCGGTCCAATGCCTCTCTCAGAAAGTACTTGCGGTTGAAATCCTCCACGAAGTCAGCCCATGTCATCTCCCTCTGCACTCTCCTCGCAGCCACTGAGAATCACCAATCAAGTTGTGGACCCCTATGTCCACCCAAAACTCCTGATGACATCTTAGAGTCTGGAAGTTACGTTCCACACTCGTCCCCCACGCATCTGCCGCAGTAGGATCTATACCACCCGGAAACCGCACTGTATCCAGGCCACACATCTCCCTCAGCATAGACAAATAATGACCATGCGCTCCCGCATCCGCAGCCACTGGCTGCCGCTCTTCCGCCACAACTGGTGGCACTACCTGAGCCTGAGCCAGTACCACTGCTGGCTACCGCTCCAATACTTGTGCTAACAAGCCCGTAATATCCACTCCATAAACTCCACCCGCTGGGACTCCCTCACCCGGAACCCTAGTATCACTGGCCACTCGAGCACCAACACTACCCCCTCCGGCCACACTCATGGAATCCTCCTAGATACCCTACGACTTGCCAACACCCTCAGCTGTCACACTCTGGTTCGCAGTATCACTAATTGCTGGGACTCTGACCCTACCATGACCACGACCGCATCCACAACCACAACCGCATCCTCGACCACGACCAACAACAGCATCCTCTCTAACCATCTGCACTACCATGAACAGAAGGCTAGGCAAGCAATTTAAACAGATCACAAACACATAAACTCACTGTGGAATCATACAGTAGGCTCGAAGAGGATGTTCTAGGACTTCATGCCACACACAATTGACTAACTCACATAATCAATCAAGACATGCAATCCCAAACATCAACAACATAAACCTGGTGAACCCAAACCTAGAACCGTAAGGACTCTGTTACCAAACTGAAACAACCCGATCCGTTTTTTTGTTTAATAAATAATAATAATAATAATAATATTAATAACAATAATAATAGTAATAATAATAATAATAATAATAATAATAATAATAATAATAATAATAATAATAATAATCATAATAATAATCATAATAATAATAACAATAATAATAATAATAATAATAATAATAATAATAATAATAATAATAATAATAATAATAATAATAATAATAACAACAAATACTCTACAGCTAGTGGTCCCATACCCACTAGCCACCTAACCGCAATCATACCAACCAGCGGAAATAACAATACTAATAAATAACCAATAATTCAATAACCAATAATAAATGACCAATATTCAAAGTATAACAATTCTAATTACTAAACATTAGAAAAACATAGAACCAGCAACCTAGAAATTTTCTACTGACCCAAATCTAGCAATCTAGCAATGCCAGACAACAAACAATCGAGTCCCTAGAACATCCTCCTCTTCATTGTCTTGATTCCAAGATCACACTTTGCCTTTACCTGCACCACAAACACAAATTGAGATGCATGAGTATTTGATAAACACTCAGTGAGGCAATCCTCCCATCTACTGGGCTATACACACAAGCAACTGAGATACCAATGTCTAAAACAATCAACAAACAAAGCATACAAACCAGGAAGCAACACATAGTCTCGCTGGAAGGGAGGTGTCGACCGACACTGGCACTTGGTGTCGACTGACACTACCCCACAGTGTCGACCGATGCTACTCACTGGTCTCAACCGATGCTACTCCCTGGTCTCGATCGACACTGCACCTTCAAATCGCGAACCGTTCGAAGACAAGAGTCAAATCTTGCTTCCAATAACAACCAAATCGTCCAATACTCAGAACCCAGGCCATATGCATCCGTAGAACCTATAGCAACCATTCCCACCAAGAAAAACACTCAAAACAACAACAAACAAGCAAGAACAAAGGAATCTGAGGCTTAGATCAGCCATGGTCATGCACTCACCTCTTTTCAGGAAGATTCAGACCAATAACAATGAATCCAACCCTCCTAGCAAGCTTCTAACACCTTCCCAGCCTCAGATCTCCCAAGAACAGCCAACAATCTTCTCAAAAATCACCAAAAACTCAAGAACACTTGTTTTCTCGCTTTTCTCTCAAAAACAAAAGAACGGCGACAAAAAATAAACTTCCAAAACCCTTTCTGTCGACAAATCCTTTAAATTTCTCGGTTCAATGGTTTTCTCCAAACCAAACCGACCAAAAATCGACAATTAAATCAATCTGGTCGAACCAGAAACTATTGGTGTTGACCGACACCACCAATGGTTTTGATCGACACTCATCCCCAAAACTCAAATTTTGGTTCGCGGATGTTACAGGAAAAAATAAAAATAAAAATAAACATAAACATAACCAAAGCATCTTGCACTTTGACATAAGTATGTGTACCTGCTCTGTGTCGATGGGCACCTAAGATAGTTGAGAGTACGAGCGTTGGCACTTTTACCTTTGGCTTTTGGTGTCATCCAATAAGCTGACATTACTCTCCAA
This sequence comes from Camelina sativa, assembly GCF_030686135.1. Classification (NCBI taxonomy): domain Eukaryota; kingdom Viridiplantae; phylum Streptophyta; class Magnoliopsida; order Brassicales; family Brassicaceae; genus Camelina; species Camelina sativa. Next base: position 28,205,572 of record NC_141890.1, read on the forward strand.
TGTTCAGAAAGAATTCAATCAGGTTTTTTGTTCCATTTGGTTTTGATGCATTGGAATTTGCAAGGCTATCAATTTCTTTAAGGCGAGTAGCAGCGAGCTGATAAATGTTGGCTTTAATAAGATGCTCGATTGAGGTATCCCACTCAAAGTATGTCTAGAATATAAATTATATCAAACATTAATTAAATAAACGATGAAAGTATTATTCAAATGTTTAACTAAAGTGAACCTTAAATGTTGTAAACCATGAATCTTTGTAAAAACCAGACACTTTTTTCCAGCTGTACCATTGTCTGTTAAAACATGCTTCAATGATCTTTCTAACATGTATTGATACTTCAATGTTATTTTTGAACTTGTAACACATGTGATTAAAAATAGTAATATTCATATTTGTACATAAAGTATATATTTTTTTGAAAAACAATACCATTTAGCTTCTTTCCTTCTTGACAGATGAAGCACTCGAGTGTCACTTTTCATTGGTGCAATTTGTTCTCTTTCTCCATTTGGTTCAACGTATTAGATTGTGGGCTTCCAACTCAAAACCAATTGGCAATGAGTGGAGAGGCCCATATCTTATATATACCACTTAAGATCCTACTCAACTTCCAATGTGGGATATTGTATCCCTAATACGCCCCTTCGAGATGATGGTTCTTCTAAACATCAATCTCGGTATATTCGGGCATGAATCGGCGGGCCAACTATTGAGCCGGGTCGATTGTGGATTAGGTTGAGCATGTGCGGACCGGGCTCTGATACCATATTTGATTCTATGAAATCTCCGTGAGGAGTTAGTCTCATTGATATGTCATTATATATAGTGTGTACAAGAGAATCTAAACTACCGAATATACTGAAGCATATAATCTATACAACAAAGATCTTGGATATTGTCAGATCTTATTCTAACACGCCCCCGTAGTCAGAGCGGGAGGTTGACGAACGCTCAGGCTGGACCGAAAGTCGAGAAACAAGGGAGACGACAATCCTTTGGTGAAGATGTCAGCATATTGGTAGGCAGAGGGGACATGAAGCACACGAACCTGACCGAGAGCAACACGTTCCCGGACAAAGTGGATGTCAATCTCTATGTGGTTGGTGCGCTGATGTTGAACTGGGTTGGAGGAGAGGTAGACAGCACTGACCTTATCACAATAAACGATTGTGGCCTTGGACATTGGTATGTGGAGCTCAAGGAATAGATTTCGAAGCCAAGATGTCTCCGCCACGGCATTAGCGACACCGCGGCACTCAGCTTCAGCACTGGACCAAGACGTTGTTTGTTGACGCTTAGCCGGCCAGGAAATCAGGTTATCACCAAGAAAAACGCAGTAGCCTGAGGTGGAGCGTCTTGTGTCGGAGCAACCTGCCCAATCCGCATCCGAATAAGCCACAAGACTATCCACCGAAGACCAGTACATACGTAATTCATGCGTGAGAGTGCCCTTGATATAACGCAGAATACGCTTTAGTGCGGTGAAATGATCCTCACGAGGATCATGCATGTAGAGACAAACTTGTTGAACGACATATGCGATATCCGGGCAGGTGAACGTGAGGTACTGTAGAGCGCCCGCGAGACTGCGGTACAGTGTCGCATCAGCAACCGGCAGTCCAGCATCAGCCGGTAACTTCTGCTTAGACTCTACCGGAGTAAGACAAGGACTACAGTTAGACATGGACGCTCTAGCGAGGATTTCAGTGGCATACTGTCGTTGCTGTAGAAACATTCCAGAGTCATCATGTGTAACCGCAATGCCAAGGAAGTAGTGTAGTTTGCCAAGGTTCGTCATTTCGAATTTGGTATGGAGGGAGGAGATGATTGATTGGAGGAGGCGAGAGGAAGTCGTCGTGAGTACAATGTCGTCAACGTAGAGGAGAAGATAAGCAAGCTCCTTGTTGCGATTGTAGACAAACAGAGACTGATCACACTTGCTTTGTATGAACCCAATCCGTTTAGCATACGTTGCAAATCGATTGTACCAGGCGCGTGGTGCCTGTTTGAGACCATACAATGACTTGTGCAACAAGCAAACGTGATTGGGTTTGAGAGGATCAACGTACCCAGGAGGTTGATGCATGTAGACCATTTCGTCAAGATCGCCATTGAGGAAAGCATTTTTGACGTCTAGTTGATGTAAAGGCCAGTCACGAGACACCGCAACTCCAAGAACTGCACGTATTGTCGCCAGTTTAACCACAGGACTGAAAGTTTCGTCACAGTCCACACCAACTTGTTGAGAACGTCCATTGGCGACCAGGCGAGCTTTGTACCGTGCAAGATTGCCATGTGCATCGTACTTGTGCCTGAAAATCCACATACAACGAATAATATTAGTAGCCATTGGCCGCGGAACAAGGTCCCACGTCATGTTTTTAATCTAAGCTCCATGCTCTGAGGTCATGGCTCCGTTCCAGTTAGGATCTTTGGCAGCGTGAATATGAGAGAAGGGAAGTGGAGATATCATCGACACATTACGATTAAGTCGATGTATCGGTTTCGTTATCCCACTTCTGCTTCTAGTGGTCATAGGGTGCGACGAGGTTGGAGTGGGCCGAGTATTTGATGGAGGAGGTGGAGGAGCTGTGACTGGAACAGGAGGATGCAAATTAGGCTGAGGAGGTGACAGAGGAATGATCTGAGGTATTGGTGATGGTGGCATGGAAGGCACGGCTTGTGGCTGTTCGTTTGGCTGCGGAGGTGAAGAAAATGGAAACACTGTTTCATCAAAAATGACATGCCTAGAAAAGATAATTTTGCGAGTGGAGAGGTCGAGGCAGCGATAGCCACGATGGTCATGTGGGTAACCAAGAAAAACACAAGCTGTTGATCTAGGTGCGAGTTTGTGTGGTGTTAACGGAAGAAGATTTGGATAATAGAGGCAGCCAAAGATACGCAAGTGAGAGTAAGAAACGGGAATGTTGAAAAGACGAGAGAGAGGGACCTCATTGTTTATCGCCGTAGAAGGGAAAATGTTCAGCAGATACACGGCTGTGTGAAGCGCCTCAACCCAAAAGTGCAGCGGCATGGATGCTTGAACCATCAGGGTGCGGACAATGTTGTTGATTGTGCGGATCATCCGCTCTGCTTTGCCGTTTTGCTGCGACGTGTGAGGACAAGAGAATCGTATGGCCGTTCCTTCAGCAGCAAGAAACTCCAGCATGGGATGGTTGTTGTACTCTCCACCATTATCGCATTGGAGAGCTTTGATGGATCGGTTGAACTGTGTTTTAACATAGTCGTGAAGTGCAAGTATCTGCTGAACACATAGCTTTTGCGTTTAAGAGGATAAACCCATACAAATTGAGAAAAGTGATCAAGAAAAAGCAAATAATATTTTATTCCACTAGGACTTGTCACAGGAGAGGTCCACAAATCTGAATGAATAATATCAAAAGGAGAGGAAACAACAGTAGAAGAGGAAAAGAATGGCAGTCTTGTGTGTTTGCCTCGTTGACAAGCGTGACACAGAGGATTATTAACGCCTTTATTGCTTGAAATCGAGGGTGAAGAAGCTGCTAAGCGACAAAGAGATTGATTACTGAGATGTCCCAGGCGCCTGTGCCAAACATCACCGGTTGCGAGAGCAATAAACGAAGTTTGGTTGACAGACGGTGACACAGAGTAAAGAGGGCCAGGACTGTTACACTGGAGCAGGGGAGTTCGAGTTGGTAGATCCTTAACACAAAAGCCAAAAGGGTCAAACTCAACAGAACATTGATTATCCGTTACAAACCGGCGAACAGAGATAAGATTTTTAATCCTAGATGGGTATACAAGAACGTCATTTAAGTGAAAGGAACGAGAAGATGAAGGAATGCTCCCATGACCAACTTTAACAACAGGTGCGACAGAGCCATTACCGACCTTGATCAGAGGCAGAGAGTTCGAATTAAAAACAGAATGAAGGTTACCTTGTTGAGCGGTGACATGGCTTGTTGCACCAGTGTCCATCACCCAATTTGGATCATATGGGTCCTGCAGGCTAATTGTGTTGAAAGCATTGGCGAGAGCCGTTGGGATATGCTCTGTGGTAGCTAGAGAATGACGTCGTTTGCGCAAGGTGTGTCTCACTTTGATGTCGTGGCGGGGGACCAAGGAGACCACCAGATGGAGGATTGTGCTGGTGGTGGTGCAGAGGTTGTGGCACGTACGACTGTCCATGGTAGTAGCTAGGCTGAGGAGGGTGTGGTGGAGCATACGCGTATGGGTAAGGATACGTTGCCCCATATGACCATGATGGTTGTGGAGGTGGAGAGGACCATGTGGTGGAACCGCCGTTGTTGTTGTATCGAACGCCGCGGTTTTGATTGGTGTTGTTGTGGCGACCGCCACGTCCTCGTCCTCTACCGCCACAGTTGGAGTTGTTGTTGCTGCTGGTGTAGCGCGGGGCTGGATCAGAAGACGCGTACAGCACGTCAGGAGCAGAGTGGTGATGAGGATTGGTAGGTGCAGGTCGGATCATCTTCTTGAGGCGTTCTTCTTCCATGATCAGCATGGAACGAGCGAGAAAGAATGATGGAAAATGACTCTTGTGTTTGATGACATTGATAATGGAGTCAAACTTATCATTGAGTCTGTTTAGCATGTGCATGACCAGAATTCTCTCAGGTACCGGAGATTCCACATTAGCAAGTAGATCCTAGAGAGACTTCAGTTTCTTGCAATACTCGTGAATGGTGAGATCACCAACAGAGAGATTTGGCAGCTCATTGTCAAGCTGCAAGGCACGAGCCTCTTTATTATCACGAAAGAGGTTCTCGATTGCCAGCCATAGATCACGTGCAGAGCACTTGGTTTTAAGGACGGTATCGAGTATGGATTCGGAGATGGTTCCGTTAATCCACATCTTGACAAGGCCGTCATGTTCCTGCCATTGAGCTTTGTCTGATGTCGGCGGAGAAGAGGAGCCATCAATATGACCTAGGACGTCAAAGGTAAGGTAGTGAGTTTCAAACAATTCTCTCCAGGTGTCATAATTGAGTTTGTCCATATCAAGGACAATTGGGATGTAGGCACGGATCTGGGATATGCCGAATGGCTTGTCATTCTTCGGAGGAGGCGTGGTGGCCATTATGAGCAAGAGAAGAAGGAGAAGGAAAGGAGGAGAATGATGACACAAGGAAAAGAAACAGAGGAGAGCGAAACAGAGGAAAAAGAAAGAGAGCGGAGCAGGATCGAAACAGAGCGGCGTAAAACCAAAAGAAGATTGAAAGGATTTTAGGTCGCTGCTTCTGATACCATGTAACCCAACTCAAAACCAATTGGCAATGAGTTGAGAGTCTCATATCTTATATATACCACTTAAGATCCTACTCAATTTCCAATGTGGGATATTATATCCCTTCCAATGTGGGTCAGACCGATGAATCGGGCTGGACAATGTACAGACCGGGCTCTGATACCATATTAGATTCTATGAAATCTCCGTGAGGAGTTAGTTTCATTGATATGTCACTATATATAGTGTGTACAAGAGAATCTAAACTACGGAATATACTGAAGCATATAATCTATACAACAAAGATCTTGGATATTGTCAGATCTTATTCTAACACAACGATAGCAGCATGTGAGTTCGAGGGTTGAGGGGATGATGGTCTTTGCAAGCCAACTGACTGAGAACCACCAACAAACAAACGCCCACTTATAATTGGATGAAGGGTCATCTATAATATAATAGAAATCAAGTTTAGATGAAGACAACGTAATTAGGAGATAAAGTTGAATAAAGCAGAGAATTGTATGAAATAACTGAATTAACTGAATTAAAATTCTCAAAAAGATTTTATATAATACACCATAATTCTCAAAAAAAAAATTGTTGCTTAACATAAAAAAACTGAATTAAAATTCTACGATGACTCCACTTCATATAAAAAATATATATTAATGACATCACAACGACAGATCTATATATATGATTATATATATAACCCTTAGAAAAGTGAAAAGCTAATCACTCCACAAGTATATACGATTATGGTCTATATACGATTATATAGCTCTTAGAAAAGTCAAAAGATAATCACTCCACAATACAGATCTAATAATTTAATTGAAGCAGATGGTCACTAACCTTGGAAGAGTGATAGGTGAGAGTGAGAGAGAGGAAGCAGCTAGAAAAAAATGTAATAAATTTTTTAATTAGGATTATCATTTAGAGGTCACGTATATTCTTTAAATACTGGTGAAGGTTTAAGGTATAATATGTTTAAGAGGAAAAAGTCCAAAAATTATTGAAATATTTGGGAAATTTTTAAGCGCTTAGATTCTAATTACTATCGAAAATAAAATCTGTTCTAAAATACTTAAAATCAAGTATATGATATCTTAAATTCCTTTATTAAGTTCTAATCAAAATAGTAACAATAATAAGGTTGCAATGTTGATAAGAATTATATAAAGCGAATGACATAACAAAATTGTAAAAAAATTAAATTCACTCTTCATCACTTAGCTCTAGATCAGAGTTTTCGTCTTCACTATCTGATCCAAAATTCGGTTCTTATTCTTCTATATCATCAAGATCTTCTATTTCTCCCTGTAGATCTATTAATGTCTCAACTTCCAATGGATCAACATCCACAACTGAATTACTGTTTTCAGATTGAATTGCACTCAAATCCAAATTTTGATTGAACATCACTTTTCCCTTAGGTTGTATAATGATTGCTGCTTTCCATTGTTGATCTTTTTTCTGAGTCACCCGTGGATATGGTACATAACACACTTGATCTGCTTGTGAAGCCAATATAAAAGAGTCATATTTTCCATAAGCCCTTGCAGCATTAACATCAATAATCCATAACTATTTACTCTTATACCTTTGCCGATGGTTGAATCATACCAATCACACTTGAAAACCACAATTTTAAGATGATCTGGCCCAGAGTATTGAAGCCTATAATCTCTCTCACACATGAAGTAAGCTTAAGATGAATGTTTAACTATAAGTTTAAATATTTATCTACTTTATAATAATATATTCATTTTTAGTTTTAAAGAAAAATTATGAAATGTTAATGATGATGTAATTGACTTATTTTATAAAGTTTTTAGTGATTAATCTATATTTTTCTTAATATAATACAACGATCATTCTCTATATTAAAAGGTCACAAATGTGTGACGAATAATTTTGTCTCAAATAAGCGTCACTATTTGTGACTACATAACCGTAGTAAAACTGTCACACTTGTTATAATTAATAATATTAACACTATTTAGTCGCTAATAGAGATAATTTTTAGTGATAATTTAATTTGTAATAATATTGTAATGAAATAATTACAAATTTATGACTGAAAAATTATGTCACAACAAAGTATCTAAAAGGTCACAAACTCACAAATTTGTGACAAAAAAAATTCGTGTCTCAGACTAACATCGCAATGACAACTTTTTCTTGTAGTGCTTGAGGCAGCTCTTTTTGTTTTTGCAAAAACAGGCACCAGATGCGCAAGAAGTTCTGGTGTCATTATAAAAAGATGATAAGGTGACGCAACAACTTGGATGCTTTCTGGCTTAAAACTGTGAATATGTGCAGGTAACATTCCATGTGACTGCAAGACTATATGTTTGGAATGTTTTTTTGTGATCATGCATGCAAGTGACTGTCTCTGTTCGACTTTCAGAAATTAATTAAAAATGCGTGTTTTAAAATGGATCGGATTAAGTTAAGGGAAAGTCTCCCTTTTCCGAGGTCTGAAGCACCCTCACTTAAACATCATTGAGGAATGACACTGTTTGAGCCATTGGTAGAAAAAGATTTCTGGGAGAATTTACATTTTTTTTTTTTTGGTAAGGATCTGGGAGAGTTTACATAGAAATGAGATAATTGCTTGGTGAGTTAAAATGTTAAATGAAACTTGATAATTATAGAGAAACTTAGATGATGTCTAGGGTTATGACTTATTCGATTTTAATAATCGTGGGGACCAAGTCAAGTAGTTGAGATACAAAAAAACAGAAAAGGATACTTAACGACATAAGTAAGATTTTTTTTGATTGCATATTTTAATTATTTTGTTTAGGAAATTTTTGTAGTGATTATATATCCTAGTAAATTTTACGAAAATATTATCGGTTTTGATTGTGGATAAAGAAGATTATTCTAGTAAATTTTAAACTATTTTTGAATTTTAAAAACACTGTTACCAAATTTAAGAAAAATTTATACGATATTTAAAAGAATTATATGTTGCAAATAATTTTTTGACAAAAAAAAAATTTAAGAAATTTTTTTCAATAAAAATATGTAATGTTATGTACTTTTCTATTGAACTTGAGACATCTCGAACATAATATCCACCCATTTGACCACATGATCATGACTTTTTTGTGCAAAGTAAAGCGGAAGTAATTTATTTTATTGGTAGCAAGAAACTTGGAAAAAAAATAAAAGTTAGATCTGATCCGGTGGCCGGCGTATTTATCCGTTGTGACGATTTTAACCTTTTTATTAATAAATTATTTTGTTTCAACTCCACTGGCATTGATGTGATACCCTGGTTTCAAAGACTTGCGGAGAGGTTAAAAAAAATTGATTTGACCACTTATGTCACCAAAGTGAACTTATCTTTTCGGTCAAGGGTCCTGAGAGAACTCCACAGTTAAGCGTGCTTATGCTGGAGTATTGTTAGAATAGGTGACCTTCCGAGAAGTGACTGTCGGAACTGTGCGAGTGAGGACAAAATACAGGGAAAGATCATGTGGTGATTTGAAGGGACGATAACAAGTCTTTAAAACCTCCCGGACGTAGCAAACCGACCTTCGGATATAGATGAGCTCACGGGCCTAGTGAGGATGTGAGGCCCATTAAGGAAGGTGGGTCCATGGACTGGGATTGGACATATGGCCCACTAAGAGATGGCGGTCAGGGCGTTACAATTGAAAAGCGATTCTACATATCTGTTTTTAACACAGCTGTTCAATTTTTTTTGGGGGGGGGGGGGGGGGGACTCCCGCTCATATAATCTATTTAACGACAGACATATTTTTCCGACAGAGTTATATAAATATTGACAGACTTATTCAATAGAGTTTTATAATTAAGTAGATTAATTTGGCAGAGAAATATTAGTGATGGAAGACATAAAAAAACTGGCAGAGTTATGGTTATCGGTAGATATATTAGATAGATATATTGTAATGATGATATAATTATTCTTTTTATTATTGAGATATTAGTACAATGGTGACATATATAATATGCTTATATCGAGTAGCAGTTTTGTTTGACAGATTTATATAGTCATTATGGTAGACATATACACTGAGATAGATTTATATGACAGATATAGTTATACGCAATAGTAGATATTTCCATACAAATAGACATAATTAAAAGCGATAGAGTTATGAGTTAATAAAGTGGTAGATCTATTTGTTACTGAAATAACAAAAGTTAAGTAGAGTTAAATATATAGACGCAATAGAGTTAATTGGTTTGACAAATTTATACTATTGATGTTTTAGATTAAAAAAAAGAGCATTTTAGGAAATATGCTGTGTTTTTTTTTTAATATTGGGTTTATATACTATCCTAATTTATAGTAATATTTTAAAACAAGATAGTGCAGTGCTTAAAGTCTTTTATAAATGTGTTTCATGACTATGGTTCGAAGCTTAGCGGTTGCCAAACATTGATTTTTTATAGCGAATTTTGACTTGGTCGCAGCGACTAACCTCTACCTCCTCACCGCCGTCACTATCCTCCAAAACCAGTTCAAACCAGATCGTACACATCAAAGCAGATTATGAAAAATAACATTTTAGATCTTTCTTAATGTCAATTACATATCAAAGCAGATTTGTAGCTTTGGATCTTTGTTAACGTCAATTACTATCCCCACTTCCAGCAATATTAGCACAGTCAATGCCGGAACAAGTTCAGATTAGCTGGTTTCGCCGAATTATTTACTGAAAATTTTCAAAAACCTCCTCGTTTGAAGCCACTGTCCACCATCGATAGACACATACATGAAAAAGATTAAAAATACATATACAATCTGAAAGAAAGATCTAAACTCATGAATCCACAACTGTTTCCAACTTATTTGTTTTGCCAATTAAATCCGAGATCGAAGCATTTTTAAGTCGGTAAAACAGTGAATCTTTCGTAGAGGCTTAACAACATTTTCTACGGAATCTTGGGACAGAATAATCTAACAAAACAACATAGATCTGAATCCAAGAACTTACCAGATCTCACCTAGATCTGAAAGTTAGTTCGAGTGGAGGAGAACTAAACGTAGGCAGCTCAAACCAATTCACCACCCACCGTAAGAACTAAGAGCCAAGGATGGCTAAGGCCTAAGGATTGACAAGCCATGAAATGTTATGACTTCTGAGGATCGAAAGAAAAAGAGACAATAGTAGAAACAAAAGCCCTCTAAATTTTAGATCTTTAAATTTAAACAAAATAAATTCATACAATGATCCACCATAGATATAACAAGATAAAACCAGCAATCGGTATTGACCAAACCACCGATGTCAGAAACATAGCTGGCCGTCAATATTAACGGAACAAAGATCTACTGTAGATAAAATAAGATAAAGGTGATTTTTTACCTTTTATTTGTTATCTATTTATTTTTTAATTGTAATGGCATGATAATAAATAACAAAAAAAACAAAATGCTTTGACTCTGTTTAAGCATGAAAAGCGATTCTACATATCTGTTTTATAGTCTTTTTCAAATTTATATGTGTTATTTGAGTAAAAGTTTGGTTGGATGTGCTATTAGAGTAAATGGGCAACTTTTATGTGTTGTTTGACTCTATTATATTACTATTAGCACGTTTTCTAGATTTCTTTAGCAACTCTATTATTTGGTTAACTTTTGTAACTGTAAGCAACTTTATAAACTAAACATTTTTTCCGCCACTCCCAGGCTCCCATCTATTAAGTATTAACTACTGACCTGTTCCAACTTTAAATATGCAAATTAAGCAATTTACTATCATCTCTTTGTTTATAATTATTAAAACTAAGACTGCCAACATTTTAAGAGATTCAAGCGTGAGAACATCACCACAAACACAGAGTCATGTCAACATCTTCTCAATCGTATCCGATGAGCGGCGGTGACGATCAACACAGTTACATCCATAATTCTTCATACCAAGTAAGCGATATAATCTTCATATGTTATAAATAAAGATATGCATATTGTATTATGATGATTTTGTTATTCCTAGAATGTAACCATGTCATGTAGTTTTTGTGAGATAATTAACATACATTTGTTATACATAAAGCAGTTATAGATGGGGTTGAAGAAAAGGCAAGGCAATACATTTTAGAAAAAATCAATCTCCTGAACCTTACGAAACCCGATCTTAGTACTTTTACGATTGCAGATTATGGTTGTTCAATCGGTCCTAACACGTTTCATGCTGTTCAATATATCATTGATACTGTGAAACTTAAACACATGAAAGAAAGCCAAGAAATTAGTCTTGTTCCTCTCGATTTCCAAGTTTGCTTCAACGATCAAGCCAACAATGACTTAACACACTCTTTAGAACTCTACCTCCTTCCTTTGAGCAAGAATATTTCTCGGTCGGTGTTCCGGGCTCTTTCTATGGCCGAGTTTTACCGAGGATTAGCATCCACATAGGACACACTTCCTACACGACTCACTGGCTTTCCAAAGTTCCCGAACACGTATGTGACAAGAAATCTCCAGCTTGGAACAAAAATTACATTCATTGTAACAATTTGATAGAAGAAGTTACGGAGGCTTACAATGTCCAGTTCACAAAAGACATGAGCGTATTTCTTAAAGCTAGAGCCGAAGAACTTGTGCCTGGAGGATTGATGATCGCCTTAGGAGAATGTTTTCCCGATGATGTGGCCATGTATGAGACATGGTCAGGTATTGTGGTAGACACCATTGGTGATTGTCTCCTTGATATGGCTACATCGGTAAGATATAAATTTATAAAAGCTTTTTTTTAGTTTCTTTTTAAAATCCAAAAGCATCATAGATAACTTTTGAAGCCTGGATCATATATTTGGTTTGATGCTTTGCCATATGAGAAACTAGTAATTGACACAATATTCATCTGTTTTATTTTTATTTTCTCTATTTGCAGGGAGTAACCACCCTGGAAAAGATCGAACTGTTCAGCATGCCCGTATATTTTCCTCAATATAGTGAATTGAAAAGAGCGATTGAGCAAAATGGAAGCTTTACAATGGAGATGATGGAGACTACACGCCATCCATTGGAGGCTATGCAACTAACCAATGACTTCATCACTTCAATGTTTCGAGCCTTTCTCTCATCAATGATAGAAAAACATTTTGGAGATGCTGTGGTCAATGAACTATTCGATCAACTTGCTAAGAAACTCTTGAAGCACCCTATTGATTTTGAAAAGTGTAAGAAAAAAATGGTTTATTATATCATTCTTAAACGAAAATAAACATTGAGATAATCATGCCTTTACTTTGTTATGTTTTCTTATTTTTAAATTATTATGTATGTCCTTTGTTATATTGTAATAGCATTTATCATACTAGCAATATATTCCTACGTAAGTAAACGATTTAGACACCAAATATTATTATTTTATTTTTTATATATTTGAAACGCTTAATATTATGTCCTTGTCCACACCAAATATTCCCTATATATTAATAGGAAAACTTTTCTTGAGAAAAATGTTTATGTGTCTTCGCTAGCTTCAGACAATTTTAGCAATTTACCCTCATTTAATTATACTATTTACAATTACATGTCATTATATATTTAGCCAAAAATTAACAAAAAACAATGTTATTGAATTTATTTTCACATGTACTATATTTTGTTAATGTGTACTTTTAAAAACTTTTAAAATCTAACATCTAATTTATTTAGTTAAAATAGTTATTCATCAAATAATATGCTAAAACTTTTTCCCAAACACTAAAAGAAGAAATGAATATAACAAAAAATCAGCAAATAAAAATACAAATTTGAACTTACTAGTACTCATATATTTACATTTTCTATAAACCTTATATTACACTTCTTAAAATTTCAAAAATTTCAAATATTTTTTTGATGTAATCATTTATCCTGTTTCGATAAATTGGTTTTTAAACCATACAAAAGATATGTTGACATAAATAGTAATATATTATCAATATTTTTTCACGTTCAAAGATTTTACGGACGAAACGGATTATTAAAAGGAATAAATGAAAATTTGAATTAAAAATTTACTTTAACTAAATATTATGTTTAACACAAATGAGGTTCCATAATTGTATAACTTTACTCATCATAATTTTATTTAAATTGATTTATTCTACTCATAGTGTTGTTAGTCTTCTTTATGGCTAAACAATCCCTTTATAATAAAACGGAATAACATAACATTGTTTTGTAGACTATATAATTTTAATAGATTGGTTACAAATAGATTATACATTAATTGATAGATTAATTAGTTACAAATAGGTTATACAGAAAATCTTTAAGAGAATATTCTAAAGAATCATATCATCTAACTTACCATATTAATTTCCTTTATTAAATTATTCATCAAATAAAATCTTTTGATATCTAACTTAACATATTAATTTGTTAATTATCATTATACTGCACCTCTCATTTTTATATATGAGTCTATTTTGTGAACCAAATAAATTATCATATTATTTATTATAATTAACAAATAGTTTTATTTCCGGATATACTATAAGTTGAATTTTTAAAAACAAATATAAGTTATTCAATCTATAAAATATTCAAGCTTTAGTAATATTAATCTTTAAAAATAATATTTATTGAATTAAAAATTTACTGAGTAATCTTAAGTTTCATATTTAATCTATTTAATATTTAATTTACTTTAATCTTAAGTTTCATATTGAATTAAAAATAATCTTAAGTAACGGTCACAATTTGAATATTTAAATTCAATTTCATATTTTTTGTTGAATTTTTATAATTTTATATAATATGTTACTTTATTAAAATAATCTTAAGTTTTACTATATTTCAAATTAATTTTTATATCAAATTTCAATATATTTCAAATCTTTTATAAATTATAATATTTCAAAGTAACTTTTATAATATTTTAAAGTTATTTTTATATCAAGTTTCAATATATTAGAAATATATTGAAACTTGATATAAAAGTTAGAAACTATAAACACTCAAAATTGATTTGTTATAGCCCCTGTTCAAAAACGCGGCCGCTGAGGCCGCCTAAGCGCCGATTAATCGCTCGGCGGTAGAGGTCCGCCGCGATTATACCCCAATCGGAGTATAAATCGAAAAACCAAAAAAAATGAATGAATTTTGTCTTCTTTGGTCTATAATAGTATCTGATAGCTTAGATCTATCATTTATGTTTGAAAACCACTTCGGTGAATCGGTGCAAAAAAATGTTTTAAAAGTGATCGGCGGCCGGAAATTAGGGTTGCAGAAATACTTAAGTCGTGTGAAGAAGATGATTACGAAAAGACCATTTTACCCCTCATTAACAATTGAGGAAAAAAACGCAAAATGTCATTTCTATGCATCGAACTCGGATTCATAGGACTTAAGTAAGTATGTAAACCACTGGACTAAGCTCTAATATCAGATATATGTCACATGTTTAATATATTATAGATAAATACATATAAAAACCCTAAAACTAGTCCCCGATTAATCTCTAATTTAACCGATTTTCCGATTAATCGCTAGGCCCTCCCTCACCGTCCGACTAACACCTAGCGATTTCTAAAACAGGGGTTATAGCAATGTTAATAATATGTCACTACTCACTATAATATGAAAGAATTTGAAGAAACGAAGTATATTTAAACAAAAAGTATAACAATATACTAAATTACTCATAATATAATAACACGCTTTTTAAAAACCAAATTTACAAAATTATGTCTTATTATGACATTCAAGTCATGATGTAGAATATACATTGTTGAAATAACTTCACATATATAACATAATACAACATATTAAAATTTTATTTTAAAATATAAAATATACAAAATTTTGTATAAAATAAAATTTAACTAGTGTTATAACACAGGTACTTATCTAGAATCATTAACAATATAAAACTTACAAAATATGTGAATTTTTCAAGTCATAACACTCACATAAAATTAAATTTTATATAAAAATTATAATATAAATAAAATAAATTTCAACTCATGCTCTATCACGGTCTTAATCTAGTCTTATAATAAACTGGTTGAGTGGTTTCTATAAGTTCTCGAAACAAAACAAGTCAGTATAAATGAAACAAAATAATGTGAAAACAATTGAAAGTTGTTAGAGAATCTAATAATTTTTCATACATCCCACACATCACTATTTTCAAACAAACAACCTAGCACGTCCTCTAAATGTAGAAAGTGGTACCACACTATTGCACGAACCCAAGTTGGGAAGATACTATAGTATTTATACACGGAAGAAAAATACTATATAAAGGACATTCAATTTCAAGTAAATCATAACCAAAACAAAGAAACCAAAAGAGCAGAGACGAGCATTATGAAATCCTCAAGAATGATGGGGCGAGTGCATTGCATGGTTTATGTCGTGGTATTGAGTGCAATCGCGTCTACAGTCACATCATATCCTTACTCCTCCCCTCAAACCCCGCAATACAATTCACCCGTCCACAAACCACCTCACTCACCTAAAAAGTATTCCCCATACTATTCGGCATCACCACCATCTCCACAACAATACAAAAGACAAGGCCCTAACTATACGCCACATCCAAAACCATATGTTTACTACTCTCCACCACCACCATCTTATTACTCTCCTTCTCCTAAGGTAGACTACAAGTCTCCACCACCTCCATACGTCTACAGCTCCCCACCACCACCATATTACTCTCCTCCTAATGTAGACTACAAGTCTCCACCACCCCCATACGTCTACAGCTCCCCACCACCACCATATTACTCTCCTTCTCCTAAGATAGACTACAAATCTCCACCACCGCCATACTTCTACAGCTCCCCACCACCACCTTATTACTCTCCTTCTCCTAAAGTAGACTACAAGTCTCCACCACCGCCATACGTCTACAACTCCCCGCCACCACCTTATTACTCTCCATCTTCTAAGGTACACTACAAGTCTCCACCACCGCCATACGTCTACAACTCTCCGCCAACACCATATTACTCTCCTTCTCCAAAGGTAGACTACAAGTCTCCACCACTGCCATACGTCTACAGCTCCCCACCACCACCATATTACTCTCCTTCTCCAAAGGTAGACTACAAGTCTCCACCATCGCCATACGTCTACAGCTCCCCACCGCCATATGGCTACAGCTCCCCGCCACCACCTTATTACTCTCCTTCTCCTAAGGTAGACTACAAATCTCCACCACCGCCATACGTCTACAGATCCCCACCACCACCTTATTACTCTCCTTCTCCTAAGGTAGACTACAAGTCTCCACCACCGCCATACGTCTACAGCTCCCCACCACCACCATATTACTCTCCTTCTCCAAAGGTGAACTACAAGTCTCCACCACCGCCATACGTCTACAGCTCCCCACCACCACCATATTACTCTCCTTCTCCAAAGGTCGACTACAAAGCTCCACCACCGCCATACATCTACAGCTCCCCACCACAACCTTATTACTCTCCTTCTCCTAAGGTAGACTACAAGTCTCCACCACCGCCATACGTCTACAACTCTCCCCCAACACCATATTACTCTCCTTCTCCAAAGGTAGACTACAAGTCTCCACCACCGCCATACGTCTACAGCTCCCCACCACCACCATATTACTCTCCTTCTCTAAAGGTAGACTACAAGTCTCCACCATCTCCATACGTCTACAGCTCCCCACCGCCATATGTCTACAGCTCCCTGCCACCACCTTATTACTCTCCTTCTCCTAAGGTAGACTACAAATCTCCACCACTGCCATACGTCTACAGCTCCCCACCACCACCTTATTACTCTCCTTCTCCTAAGGTAAACTACAAGTCTCCACCACCGCCATACGTCTACAGCTCCCCACCACCACCATATTACTCTCCTTCTCCAAAGGTGAACTACAAGTCTCCACCACCGCCATACGTCTACAGCTCCCCACCACCACCATATTACTCTCCTTCTCCAAAGGTAGACTACAAATCTCCACCACCGCCATACATCTACAGCTCCCCACCACCACCTTATTACTCTCCTTCTCCTAAGGTAGACTACAAGTCTCCACCACCGCCATATGTCTACAGCTCCCCACCACCACCATATTACTCTCCTTCTCCAAAGGTGAACTACAAGTCTCCACCACCGCCATGAGTCTACAGCTCCCCACCACCACCATATTACTCTCCTTCTCCTAAAGTAAACTACAAATCTCCGCCACCGCCATACGTCTACAGCTCCCCACCACCACCTTATTACTCTCCTTCTCCTAAGGTAGACTACAAGTCTCCACCACCTCCTTACGTCTACAGCTCCCCACCACCACCTTATTACTCTCCTTCTCCTAAGGTAGATTACAAGTCTCCACCACCGCCATACGTCTACAGCTCTCCACCACCACCATATCACTCTCCTTCTCCAAAGGTAGACTACAAATCTCCACCACCGCCATACGTTTACAGCTCCCTACCACCACCTTATTCCTCTCCTTCTCCTAAGGTAGATTACAAGAGTCCTAAGGTAGACTATAATTCTCCACCACCGTACTATTTTCCTTCTCCGAAATTCAGCTACAAGTCTCCACCACCACCATATATCTCCAAGACACCCTATTATTGATTTTTAATTGTTTCATAACCAACAAGCATGGTTGCAATAATTTCTTCCCATGATTTTGTCCTTTCATTTTTTCTCATAATTTCTTTCCATTTTTTTGTTATGCCTTTATCTAATTAATAAAATTTTGCTATTTTTAAATGAAATTGTTTTAAAGATTTGTTTGAATTGGCTATAAAATTTGTAATATGTTCATTCCGCACATTGATGTCGCTATTCTCTTACCAACGGTATATCATATCATGGTGGGCACCAAAATGATTGTGTCGACACCAGCGTGGTATGAACACCCTTTTTTTATCTCTTAATTTTTCTATTTAATGGTTCTTGGGAATTTCAGATTCTAGATGGCCTTTCCTATGGACAAGTTCTGTTCTACTTCATGTGCTGTAACTGACACCGCTGCAGTCACTTATGCCTTTCCTATGAACAAGCTCTGTTCTACTTCACTATCTTGTTATATACTTCACTAGAGCTGTTACACTGCTGCAGTTGTTAGAGATTGATGAGAGTTTAGAAATGGAAGAGTTAGTATTTTGACTCTCATTAATGATTACAATGAACTACATATGCTCATATAGGGAATATAATGAGAAGCTAATTAACCTAGTTTATATATATATAAAGATATAGTAATTATTAACAAATATACTCTAGAATATTCTAGACATTCTTATACTTTTACACGAGTAATACTTGGGTTCACCCCTATGGGTAAACCTCTTCATTCACCCCCATATAAAATAAGGAAATAAAATCTGTAAACATTTATTATAAAATTAGAAACTTAAACCGTTTTTTATAAACTCAAACCGATATATAATTTCGTTATAATTGTAAAATCTAAAACCTAACCATCTCATTTGTAAACCCAAACCGACATACACTTTCGTTCTAATTGTTAAATCTAAACCTTAACCATCCCATTTGTAAACCCAAACCGACATATAATTTCGTTATAATTGTAAAATCTAAACCCTAACCATCTCATTTGTAAACCCAAACCGACATATAATTTTGTTCTAATTGTAAAATCTAAACCCTAACCACCTCATTTGTAAATCCAAACCGATATATAATTTCGTTTGAATTATAAAATCTAAACCCTAATTCTCATTTATAAACCCAAACCGATATATAACCTCGTTCAATTGTAAAATATAAACCAAAACAATATTTAACTTTCTTTAAATAAAAGTATACAGAATTTGTTTCCTTAATTAGTTTTGATTTTTAATTTAATTTTGATTTATTTTTTAAATAAAATATTAGATAGAACATTCTGATTGGTTGAGAGGGAAGGGGGTGAATACAAAGGTTCATCCCTAGGGGTGAACCTAAGTATTTTTCCTTCTACACGCCCCCTAAATCTCAAGGCGGCGATGAAGAGACGGTGGAATCAGCGGTTTGAGATTGATCAATGATGTGGAAATATTTGACGAATGTGCGAGAGAGATTGTGAGACGACAAATGAACACAACGTCGTTAGTGGTGGCAGCCAAATCTGGAAACGTCTTTATGAGAGAGATCGTTGTCCAGCTGAGAGGGCTGGAGTTTGCTTGATTATGGAAGGGATCCGATGGGGTTTTTTATTTTTATTTTTATTTTTTATTTTATTTTTTTAACTGAATTGAAATGTGACAAATAAAATTTTGAAGAAGCATCAATTGCTTGAAACTGGAAAATAAGATAGTTTCTTTTTTTAATAATTATTTTTTTTTAAATGAATGTAAAAATTTATTCATCAAAAAAACTTTTGCTTTACAACTAGTGTAACAGAGCTTTAAGATAGAAAAGTCACATTTTGGAGACTACATTATGTTCTAGTTGAAAACCAGAGTGTTAGGATATCTGCATATTGTTTGTGTCCTGAATTCAAGAGGAGTAGGAGCCGATTTCTGATGGTCTTGTCGATGATTTTCGCAAGTCGAGTTGCAAGGCGTGGGTCTTCACCATGCTTACGGTTGTTTCGCTCTTGCCATAGTGTGTGGACCGTAACCTGGAGGGTGTATCGCAAAAATAACAAAGGGGTCTTGCCAAGCGTAGAGCCTGAGATGAGGTCTTGATCTCTTCCCAGTCCGATGTAACGTAGATGCCAAGAAACCCAGAGGATAACTTACTCCAAATCTGCTGAGAGTATTGGCATTGGAAGAAGAGATGATTTCTTGTTTCCAGTGGGGCATTGCATAAAGAGCAAGACAAATCTACTGACGGGTTCCACTTCAACATTCGGTCACCTGTGGAGAGTCTTGATTCAGAAGCATTGTGGCTTGATTCAGAGGCACATAAGAAGCTTGAATGATAAAAATATTTTTTTTCCTTTAAAAATAAAATAAAAAAATAAAAAGATGAAACACTTAACTTAGAGTGAAAGATCTATAATGATAAAATAAAAAAAGAAGTATTTCACTTAGATTTAGAGGTCTAAGATGGTAGACTTGAATAAAAAAAAGCTCGATGGCTTAGATTCAAATGGTTCATGATGAACTTGAATGTGGAAGCATTTGGCTCAACAAAAAATAAAATAAAATGAGTTTGATCGTTAGATCTACACTCGGGAGCAAACCTGTTCTGATACCATGTTAGAGATTGACGAGAGTTTAGAAATGGAAGAATTAGTATTTTAACTCTCATTAATGATTACAATAAATTACATATGCTTATATAGGGAATAGAATAAAAAGCTAATTAACCTATTTTTTATATATAAAGATATATTAATTATTAACAAATATACTCTAGAAATATTCTAGACATTCTTATACTTCTACAACAGTCACTTATCTTCTCAATGAAGTTGGTGTTTCCTCTGTCTCGCATCAGGTAGTTTAGTGTGATAATGTTGGTGTTCAGTATTAATGATTTTCTGTTCTGACTTGATCATACCATTCATCGCTTCCTTTGACCTGTAAGTGCATTAAATTGAATAAAAAATTTCAAAAGCAAATGGTGTCCTCAAAAACTCAACTTCCTCTCACTGATACATGCACACAGAAGCAGACGTACTGTACTATTTACTGAACAAAACGAATCTCACTAGCTACAATCATCTCACAACATATACTTGTATACATTTATATATAACAGACATCTGCCACCTGACGGGATTGAATATGGATCTTATCCTACTTTCTCGTGTCAGATCGTATCACACCTTACCTTACATATAGCTCGAATATGGATTGTAAGTTTGTATGTTCCAAGTTCGGTTCAAATCAAACACCCTCGGCGCAAAAAGTACTTAAACAAGGTGACTACCGGACTAAATATTCTACGTACATGCGTTGCGATGTACAAGTCCTTCGAGTAATCCTTTGCGCTCTCATATTACATATTATATCAACAAGTGGTATCACTAGAAGTGCTTTAACATTGCTTTTTAAAAAAAAAATTATTTTAGTTTTATTATGATCAAGCCGCCCATTTTTTAGCTTAAATAAATGAAATCTTTTTGCTATACAAAAAATGAAAAAACAGGAATGTTCCCATTGAGCATTAGATATTGACTAAATGGAAATCAAAACAGGGGAATTAAGGGGATTATTTACAGTAATAAGGAGTGGGAAGATTATAAGAAGAGGAGAACTCCTACATCCACAGCCACTGACATAACGAAAATGAACTCCTACATCCACAGCCACTGATCCTATTGTTGCTGATGCGTGGAGGATGAGAGTGGAACATAACTTCCAATCTCTCAGATGTCCTAAGGTGTTTTGGGTGGACATAACGGTCTACAACCTGACTGGTGATGCTCAGTTATGGTGGAGAGCAGTTGCTGCTAGGAGAGTGCAGAGAGAGATGTCTGGGGCTAACTTCGTCATGGAGTTCAACCGCAAGTATTTTTATTGAAAGGCACTAGATCGGTTGGAGTTGCAGTTCCTTCAGCTATCTCAGGGGACTCGGTCAGTGCGGGAGCTTGACTTGGAGTTCAGTCGACTTCTGATGTGTGGGGGTCGGGCGATGGAGTCTGAGGAGGCTCGGATCATAAGTTTTTTGAGGGCCCTTCGTGATGATTTGAAGGTTCACTGTGGAGGGCGGAGTTATGCTACGCGTGTAGAGGTGGTTGAGCCTGCAGCAGAGATTGAGGAGGACATCCGGGCACGATCAGTGACAGTTAGTCCAACAGTTCAGGAAGGCTCAGCATTCAGGAAGTTCTGGCAAGGGCGGCATACCTGCGCAAGGAACCAAGAGGAAGTGGGAGGCTACGCAGCGGCCAAGTGGTGCAGGGTGCTTCGGGTTTGGGAGCATGGATCACAAGGTTGCTAGTAGTCCCCAGAGGAGTGCTCCGACGGCAGCGGTTTGTGTATGCTATCATTGCAGGGAGCCTGGACACATCAAGCCCAAGTGTCCTAAGTTGCAGCAGATGGCAGTGGCAGCGGTGCAACATGTAGTACAGCCGGGAGTGCAGCAGGTGGCACGGATTGAGCAGGTGCCACGGGTGTACACAACTGTAGAGACTGGTGGAACCAGTGCCAGGGCGATCACAGGGACATTGTTGGTGGGCGGGTTTAAGTTCCATGTTATGTTTGATTCT